>NW_004955412.1:29004647-29079867 GCF_000276665.1 Chinchilla lanigera | reverse complement strand
TTGATTGATCAGTATTGCATGTCTCTGTTTTCATGAGAAACCACTTTGAAGATATCAATATGTAATACAACAAGCATTGTTAATTTCCTACTACTTTGTTTGTAACTCTGTATTGTTTGTATTGTTCTTTTGCTATTTTGTAAATGTTTGTCTGTCTGTTAATGTTTTCCTCCTTTTATTTTTAAAATAAAAAAAAGTTTTGTACAATAAATAAATAAATAAGTCATATGACAGATGAGGCAAAAATGAAATAAAGAATGTAATTATTTTTAAAAGGAAGGATAAATCAATACTTACCTCATTTTTATTTCTAGTTCTGCCATGAATTTATATCAAAGTCTTCATCAAAACACATGACTTGTTTTATACCTAAATATCTCCCTCAGAAAACTAAATGCACTCATATAATTATTGACTTAAGTATTTATTCTAGAGTGCGTTACATAATATATTTAGATGATAGACCTATTCTTGCCCTCAGTACTCTAATTGCCTCGAGAAAGAAGAGAAAACAAATAAACAGAAATACAATAAAGAAGTCAGAAGTAAGGGCACATCCCTGTGATCCCAACACTCGGAAAGCATGAGGCAGGACTATAAGTAAAGCCCAGCCTGAGCAATTTAATGCCTGAATGAGACTTTGTATCCAACTAAAAATAAAAGTAAAACAGGGCAGGGGATGTAGCTCAGAGTGAAGGCTCTGGGTTCAATCACCAATACCATACACACCTACAATAAAGAGTAATGGGTGCTCAAAGAGGCATGAAATTTTTTTTCTCATAGCACATTAGTCAAAGTTCTCATCCACTCTGAAAATTACAAGAGGACTTCCAAGGTAAAGTAAGTTCCAAATAAAATGAGAAGGATAAATGAGAGTTGCCCTGAAAATAATGTATGAGGAAACTAATAGGCTCCAGAGACAGAAAAATGAACATGAGAGGATCCATATACTTGCTTTTAGCAGGTGAGTACCATGGTTGGCATCTGCCACTCCTGGATTAATTACTAAACTGCATTTAGATTTTTAAATTCAATGATTAGTTTCCACTGTGAAATTTGGCCTACAAAGAAGTATTATGCTGGTGTTCCTGTCCTACATGTATTTCCCAGGGTAACTATGAAGGGAATGTCATCTGTGCATGCCCAGTGTTGGTAAGCAGGTTTTAGAAGAAAATTCATAACATTCAGTCTCTCTGAGCCTTTGAGACTCTTCTGCTCTATTAAACCACTATATATCTGGTATTTCTAATTTACTCAGAGTAGGACATTTTTGGGAGGTCCATGATTCAGCCCAGTTGTAAAATAAAATGTTAGTGTCCTTTCCAACCCCTTGAATTGAAAGATTAAATTCAGAATCTCTTTTTAGTAGGTCTGTTCTGCTCCAACTTTCTGTCATACCTTAGTATGCATTTCTACATGTGCTCCTCATTTTCTGGCTGAGTAAATTACAAAATCAGGTAGTTCTTTTGGAGTATATTGCCTCTGCCCATAGATCACACTATGAAGCTCACCTTTAAGAGGTTGCTGATGTTTACAAATGAGGGTCTGATTTATTTCACTTATGAATATGGTCTCTAGTTGCATCTGTTTACCTATAAAAGCCTTGAGTTTATCTTTCTTTATAGCTGAGTAGTACTCCATTGTATAAAAATACCACATCTTTCTTGTCCATTCCTCAGTTGTTGGGCATTTGGGTTGTTTCCAAGATTTAGCTATGACAAATTGCACAGAGATAAACATGGGTGCACATGTGTTGCTGTGGTAGGATGTTTCCAGTTCTTCTGGAAAAATACCCAGAAGGGGGATAGCTGGGTAGAATGGGACCTCTGATCCTAGTTTTTTAAGGAATCTCCACACTAATTTCCACAGTGGTTGCACCAGTCTACACTCTCACCAACAATGGAGAAGGGTTTCTTTCTCCCAGCAGCCCTGTTAGTATTTGTTATTGGTTGATTTCTTGATGATAGACATACTTTCTAGGGTGTTACTTTAATTTGTATTTCTCAAATGACTAATGATGTTGAACATTTTTTCGTATATTGATCTGCCATTCGTATTTCTTCATCTAAGAAGTGTGTATTCATCTCAGATGCCCATTGTTTGATTGAGTCTTTGAATTTAGAAAAGAAAGAAGGAGTGGCTGAGGATTTAGCTCAGTGGTACAGTGCCTGCCTGGCAAGTGCAAGGTCGAGAATTCAATTTCCAGTACTGGAAAAAAAAAAAAGAAAAAAAAAAGAAAGGAAAATATATACATACACACAAGATGACTAAGATAATTGTACTACTAATATCTATTGGTTTATTGAAAGGAACAGTTAATGTTTAATTTTTTGACCAACTTTGCATGCTTAAATCTGGTAATCTAAACAACTACTTTGAAGACAACAATAGGCAGTATAACAACCATTGCTGAATTCATATCATCTTGTTTTTTGAAATTCTGTATTGTTTCTAAAATTTTTTATTATTTTTTTCTCTTTAACATAAAAAGTTTCAAATATGCCCACTCATAACAAGATCTGTGTAAAACAATCATTTCAATCAACTCATAATAAGATCTGTGTAAAACAATCATTTCAATAATTGAAAAAGCATATAATTTTTAAAATCTAATAATTTTCATGTATTACCTAGTCAATTGTTAGTTTTTACTAGAATAGGAGAAAAGTAAAATTATTAATAATGTATTAAAATAGAGGTTGTTGAGATTGGAGTCTAGTTACAGATGTTGGAGCATGATGAAGAGCTGGAGGCAGGTCTTACAGAACATCAGCATTGTCTTTCATGGTATTCTAGTTGCTTCAAGGGAAGCCGCTGCCATGATCTCAGGCAATGAGAGACTGATCCCCTCATATGGAGGTGGGAAGACTGTTACCGCTGTTATTGGAGAGGTTTATTTCAATGAGGGCAGAAAAACTAAACCATGGCCATTGGAGTTAAGAAAGATATTCATGCTGCATTTTCACAGGTCATTTACTTTGGAGATTGAGAAACTTCTACCCGTAGCAATGAAGGTACATCAGAATTTAGGAGCCCAATGCTTTCAGGTTTATGACATTTTCCCACACATCACCATCTCAATTTATAGGATCTCATTTATTTCCAGTCAATGCCATCTCTTAAAGTACAGAGCCAGCAAAGCTGGAAATTGAACTTACTTTGTAATTCAACAAATCCCAGCATGATGTTTTGCATTTTATTTCTTGCAATTTCAGTCCTAGAGCTATAGGAGGTATGATTCTTTCTCAGGCCATATATGATGAAAGTTATTGGGTAATTTTTATGGTGCTCTGGCAAGAATTCGAATTTCTGAGAATATTCTTTGTTTACACCACATTGTCCAGCACTATTAGAAGCAACCCACTGACAAGTGCATAGTTTTACAAAAGTATATGTATCTGTGTGTGTGTGCGTGTGCATGTGTGTGTGTATGTGTGTGTGCATGTATCTGTTATGTGGAAGATTAAGAATATCCAATGGACATATTTGGGGATTTTCTATAAGCATTTTATGCTGTGAACTATCAATGCTATCTTTATCACTGGAAATAGAGTCCTCACCATCTTTGAAACAATTATATTAGAGAATGAATTCCAGAAACCAAATAGCAGATTCAGAAAACTCACCATTAAAATTTTGTTCCTCTGTAATTATTTTCTAGAGATCAGTTTTTAGAAATTAAATGTCATAATGTACATTGAAGCCACAGTGGGATATAGCTGTTATAAGCATATATATTTTCAGCTAACACATGTAATGCAAAAACAAAGATGTAAAAATATTCTGCCAGTCATAACAAAGAACACACATTATATTTATTCTTTTCATATCAAATAAAGTAGTGAAAATTTATAATATATGCTTATATATGTACATTTGGATAATAAGAATTTTATTTATGAGGAGTTTTATTTGATATTCCTACTTTAACTCTGTACACTATATAGAAGCACACAAAATTGACAGGAAATATACCCTTAATAACTATATAACCATATTTGTAGTTTTATACTGGATTGTATTACATTAATTGTGAAATAAAAATTGTGAAGTGACCTAAATTTAATCACAAGGGGCTGGAAGATGAAAGGAAAGTCAGATGAGGAGATGTTAATCAGTCATTTCTTGGTTTGTGTTTTTTTTTGTTGTTGTTTTGTTTTGTTTTCCGTTACTGGGAATCAAACGCATGACCTTGCGCTTGCCAGGGAAGCGCTGTGCCATTGAGCTAAATCCCCACCCCCAATTAGTCGTTTCTGAATGTACATTAATATCTTAAGTCAAATCTTGTCAGGTTCAACCCGCGAGGACAATCAGCCCGGTTTATGCAGAAACTTGCTGACTGTTTAGCCTCAACTCATCCAGAAACAAAAGTTACTCCTGACCCACAGCTTTTCTATCTTAAAATTTTCCCTGTTTTCCATAGTGATGCCCCTTTTATCTATAGCCAATGGAAGTACAATGTAAACAATTTATGGTTTCTTTCTCCAAAGTTCATAAAAATACTCATAGTTCTAGTTCCAGCATGTGTTTTCCAAATATGCTACCCATGCCCGGTGTTGATAGTTACTGGAAATTGTTGTATGGACCCATCTTTTCTTCTTCTGGAAAGGATCTCTACTGACACAATACACCTTCTGTTTCAGAGGTCCTTCCATTCGGAAGAGTTTTTTATGGTACTATTCTTCACAGCTTGTTAATTATACTGATAATTTCATGTTATGTCCTTAAAATGCAATGTTTTCATTTTTTTCTTTCATTTGTATTTCTCTTTTTTAAAGAAAGACTAGGTTACTATTAATTTGAAATACTTAACCTACCAAAAAGTTGTCAGCAATTTAATATATTTAAAAGGCCAAGATGGATATATATTTATCTTCCAAAAATATACATACTTTCCCAAATATTTATAGAGCATTTAGAAAATGCTGATCTCAATGAAAAACTCATAACAGATGTTCTTCAATGTACCATAAGGTTACATTTCAGTAAAACCAACATAACTTGAAAATATTTTAAGTTATGTAATGCAACTAACCAAATGTTCAACATACCATAGTCCAGTCCACCTAAAACACTATCAGAACAATTATATAAGGTGACATTTGGGAGAAGTCACCTAATAAAAATGGATACTTGATACAAAAGTGTTGAATTTATCATGTAACTTATTGAATATTTTACTGAAAGTGAAAAACAGAATGATTTTATGGGTCCAAGAGCACACATAGAGATTTTGTAGACATGGTGGCCTGTGAAAACACAAAACATAGTACAATGTCATACACTTTGTTGACAGAAACACCAGCAACAGCAACTCTGTAATATTTATTTACCCTCATGATTTCATGATTACTTGAGAGCTACATCTCAGTCTGCTTCTCAGCATCAAAACAGAGCAACATACCATATGTCACTTGTAAAAGATCAAAATTTAGGGTAGAATTTACTATATCCATATATTTTGCATGATGATAAAGTAAAGCAAAACCAAATAAAACCAACCAAAGCAAACCAAACAAAAAACAAGTTTTGTAATCTTAAGTCAGACAGTGTTTGTATATGCCCCCAAATACCTAATACAAATTATTGTCTTATCTGGTTATAATAAATTCAGCACAGAAGGAAATGTGGAATAGTATCCAAAACCAAACATGAAAAAAACTACTTGATTAAATTTTTATATCATAAAAAAATCTAAAAATTCAGACCATTGAGGAATCAGTAAAAACAAAGAAAATGTGCATGTCATAGAAATACTAAGACAAAACATCATAGCTCCAAACATTTTTACTGTCACATAAAATAAGTGAAATTAAAGAACCTCTAGATCTCCCATTGCCTCTTCACCATTGAGGGGCCCTTGGTGAGCTGTGTGGGAGGGGAACTATCCCACTCAACACTTCTCTGCCAATGTGGAAGCCTCAGTCCAGAGGAACCCACGTGCCTGGCACATTCCTGTACACCACAGAACAGGTATTCAGTACAGGAAGCACCTGGGACACAGCTTGTCCAGAGGAGCACAGGATAAATCCACTCTAAAAAGGGGAAACATTTTGCATAGAAATTCTTAATTTATGATCAATTATGTAATTAATAATAGACTTTGTTCCTATGGTCTAAAGTACAAAATTGATAGTTACCACAGTTTGGCAATTTCTAAATTGTATTTGATGCTATCATTGTTGTTAACTGTCCTACTGAAGTTAGGATGTCATGTGTGTTATAGTTAGTTCCTCTATCTTGTGTAACAATATTGGGAAGCTCTGTTGTAATAACATCACCACAGCCCTACACCAAAAGAACTGGCATAAAACCAAAAAGAAACCAACATCCCACTCTCAATTAATTGGGAAGGTAGGATCTTGGGACAGACACAAACCAAAAATTTCCTCCACACAAAAGATATTCCTGAAGGACAGACTTTGCCTACAGAGGTCTTGATACTAGTAATATAGCTACCTACTACCAAAACTGAAAAGGATAATCACAAAACACAAAATAAATTTTTTTTTATTACAAAATGTCAAGACAAAGGAGGAAAATACAATCTCAGACCTCCAGCACACCCAGAGCAAGTTCAGAAGACAATGACATAGAAGAAACTGGAAGTCATACACCTGAAATTTCTGAAATGACAGCAAATGAAGTAAAGGAACAACTACTGGAGGCTACAGAGAAAATCAGATCAGAAATAATCTCTCAGGTAAAAAAAGAAGTGGTAACCATAATGAAAAAGTTGCCTAGCATATCTAAAGAAGACATAGATGAAAAATAGTGGAACATAGGAAAATGATGGAAACCCTGAATAAACAATATAGGAGAAAGTTCAAATGCATGAAACAGATTCAAAGAAGTATTTAGAAAATTAAAAATTCCACTGAAAGCTGGAAAAACCACTTGAACAAAACTGAAGATAAACTTTCAGACCTTTAAGACAGGATTGCAGCTAGTGATCATGAAAGGAAAGATCTCTCAAAAACAGCAAGGAACCAGCAAATAACAATTCAACAGCTGCAAGATGAGGCAAAGAGGAATAATGTTCGAATTATAGGAGTCAATGAAACAGCAGGAAGCAACACAAATGACATTAAAAGATTACTGGCAGAAATCATAGAAGAAAATTTCCAAAGGATGGGGAAAGATTCTGACATATAGTTAAGTGAAGCATATAGAACTCCAATTAGTCATAGTCAAAAACCATCTATGCCAAAGGATATAATAGTCAAGATCCCAAAAATTGAGCACAAGAACAAAATATTAAAAGCTGTTAGAGAAAAGAAACAGATGACCCATAAAGGAAAGCCTATCAGAATCACTGCAGATTTCTCAACACAAACCATCAAGTCAAGAAGAGCTTCAGGTGAACTATTTCAAGTCCTGAAAGAAAACAACTTCTACCCCAGATTGTTGTAAACTGCAAAACTATCTTTCATAATAAATGAAGAAATAAGATACTTCAACAACAAAGAGCAACTGAAGAAAGTCATGACCATGAAACAAATACTACAAGAGTACTGAAAAATATACTGGAAAGAGAATGACCACAATCTCATAAACAATGACAGAAATAAACCAACAAGCAGAGAAAGTAATAAAACAAAGGGGTAAAACTAGGGCACCAAGAGCAGGAAAATAACATCCAAAGATAAGCCAATACATATCAGTTACAACCATTAATGCAAATGGCCTCAATTCACCAAACAAAAGAAACAGAATGGTAGAGTGGATCAAGAGGAAAAGTTCAACAATATTCTGTATACAAGAAGCACATTACACTCAAAAGGCAATTCATAGACTGAAAAGTCAAAGGATGGAAAACAATGCCCCATGTGACAGGAACCCCCCAAAGATGCAGGAGTCTCTATTCTGTTTGCAGACAATGTGAACTTCAAGAATGATGTAAAGAGATAAAGAAGGTCACTACATGCTTGCAAGAGGAAAACATCAAAAGGAAGAGATAACAGTCACAAATATACATGCACCAAATATAGGAACATGCAACTATATAAGACAAATATTGATCAACATCAAAAATCAAATAGGTAGTAACAAAAATGTAACAGGGGAACTTAAAACCACATTGTCTAAAAGAGATAGATCTACTAGCCAAAGATGAGCAAAGAAATAACAGAACTGAACCAAACTTGTGACTGAACTGAACCAAACAAATGGACTAGTAGAACTTCATAGAGTGTTCCACCCAACAATATCAGAATAAACATTCTCCTCAGCTGCACATGGGACATTCTCTAAAATAGACCAACACTAACCCATGGAACACGCTTAAGTAAATGTGAAGGAATGGAAATTATACCATGCATATTATCTGACCATAGTGCAATGAAATTTGAAGTTATTGACAAAAGAAACTGCAAAAACTCCATAAACATATGGAAATTCAATAACACCCTCCTGAACAACCAATAGGTCACAGATGAAATTAAAGAATAAATTAAATAACATCTACATTCAAGTGAAGGTGCAAATACAACTTATTGGAACCAGTGGGATACAAGGAAACCAGCCCTCAGAGGAAAATTTATATTGTAAACTCCTATACCAGGAAAATAGAATGAGCACAAATAAATAACCTACTGCTACACCTCAATGTTCTAGAAAAAGATGAGCAAATCAGCCAAAAGCCCAAAGAAAGGTGGAAATTTTAAAGATAAGAGCAGAAATTAATGCAATGCAGACTAAGAAAAAATACAAAGAATTAATGAATGGAAGAGTTATTTCTTTGAAAGAATAAATAAATCTGATAAACCCTTAGCCAAACTTATCAAAAAAAAAGGAAAAGAAATACTCAAATTCATGCAATAAGGAACTAAAAGGGTGAAACCACTACAGATCCCATGAAAATTCAGAAGATCATCAATACCTACTTTGAGAATCTTTACTCTCATAGGATGGAAAGCAGGGAAAAAATAGATTCCTAGAAATATACGAATTAATGAAGCTGAATCAACAAGATATAAAAATTCTGAATAACCCAACATCAGTCAATGAAATTGAAACCATAAATAAAAACTTACCAACAAAGAAAAGCCCATGTCCTGATGTATTCTTAGCTGAGTTCTACAATCAATTTAGAGAAGATTTAGTGCCAATACTCCTCAAACTTTAAAGAAATTAAAGGGAAGCAATTCTCCCTAACTCATTCCTGGAAGTACATATTTCCCTGATGTTAAAGCCAGAGAAAGACCCAAACAAAAAAGAAAACAACAGATAAATCTCCCTAATGAACATAGATGCAAAAATCCTCAATAAAATACTAGCAAACAGAATGCAGCAAGTCACCAAGAAGAATATACCACAAGATCATGTGGGAGTGATCCCAGGAATGCTGGGATGCATCAATATACACAAAACAATAAATGTAATACACCACATCAACAGAACCAAAGACAAAAAGCACTGATCATCTCAATAGATGCAGAAAAACTTTTGATAAAGTCCAACACTCATTCATGATAAAAATCCTATAGAAAATCAGAATAGATAGACTTTACCTCAATTTGATAAAAGCCATCTATGACAAACCAACAGCCAACATCATACTAAATGGACAAAAACTGAAAGGTTTCATTCTAAAATCATGAACAAGACATGGATGTCCACCATCACCACTCAAATTCAGCATACTTCTGGAAATATTAGCCAGAGCAATTAGACAGGAGAGGGAAATAAAAGGAATAAGGATAGGAATGGAAGAAATGAAATTATCATTATTAGCAGATGACATGATAATCTAATAATGATAATTTCATTAGAGTATCATAAAAGACCCCAAAAACACCACCAAAAATTTTTAGATTTAATAGCCAAATTAAGTAGCATAGTGGGATACAAAGTCAACACTCAAGAAATCAATAGCATTCCTGTACACAAACAACAACCTCACCAAGTGAGAAATTAGGAAAATACATCCTTCACAATACCATCCTCAAAACTGAAACATTAAGAATCAATCTAATAATGGAAGTAAAATATCTATACATTGAAAATTACAGTACCCTAAAAAAAGAGATTAAAGAGGATTTCTGAAATTGAAATATATTCCTTGCTCATGGATAAGAAGAACCAAAACTGTGAAAATGGCCATACTCCCAAAACTGTTTTGCAGGTTAAATACAATTTGTTCAAAGATAGGCAAAGTCCAGAAGGAGTGAAATATCTTCTAAACAAACAATAGTAAAACAATAATAAAACAAACCAATATACAACAGATAAGGACTTAAACAGACTCTTCCAAAAAAGACCTAGGAATAGTTAATAATTGAAGGAGTTGCTTAACATTATAAGCCAGTAAAACTTTTTAAAGTGTTCTGTATCTGTGACTTTTTGTAAGACTAACAGATGACATGTTTCCCAGGCTATGGAGCGGTTGGATATCTTCTGCTTGCTTGTGAGAGTGGTATAGATTTGGAAAACTATTTTGTAGTTCTAAAATTAACCCACACTTACCCCATGACCTAACTGGATGTTGAATATGGAAATATAACATGTCCACAAATGACTTGTACAACATTATGGCTTAGACTAAGAATGTTCCCCAGGGTCTCATGCACTCATAGATGGGCCTTCTGTTACTGGATTATTGGGGTGAGAGAGCTGATTTGCTGCCCGGGATTGGGGCTCTTTTTTTTTTTGTTTTTTTGTTTTTTTCCGGTACAGTAAATTGAACTCATGACCAGGCAGGCGCTGTGACACTAAGCTAAAACCCCAGCCCCCAATGGGGCTCTTTTTAATTGAGGGCTGGACCTGGAGAGATATATCTCCTCCCTTTCCTCTTGTTGGTCTCTGCTTCCTGGGTATTATGACATTAGCAGCTTTCTTTTCCTTGGGTCCATCTGCCAGGCCATTTCTGCCTTGGAGGCAGCTGACTAGGTACTGTAACCTTGAACTAAAACAAATATTTCCTCTTTTAATTTGTGGACTTCAGGTTTTGTGTCTCAATGATAAGGAAGTGACTAAGACCTACAAGAGTATTCATAGCGCACTTATTCATAATAACCTAAAATTGGTATTAACTCAAATGCTCATCAATAAGAAAATAGATAAACTAATTGTGAAGTAGGCACATAATGACTACAGAATCTATATCTATACCACGATGTATCATACTGCTTGCTGATAACTAGTAATTCTACAACATGGTTTAATCTAAAATAAGCAAATGAAAACTCTATGCAAAGTGAAATCCAGACAGAAGAGTACACACTATATGAACCTACCATTGGTAAAACTAATCTATGGTGATAGAAATAAGAAAATGTTTTCCTTAAAATGGCTATGTTGGGAGCAGGAGCTGAAGTAATGTTTAAACAGGGCCAAAATGGAACTTTCTGGGGAGACAGAAACATTTCGAGTGATGGTTATGTGCAATATGGTTATGTGCTGATTATTTTTTTGTATGTAAACTGATAACATTTAATTATGGATTGATTTATTTTAAAAAATCACAGTTGTTGCTAAATTTTGTTTCTGTACCGGAAAAGATAGTAAATATTGTAGGTTTTGTGTGCCATATGATCTGTTACTACTATGTAACTCTTCCATGGTAGCCGGAAGGCAATCACTAAGAACACGTACACAATAGGAAGGGCTCAGTGCCAGTGAAACTATATTTACAAAAACTAGTAGCTGTGGTTGTTCCATCTTTACTTATTTTATCTAATTAATCAATTTATTACTAAGAGAGATATACTGGAATATTTCTGCTATTGAGCTTGTCAATTCCTTCTGTTCATCCTGGCCACTTTTACTTCATCTATTGTGAGGCTCTTTTATTTTTTATATACACAAATTAGGCATTTTTAAATATTCCAGTGAATTGAAACTCTTTTAATACATTTTTGTTAGTGGTGCTTTCTCTTTAAAATACTAATTTTTTGCCTTAAAGTCTAAAATGAGTACTAACTTATTACTTGATAATAAAGTACTACATTTAAAAGTAAAATGTATCTAAGATACATTTTTCAATTATCATTGAATTTTTCAATTCCTTTCTATTTAACAATCTATACCTTTACATTTAAGAATAATTTGTTAAAGATTCTATATCATTGGGTCTGTTTAAACACATGTGAAAATGTTTTAACTGGAAATGTTAATCAACTCATACACTTGCTGTAATAGTATATGTTGTCTGTTTACGAAGTATATGGGATTTCTAGCATATTCTACTGTCTCTGTATCCTCATTTATGTTTAGTATTTTCTTTTCTACTACTGTAAAGATTTGCTGACTTTTTATTATTTTATTAGATCATGTGTGTAGTATGTAATGTTTATGTACTTTGTGGGCAGTTGGTCCTTGTACATAACACTTTCCTCTTCCTTTTTCCATCCCTTTCCCTTCCCTTCCCCTCCACTAACCCGATCACTTGATCCTCTTAACAAATGGATGACCCTTGAGACTAAATGGTAATTACTCTCAAGCATAATATCACACGAATACTATCACCATATTTATCAAAGAGAAAAATACAATACCTGGGTTCACAAACACTTTGTTCCTCAATGGAACAGAAGCATTTGGTAAAATTTTGCTTCCATTCTGAAACTCAGCATCAGGTGAGGAACAGGACCACAGCCAGCTTCCCTGCATGAATCTGAAAGCCTCCATCTTCCCCAGAGTTGTGAAATGATTTAAATTTTCAGACTGAGGTACCACTGTAAAAGATAGATACTGTAATAGGAAGTAGGGAGATGGAGTATTCTTAGAGGGGAAGGGGATCAAGAGATGGATTGAAAGCTGAGGGAAGGAAGGGATAAGGGGTGGGTAAGAATGCAATGATCAGAGATCTACATCCTTACCCTAAGCTCAGCAACACTGTCTTCATTTTTAAACACATGTACAAGAAAATCAGCACTTTTTTTTGAGTCACAGGCCCTACATCTAGCCATATGGTTTGACATGTGCTCCCCTGCCAATCCTATCATGGGGAGAGTTCACATACCTTACTTAAGTAGAGTGATATCTTTCAGATCCTTGGTGGCTTTGGAAATACACATATTTGTAGATCTGGGTAGTTTCACTCATGTTTTAGAAATTAACATAAAGATTTATATCTCTTTGCATTATTTTGTGGGATTTCCTAGGTCATGTGAATAGTGGCCCATATTCACAGATCATCCAGGCCACTTACAGGAAGAGCCACTCATTGAATATCTACATTCATTCCACTTTGCCTCTCAGCTGTTTCATAAGCTACACATTAGCTTCATTTTTTGACTAGTTTCAAAATACTTGCATATTTTTCAGAAGTCAAGTTAATTATTATCTTTGAACAGTAACTTCAATTCTATTACTTTGACTTAATTTTTTAATCCTTTTCCAATATCTTAGTGCTCTTCTGCTTTATTTCTCAAATTAGACTCTGTTTTTATTACTTTATAAGTGAATTTAATATATTTTCTCATATCTCCAAAATTCCTTTAGGATCATTTACTTCTATTTGAATTGTAACCTTCAGCTATTACTTATATGAGTCATTAGAGTCAACTCTGTTAGTTTTTGTCTTAATGAAAATGTTTTTAGTTCCACTCTTTTTTTCACTGTTTAACTAGATTTCTTTCAGAATATTAAAAATACCATTTTCCTTTTTTTCTTTTTCACACATTTAAAAAGTTTTATTTTGTTAGCACATGTTTACAATACCAAGTGATCACATTCATCGCAGTGAGTTTGTGAGTGCACATAACACATCTTCATTTTTTACCCCTTTGCCCTCCTCTCTCTCCGCACTTCCTCCACTTCTTGGTCCCTTCCCCTTTTTAAAAAGATCTACCTCCCAGGTTCCCACTGTCCATTTTTATTTTTCTCTTTAATTTATTTATACTTTGGGTTTTTTAGTTATAAGTCAACTCTGAGTTTGCCATTTCTTCATAGGCGATTGATATGTTTATGTTGGGACTCTATAATAGTAGCTGTTTAGTTTTTGTGTTTTCCAGTTTTGCTGAGTTCTTCATCATCATCCTTAGTCTTTCATCTGTCCTAGGTTTGCCTCATGTCCCTGGCAATTTTTTTTTCTTTCCCTTTTTCTAGCTATTTTCATTCGTTAGCTCTTCAAATACAGTTTTTAAAATTCCTTCTTAATATTTTCAATTTTTTGTCAGTGTCTCCCATGACTTTCACCATCTTATCTTTCTACTTCATTGTATCTTTATTTCAGTACAAAATTCTGATAATTTCTCTGGATACTTATTTTTTCAGTATACCAACTTTATTAAAGTACATTGAATGTGGTATTTTAAAAAATCTCCTTATTTTATAACATTTCAATGATTAAGACTTTCTTTCCTACACTCTCTTTTATTTTATTTATTTATTTTCTGTTTTTGGTACTGGAAATTGAAACCTGCAGTTTCTTTTAAGTTATCTTCAAATCTTTCTCTTATTACTTATTCATGTATTAAAAGTCCAATTATTTAGACTACTCAACATTCACATTTTATATATGAATATTTCAATACATGAAACTCCCACAGGTAAAATTATGCTGCTAATTGTTTTTCCTGGCGTTCTTGGTTACTTGTTTCCTTCTGTTCTGAGACTTGAGATTGCAGAGTCTTCCTCTAACTTCTTGTCATATGTGCATTGTAATTCAAGTTCAGGCTCAAGCCCAGTGAGAGCTTAACCTAGTGGTGCCCCTTATTTACAGCCTGTGAAATATGTACCTAAACAATACTTAAACTTTTTTAAAGGTATCCACAAGTGCAGTGTCATTCTTTAAGTAGTCTATAAATATATGCATCTAACTAAAGTCTAAAGTCAGCATCCCTGAAGAATAAGTCAATATGACATTTTAACTTCCATTATTCCATTGCAGCATTTTATCCCTTCTTGATATTTTAATGCTACTATTTTATCTCTCAAATCAAATGCTATTAGTCAATTTAGTTTTCTTATATCTCAAAATTTTTATTTCCTTATCTCTGAAGCTTATCTTTCAGAAATTATTCCAGAGATTATAGTCATATACAACTGGAAATACATTTCTCTCTTGAAAAGGTTTTTAATCTGTAACCTTAGTTTGTCATTGGGACCAGAACTTTCCTTTTTTTATTTTAAAAATAAAAGGAGGAAAACATTAACAGACAGACAACCTTTTACAAAATAGCAAAAGAACAGTACAGACAATACAGAGTTACAAACAAAGTGGTAGGAAATTAACAATGCTTGTTGTATTACATACTGATATCTTCAAAGTGGTTTCTCATGAATACAGATAGAGATATGTAATATTGATCAATCAAGGACTCATTGACAGTTTCTTTCAGCAAAGAAATAGAAGACAGTAGAGCAACTATGTTAACTATCCAGTATATACATACAGAACTTTCCTTATATTCACATGTACACTCATCTTTTTCCTGCCCTTCCACAAGGCAGATTCAGAAAAGAGTCAGTATCTGCTCTTTGCCTACTGAGTAAGAATGACACTAACTCTAACCAGAGTGCTGTTAATTTACAAATAGCCAACCCTAGAGTGCCATGTGTGACGATCCTGAGCAGGAGTTTCTGAAGAGTGCCATCTTGCTATCACATCTAAATGTAGCTGGATTTCTATTTCCCCTCTGAATGCCATCATCATCTCCTGCTTCTATCACAACGGTGCTATCCTAACTGATCTCCTAGTTCTCTTTAGGCCCTCTTCAGATCGCTCTTATTTCAACAACTTTGAAAACCAAGGCAAAAAACCAGTTTTTGAGAATCTCTATTTTTATTTAAGAGGTCACAATCAAAACCACGGCTGAATACGTTACTTATTTTGCCATACAGTATTTTCTTAGTCTAAAGGGAAGAGGCTGGGGCAGAAAGAAATAACAAATGGAGGTGAGTGGAGTGGAAGGGGAGGTTATGGGATCCCATGTAGGAGAAAGTGAGAAGATGAGAGAAGAAGGGAAGGCTCTTTTGGAGAAAGAAAGCCATTTCCATTAATGTTTCCTTTCTTTAGTCCACACGAGCTTAATTCAGTGATGGGGTGGAAATCACAGGGTGGAGAGAGGGGAGAAGGAATGGAATGCATACCCTTAAAAGTATCAAGTTAATAAATTACCTGGACCATGGCAATGCATCCCTTTGGACCTTCCTGGACACAGGACAATTGGGTTAAATATGGGCCAGTGGCATCTGCTAGCACCAAAACCTCACAGGCTGTGCTGTAAGCCTGAGTGCAAGAAATTGGTGAGGGAACAGAAGGATGCTAGAAATAGTCAAGTTGTCATTTGTGACTTTACATGGGAAATATTGGAACAAAAAAACCAAGAAAGTGTAAGTGAAGGAAATACACATATATTTCCTGAAAGGAGAAATAGCACTCAGGGCTTGGACTGAATTTTTGCTCCCTCGAATTCACATTTTGTTTGCAAGACATACATGGGTATCTGAACCTACTTAACCAAGCAGAGAAAATAATTATACCTATCTGTCACTTTCTACAACAGGAGCATGACCATGGCGATGGACAGAAGCATAAGATCCTAAATGTGGAGGAATAGAGAATCTTGGAAGAAACCCTAATCCATTCCTCTGCATCTCCACATTGCTCCCTCATAATTCTGAGAGATACACAGAGGACTGTCAGTGCAGCTCAGTTTAAAGCAGTACACACTTATCCAATTGAGAATTATTCCAAGGCAATCAAGAGAAGTACAGGTATCTTCCCTGAAATCAAAGTGTGAACATGTGTGTGTTAGCATATTGGTGTGGTGTAATCTCAACTGACACTAACATGTGTGCATCACATATTTCTCCTAGACTTATAATGGATGTCAGTCTTGTTTTGCTTAAATGGGAAGCACAGATTCTGGAGTGGCATTACTTGACTTTCAAGTTCTGACTCTACACTTTGAGTTGGGAAATCTTGGATAAGTTGTTTAAGCTCTCTCTGCCTCAGTTCCCTCTTATGTGAAATGCAATAAGTTAATTAGTAAATATGAGTGGTTGAAACAATTCCTGTCACATAATGAAAAGTTTGTTGTAATGATCATTTCTTCACTAATACATGTAAAATCTGGTCCAAATTCTTTATGATTTCCAAAGCAAATCATTTGGTAGCTCCTATTTCTTTCCATCCTGTGTAAAGATTCAGCATACTGCATCCAACTGGGGAGAAATAAGGAGACCCAAGATAGTCCTTATGGTCCTCCATCACCATCTTTGGCCACACACTGTCATAGTCGAGTAGACAAGGCTCTTCCATGTCACTGGGCTCATATAGATTTTGGATAGAAGGTAAATTCTTCATGTGGATCCTCACCACAGCTCTCAACATGATCCTTAGTGACCAGCTTCCATGAACTTCAGAGGACCTTCCAGAATGTGAGGTATAGTACTTCTGACATGTCTTCCCTCCTGGTCACAGCACAAATCTCTACTCTTTTCTCCACAGGGAGTTTATATTATATCCTAATCTTCTTGATAGGCCTGGTATTAAAGCAGTAATTTTCTGTGAATTCCTTCACAGTTCATAAACCTCAGCAACCCAAAGTTATCCTTTTGAGAGGATATGTGTGTATATGGTGTTCATATATATATATATATATATATATATATATATATATATATGTAATACACAGTAGAAAATGGGAACTACTTATCGATCAATCTTAACATCATTGTTAGAGTTCCATTACTATAACAAAATACCTGAGATAATTAATTTAGATAAAAAGGTTTATTTTGACTCACAGTTTTGGAGGTTTCAATTCATGAGCAATGGTACCCATTGCTTTGGACCTGCGAGAAGATAGCATGTCATAGTAGGAGCACACGGCAGGGCAAGACCACTCATTTCCATATCACAAGCTAGAAAGGGGAGGGAGGAGAGAGAGAAAAAAACAGGGACAGAAGGAAGAAAAGAGAGAAGAGGAGGAGGGGAGAAGAGAGAAAGAGGAGATGCTGCGGACCTGTTCTCCCATTCTAGACCACACCTGCAATGACCTTAGAACCTCCACAAGGCCCACCTTCCAATGACAAGAGTGGGGACCAAACTTGTAACACATGGACCTCTGTGGGACACTTATCCAAACCATAGTGATCAATGGGAATCTAAATCTTCCACTGTTTTTGGTGATACCATAAAGAGCAAGCAGAGGCACCTTTAAAATATTATTGCCAAAAACTTTGCTGGGTGTTTGAAGATGGATAGAATACAAGGATGATAACACAAACCCTGCTGTTACAAAATGTGCAGTCTGGCTGAAGCATCACTGCTTTCAACACAGCTGGTAAGCTTTAGTATGTAGCATACAAACACAGAGCAGTTCAGGAAGGCAATTAGGAGCCATGTTACTTTATAAGTCATTCATATATTCATGGTCTGTTCTTTTTTATTCCTTGAACTTATTTGGTCTGCAGACAGTAAGCTGTCCTCATATTGAATACTTTCTTACTCTTTTTATATTTGTCCTCAATGTATCTATTAATAGAAACAAAGACAACAGAGAACAAAGCCCTAGAAAGGAACAAACAGGTGCCTACATTTTAATGGGAGAATCATTTAGCTGTAGCCAAGGGAGTATTTGTAAACCTAGGTGAGGAAGCAGCTGTCAGAGCTAGGAGCATAAATCTATCCCTTGAAGATTGCTATTTGCATCTGAACACAATTTCTTTCTGTGAAAGAGCTGCTTGACTTGCTTTCAGGCCATAGTGGACATCTTCCTGGAAAGCCTGCTTTGCATTAGGGGTGGAAACATGCAGGGCTTCTTGTCTGCCCTCTCCTGACACCTGCCTGAGATTTGCTGAGAGAAAACCCCTGAAAAAGAGCCATGGCCAAAGACCATGCAGGCTTTGTTGCTGTGGTAAACTGGTCTTTCCTTTCTGTTCCAGATGTATGGAAGAAAATACAGGGAAGTTTAAGACGATTTAGTTTAAATAGAACTGGACTGATTCCAAATGGTTCTGTGTTTGCAGAAGAGAGTCCCAAATCAGATCTAAAACATAATCACTGCCCAAGCTACTAGTCTTCCTTTTATCTATTAGATTCTGCTAATTATACTCCAAAGTGTAAAGGCTATTTGATTTGTTTCTGAAATGGAAGCATGCCTCTTTATTATACTTATCATCAGCTGATAACCATTATCAAACTACTCAAATGACCCAGTGGAGTCAGTTTTGCAAAGTGGATATAGACATATCTTTGGGGCTGAAAAAAGTTGAGATTGAATCAAAGCTCATTCCTGACCTTAGTAAATTGCTCTCTCTATTGGCTCACAAGTGTCACATTTGTAGAGACAGAAGTAGAATGTAATTGTCAGGGCATGGAGGGTGGGAAAATTTGGGATTATTTTGTAATGTGCACAGGTTTCAGTTTGATCCCAAGAATGGGCTGGAAATGTACGATGATGTTAGCACAGCAGCATGACCACTCTGAACACTGACATTGTACATTTAAAAGGATTAAAATAGTGAATTTTATTTTATGTATATTTTCCCACAATTAAAATATAAAGCACCAGGGAACTCTGATTTAAGAAGTCTAGAGGAAGGCTTATGTATTTGTAAGGAGCCTTATGGATATATCATTTACATATAAAACTCACTTATTTGAAAGAACAATTAGTATCAGTTAATTTGTTCAGTTACACAACCATCATCATAATCTGATTTTATAATATTTTCATCACGTGAATAAGTTTCCTTTGTCTTCATTTGCCATGAATTAGTGTTCACAACTCTGGCTCAGAAAAATTCTTGAGTGATATCCTAGTCACATCCCACCTTGCTGGGACAAACTACCTGGTACCTACATCTTAAAGGGGAAGAGGTTTATTTTGGTTCAAGGGTCTAGTCCAAGGTCAGCTGACTCCAAGGCAAGAAGCTGTGGTGCAAGCATCTGGCAGAGGGAAGCTGCCCACATCATGGAGACCAAGAAGCAGGTAGAAAAGGGAGGAGCCAGGAAGGGAGAGGCAACCTTTCCCATGAGCCCCCTCTTTCAGCTAGGCCCCACCTCCTAACAGCAAGAAGAATGCTCCATGTTTCAATCACCTTCCAAAGGCTCTGCAGGTTGTTTTCCATAAAAGCCATCCCAAGCTATTTATACCTGTCTAATCTTTCCTTTTCTAAGAATTTGACAAAATGAAAATGAAATCATACAATATGTGGTACTTGGTATCTGGATTCTCTTATTTACATCTTTTTTATGAGATTCATCCATGCTGTTGGGTGGATCAGAAATTTCTTTTCTTTTCTTTTTAGGTAGTATCTCATTGCATGTATATACTGCAAATTGATTTTCTATTTGGCAGTTGATTGACAACAGGGGTTATTATGAATACTTCTGTCCACACTCATGAATAAGTATTCTCTTTAAAATAAAAAGTAGGTGTTTGTAAAGACATAAAATGTCGCTTACATTCATTTCTCTTTCATAAATACCTGGAATGCAACTGCTGGATTATATGTGAAGTGAACGTTTAGCTCCCCAAGAAACTGCCAAGCTATTTTCCAAATTATCTGTACTATTTTACATTAGCATGTAAGCAAATCTTACTTTTCAAGTTATTCACTTTGCTGATTTTATTTTGAAGCTCTGTAGACATCTGATGAAGAGCTGTGTATGTCAGTGAAAGGAACATCTTGAAGCCAGTTAATCAGGATATTTAGTTATTAACTAAAACATTGCAGGAAAAGTAGAACTACTGATGCAGAAATGCATATTACTTTCACTGTCCTTCTTTCAAATATAACTGAGGAATTTTGTAATCAATTCTTCCAACTTTTCTTTATCCCACCCCTTTGTCTTGGTGTGCTGTCTTTTACTGATAACACAATACCACAGACTGATAAATAGAAGAGGTTTACTTTACTTTACAGAGGGGCTACATCTGGTGACAGGCTTCCTGTAGACTGGATCCTAAGGCAGAATAAAGCATCATTTGGTGAGAGACAGGGAACACAGAGAGACTTAGCTGCTGGCTTTTATAGCAGACTCACTCTGGAGATAACCCATCAACCCATCAATCTGTTGGTTACATAAATGCAATAATCCATTCATCAGTGCAGAGGCCTCATGGTCTAGTCATCTCTTAAAAGTCCCACTGACTCCATTTCTTAATATTTTCCAGCGGAGATTAAATTTCAACATGAGTACTACAGGGAAAACCACAACCAGTCCATTATTCCTGTTAAGGTCTCTTCCTGTCTCAGGTCCTACGAATGCACATATGTAGGGTCCACCAATTCATATGGAAGTGTTTAATATTCAGGTCATAGGTGTTACTTTCTCAGGGTCATTTCTACTTACTCAGGCAGAATTGCGGACTGGAATATGAGGTTCTGGATTTGAACCCTGGCTCTACCACTAACCATCTCTGAGTCTTAAGAGACATCAGTTAACCTTTCTGTGTTTTACAATTTTTATCTTAAAATGGAGACATAAAAGTATTTATCTCATAGAGTTGTCAGAGAATTAAAGGAGAAAACACACAGAAAGTAGTTAGAATAGTGCCACAGACCTGAAACAATAAGGCCAATCAGTCACGGACAGGAACCCTTCCAAACTGGGGTTCAAATAAACCTTTTCTTTTTATAAATATATTTACCTCAGGAATGTGCTACAGTAACAGAAGTCTGACTAACACAACGTCACACATATTAAATAGAGTTTTTTTAAAAAAACATGTGGGCTAGGAGTAGTCCAGTGGTAAAGCAGCTGCCCCTCATGTGAAAAGCCCAGAGTGTGATCCCTGGTACTAGAAAAATTTTGCTAGAATAAAGGTTGATCAAGGATGATGTTTGAGCCAAGTAATTACTGGAAAAATTTCAGAATACAGCTGGAGAAACCATACTCAGTTCATTTCTATGTGAGTCTGTGAGGACGTGCAAATGACTAATATATACTTAAAAACTCATATGTGCAGGGGTAGTATGGAAGGTACAGAAAGTTATATGCACAAATATTTTGATGAAGATCAGAATTCAAGTTTCAAGTGCCTCCCTGGTAGTCTCGTGGTTGGGATTCAATGCTCTGTCAGGTTTCTTTATTTCTCTGATTGCTTTATTCTCTCACTCTATAGACATTCACAACATTACTAGTCTGTGTCTTCCTCCTGCTGCTCTGTCCCTAGTGTGTGTTCATGAGTCCATGTGTGTGCATGCAACACACATGCACAGTGAAATTTTAAAATCTAGGATGTATATATTGAGAGGAGTGGGATTAACTCAGTATGAGAAACGTTTCTGATGCACAATAAAAATATTCAAAGGGGACTATGAAATAGATAAGGAAAATTTTGAGTTTAATTTCACAGAAGCCCTGATCAATAGCATATGAGAGTTTATGTAAAACACTGGGGCAAACTTTTGGCATGAAGGCTGGGGGCAAGAGGATGGAATAGTGAGGGGCAGATCCATTACTCTCTCCCAGGCCGTCCTCAGAGAAGACTACCACTGTGCTATGAGGAAGTCTTCACTGCTTTTCTTCATAGAGAACTCCCTGCAAAATAGGGATGCTTGGATATTAGATATTCAAATCTCTCTGTTTACAAATGAAAACCTGAGGTCCAGAAAAGCAAAATGATGATTTATAAAAGTTTCTAGCCATAGAATCAGAGCTAGAATCCTGAAAAATTCTCTTCTCAATAATCGTGAAAATACTAAGTTTAACCTCTATAAACTAGAAAGGAATGGCCAGGCAAAGGGCAACAAGCAGCTGCTACCTTCTTAAATGCTCCAAGGTCCTTTGTATATCAACCTGACACTTGTATTGCATTAGATCACATGCTGTAAGAGTAAAAGCCACTCTTTTATTTAGGGTTCAAATTCACTTCTCCATTGAAACTGAAGCTGATGTCCCACACTGATCGAACTGTGGAACCCATCAAGCACACACTGCAACAGTTAAGCCGGTGTAACTTCTGACCCAGCTCCCATCCACCCTCCTTTGAGTGGGACTGGCACAAAGTCCCTGGCTCCTCAATATTTTATACTCTTGCCCCATTCTGTGCCCAAGGCTCCTCGCATGAAGAAGTTATGACTAGTACAGCACCAGCAAGTACACCAGCCTCACTTAGGCCAGCCCAGCCAAGTCCTGGAATTTTTTTTCTTTTTTGGTCTTTTTTGAGACAGAGTCTTTCTGTGCTGTTCAGACTGGCCTTGAGCTCACTTTGTAGCCCAGGCTGGTCTCGAACTAGCAACTATCCTCCTACCTAAGCCTCCTGAGTGCTGGGATTACAGGCATGTGCCACCACTCCTGGTTCAAATCCTGGGATTTGTACATGAATATTTCTTGGTTAATGGCTTTTGTAAAAAGCCAAGTGTGACCTCACAGGAAGAGACAAAGGGCTCAGGGCTTGATTTCAAACTTACTTTCAAATTAGGTATTACATAGAAAAAACAACCAAAAAAATGTAAGAATACAAGGCCTAAAAAGGAGAATCTATTCACTTAAATGCTGAAGCAGAATATTTGAATGGCATGAAAGATCTAGTCTTTGATGGCTCTTCAACTGTGTCCATCTATTTTCCCATGGTGTTAATTTTAGACACATTCATTCTGGTCCAGGTCTGGGTCCATAATTTTATCTAGACCTATGCTAACAGTAATTACCACAGAAGCAAAGGCTATATGTACAGTCATTTTAAAGTGCTTAGAATACTCATTAAAGTGCATCAAATACTCATTTGCATCCCTTCTGTGGGTTATCATGTATTTTTTATAGTTGCCCACAGTACATGAAGTATTGTTATCCCCATTTTACAGGTGTGGTATCTGAAGCTGGGTAGCAAGGGAGAGTATGATGTGAGCCCAGGATGCAGTACTTTGCTCCAGAGGCTGTGTTGTTACACACACAAAGTGTATTATTGATGCAAATGACAAAACTTAAATGCTACTTATGGTACTTGATCTTTTTCCAAGCAATGTAAGTCTTATTTTCAATTTTGTACCTCCTTTCTTCTTGTATTAGCATTTCATTACTATAACATATTGCATATACTCAACTTGCAAACAGAAAATATTTATTTTGGCTTTTAGTTTGCAAGTTATCTGTGCATAGTTGATTGATCCTGTTGTTTGGGGGCCTCTAGGAGAGTAACACATCAAAATGGAGAAAGCGTGGTGCAAAAAGCTGCTAGCTCATGATCAGGAAGTGAAGCAGAGATGGAGGAAGAGCCCATGGCCCCACAGTCCCCTTTGGGAAAACACCCCCAATACCCTCAGACCTTCCACTGTGCCCCACTAGGGAGTGTCTTAATATCTTTCACTAGCTCCATGGACTTGGACCCAAGCATTTAACACATGGGTCTTTGGGAGACAATTCAGATACAAAGTGTAGCATACCTTGCCAAGCTACCTCTGAACATATTTCCCTTTTATCTTTTTCCTTTTGACTATACCTCATTGCTACCATTGAAATCAATTAGCATAGTTTAATCCTGGGTTTAGAGGCAACTAATGCCTGAGTGAGTGCAATTCTGGATTTCTTTTTTAATAACCATATTGTTAGATGCCATTGAGATGTTTTCTTCTCCCCACATTCTTTCCTTCATTAAACTATCAAATTAGACAATAAACCACACTGAGGTAGATAAATGGTTCTCACCTGGCATAAGTGAATGACCCATCACTCTTTGCAGGAAACACTTGGAAATACTTGAAGAATTATCTGGTTGTCACTAATGGGGGTTCAAGGAGAGTGTTCCTGTAGCCCCTGGTGGATTTGGCCAGGGAGACTGCTGAATGCCTAATAGTGAATAAAAGAGCTCACCTTCCACAGACTACTGATCTAAAATGTCAATGTCATTATTCTTGAGAAACTCTTTAGTAGATCTAGAATAATCAAAGATGCCACAAACTGTTCATTGTTTAGTGGAGACAGGTGCTAAGCAAAAAGTGACAATAATACATATACTTAAGCACCTTGATTGAAATATGTATAAGTTATGGTGATGGTGTAAGGAGAGACATAGAAATTTGTGTGGGAATATAAAGGAGATTACCAAATAAAACTCTGCAGGAGATATAACTGTAAAACTGAGTCCTAAAATTTTAATACAATTTTCCTATGTTGACAGAAGGACAAGCTTGGGCAATAGAAAGAATTGCGGGGGGGATCATTGTCCAGTTTCAGAAAGCCTTCCATAATTTTGCATTGCTCAAGAATAGATTACAAAGACATTAGGTTTCACACTAGAAATTTCCCCTGTATTTTATAGACAGTGGTGAAACATTAAAAAGATTAAGATAGTAAAATGATAGCATCAGATGTACCCTACAGAAATATGATTGTCCACCATGTATACTCTGGTATATAGGAAGAGGCAAAATGTTATGCTAGAAAGAAGCTGCTGCTGGCATCTAGAAAAACAATGCTGGGATTTGGGGTGGAAAAAGAAGTGGAAATGAGAAAAATTTGATAGACTCAATGACACCTAATGACTAGCTTATATATGGTGAATGAAAATAATTGAGAAAGATTCTGGGTTTTGGCTTGGAAAATTGTGCAGAAATCATGACTTGTGGTGGAAAGAAAAGATCCGGGGCTTATTGGGCTAATGGGTGGAGGCGATTATTGAGTTTTTAGTTGAGTATTTTGAATTTGTGGGAAATGTGAGTCACAGAAACGGAGATATTTGTGAAAGCATTGGATGAACCTAGAGCTCAAAGGACATCTAAGTTGCACAACTGTCTGGAGAACAGGAGCAGATGGAAGGGGACCGTGGGGGGGGGGTGAAGTCACACAACTTTGGTACAAGGCAGACATAGCAAACTAAAGCCTAGGCAGTGTTGATAGCCATGGCTGTCCATTTTGATAGACCAGCCCCAATATCCAGGACTTCCAGAGAACAAGAGCTGTGCTAAGATTGAACTGAGGCTGTAATTACAGAAGAGGGTCAAGAGTTAGATTTAGGCCTAGACAAGCAGTTTGGCTTGAGCTCCCACTCTTAACTCATTATGAATCTGAACAGATGAACAACAATCCAAGATGGAAGTGCACACTAGGCCAGAAAGTTAGCATATACACAGTAGGCCTCCAGCAATAGCACCACCCCCAGAATGATCACTTGGTGGTTTAGAGGTACTACTTGCTCTGCTAATAATTGGGTTAGATACTACATATGAACCTATCACTGAAAATGCTGGGAGGATTCAATCTTTTCTTCTCTTTATTTTTGCTACACTTTTCTGTTACTTTATTATGTGCTTTCCTGAATTGTAATTATAATTTGGATGACATATATTTTTCTTGACATCCCTGGTATATTGGATATGGTAAGAAACCAGTAAGTGTTCTTTGGTTAAAAAATAAAAATAATGGTGACAACTTAATTTATCCCTGGATTTGAACATCTTTGTTATGAATTTATCCTTTAAACACAGATCTGCTGCTTTTTCTTCACCTCTTAAATTTCAAATTCTGTTAGTTATATGCACACACATGCAAAAACACACATTATTGTTTGTTTCATAGTAGAACACACCCCATCTCTATGAGGTTAGTGTGTGCTTGTTTTAATAAGCTACCTCATAACCATCACTTTTAATCTTATTTGGTTTGGTGCATTTAAGAGATGGGGAAAATATTTCAGTTGCAATTCTCAAATGGTATTTGGAGCACTATAACATGTTCCCTTTTTCTTTGTACAGAACTTTAAAAAACTGATCTGATTTCCAAAATAATGTAAGAGTTTACAAAACGATACAAAATTGGTTCCAGTTTAAGCCTAAACTAGTCTCCCCCTTGAAGCTCAGATGTGTGTGTTTAAATGGTAATGAGTGAGATCAGCAGCCCTCTGGCCTCTGATTGAATGAGTTCAACAGCATGTGAGAAAGGAACCTGCAAAAAGAACAGATATGAAACATCCAGAGGGCTGTCTGAGGTCTTCTGTGTTCTCAGGATTAGCATTAAGAGCTTGTCTTGAGCCCTGTGGAAAATAAGGTGTGGCTACACCATAAATGAATTGTTTGCAAATGTCACACATCCTGGGAGGCCCTGGAGCACAACCAGTTCAGTATCATGCTCTCATGACACAGTACAGGGGAGGAGCCCTCTGTCCACATCTGTACTCAATTCTGCAAAGCATTGTTATATTAAGAGTTTGCTCAGACATTGAGAAGGCTTGCAGATTTTGTGACATGGATGTAGACACTCCAGGGTCAGACCTTCAGGAGGGGCAAGGGTGTTGCTGTCTGAACTGGCTTATCAGGTGGCAATCCTGAAGAAGGAACGTGGCACAACAGGAAGAACTTTGTTGATGCCATATGGCTATTTTAGCCCAAGGGATTGTTTGTGAGCTCCAGTGATAAAATGCCAAGTCATTGCAAGGAACAACTCAATTAACCTTTGAAAGTTTTCATAACTTCTGTGAAAGCAGGTGGCAGTTGGGATTTGTGAAGGTATTACTATAAATTGTGTATTAACTGTAGCCACAAGTTGGCAAAGCCTACGGAAAAGCAATCTTTGATGAAGATGCTTATAGATTTTAAATGATTAATGGATTGATAAATAAGTGATAAATTAGTTTATAGCACATCTACAAGTCTTTTTTGTTCACGTATACATTTTTTCTAAAACTATTATTTCTCCTCACATAGATACTGAAAACTGATATTTGAAAATGTTTATTCATTTATTCACTAAATATTTTTCCAGGGTCTATGAGACATAATGTGTATATGGTAGGACTCCAGATCAGGCAGATAGGAGCTTTAGGGCTGTGTTTACTAGTTGCTAACTGGATGACCATTGGTACATTTCTTAATCTATCTGTGTCTCATTTTTTTAGAAGTATGGGAATATCACACATGTACATTCTATTGATTTGTTACAAAATATGCATGAAATAATTATCCCAATGCCTGATCATGGTGTTCATTAATGTTAACTTTAGTAATCATGATCAATATTAATGTTATGTACATGGCTTCACAGTACCCCCTAAGAGAAAAAGAGAAGACAAAATACTATCACAGACTGCTAGTCCTCTATGCATGAGTGAGAAACTCAAGTCTTTTTTCTCCAGAGGATTCATGTGTCCTGGACAGATGGGCTCTCTGCATACCACTCCTGCCCTCAGGTCAGTCCAATGCTCTTGTTTTTGTGTGTTGACATCTGCTGGTTTCCTATGATAGCCTATTTTGTTCAGTGAAGTCCTGAATTTGTGATATGAGACATTGTTGTTTGCTTCTCATGATTTTATGTCTTTTCATTAATGGTTTTCCTCCACTCTACTAGGGAAAATGGATGTGGATATGAGAAAAGAAAAGCTTAAAAAGGGTGACTGACACGCTTTATCCACTTAAAGTCATCAGCGCCTTGTGGTGATGGACATTTTTCCCTTTCACCACATTGCCTGGAGTTGAGTTGTTCTCACCTGGGATAGAGACAGGACCAGGCATCTTTTTTGATTTTAGAGATCAGTTAAGGATGACTCAATTAGTAATTTAAACCATGAAAATCAACAAGAAGTAATCAAAAAGAAATTCTAAAGAGGAGAGGACTTGACATCCAGCAGGGTGGATACAATCATAGGGAGAGCTAATGACTTGTGCTGTTGAAAATAAGAACCTCCTCTTTCACTGCTGATCAAGATGCACAATGATGCAGTCCTTTGTAAAACAGAAAGTTGTTTAACTGGTTAAATATGCAGTGACCATATGACTTAGCAATCGCGTTCCTAGATATATACCTAAGAAAAATGAAAATACATCCACATCAACGCTTACATATAAATACATGAATATTCATAGTGCATTGAATATTCATACTAGACAAAAATGGTAATAGCTCAAATGTCCATCAACAGATGAATGGGTAAATAAAATGTGCTACATTCATATAATGGAACTCTATTCAACAATAAAAATACATGCTGCTCCAGTACATGCTATAGCATAGGTTACACTGAAATCAGCTTGCTACCTGAAAGATGTCATTCACTAAGGATCACATATTGTATGAGTCAATTTAAACATAATGTCTGGAATAGAAAAATCAATAGAACTGTCAGTTAAATTAGTGGTTGTCCAAGACTGGAGGGAGAGTATTTGGGGAAAATGGTGAATGACTTCTGACTTCTAACGGGTATAAGGTCTCTTTCTGGTGCAATGAAATGTTCTAAAATTCATTTGATAGTGTGCAACTCTAAATATACTAGTAATAAATGAATTATATGACTTAAATGAATGAGTTAAGTAAACAAATGAATTATATAAATGAATGAATTATATGGTATATGAATTATTTCATAGTGAAGCTGAGACTTAAAAAATGGATTTATACAATGTAGGTAAATCACCGCTTTAACCTGTACTTCTTTATGAGATAAAATTGACCTTAAAAATAATTATGTGAAGCAACATTTTGCCTATGGAAGAATAGGGACATTTCTGCTATAATGCAAAATTAAAAGGTTTTTGAAGACATAGAAATAAATTAGAACAAAAAAAGAAACTGCAGTCTCAAGGTACATTTTCCCTATAGCTCCTCATCTGCTAGGCTACGACTGTAGACTTTGCTGCAATATCTTCATTTCTGCTGTAACACGGTGTTAGGAGAAAAGAGCACTTTGTGAATTTGTTGAGACTGAGGAAAGCAGCCCTGGAGTGGCCTGAGGGGAAAACACTGGGTCTCTTTATCACAGCACTCAAAGGCCTGTTAGATGCCAGTGTGGTGACAGAGCCACCCGGGAAAGGGAAGTATAATAGCACAAAGGTCTCCTTGTAAAATTGAGACAGAGCTTTTCCTCTTACAGAACCTAACTTCCTGCATCATTTCATTCATCTTTCTAGCTTCCCTGCGGCAGGAACTGATATTGTCTTCTCTTTCCAGACTGTGGAGGGAAGTGAACAAGGATTACCCAAAGAAGCTCCTGCAGAGTGGAGAGCGGGACTTACTGCCACGTGCAGGGCCCTCAGAGACAGCAGCTCTAGTGTGGCAGCATGCAGGCGAGCCGGCCAGGAGAAGCAGACTGAGCTGTGCTTTACCCAGGTAAATCTGCCTACTTACTCTCCAGTGCTACAGGAACTGAAGAGGCAAAGATGAAAGCTGGTGTCTTGGGGAATGAGGAAAGAAAAGGGAGGGAAAGAGCAGAAGTGAGCACTGACATTGTATTTCTTCATATTTTCTTCTTGGGAACCACATCCAGTCACTCTAATATACACTGTCCTGCTGTGTGTTCACAAAAAGTCCAAGTGCTATGTCTCATATTAACTTTGCAGATGTGGGCTGGATTGAAGACAGGTGAAAGATACCTTAGACTCACCCCCATAAAATGAGATGGGCATTAGATTTAACCCAGACCTGCTGGCTCAAGGTTAGCTCTTTTTGATTCTGTAATTATTGTTTGTAATAGGTTTTTGAAATATCACAAATATACTGATTTGCCGTCAGTACGTCCAATAGTTTCCTGAGATTTGTTACTCCAGTTTATAATTATCCTAGTCCCTGAATTCTTACTCTCATCACATTTATTTAAAGAAAGTGCTGTATAAGTTACTTTTTGTCTTTCCAATGAGAATATAAACACGGAATGCAGGAGCAGTGCCCAAAGTTCGCTTCTCTCTGTCAAATACCATGTGCATAAGAGGCACAAATAGATTTATGTTGAATCAAATGATTCTTGCAAATATTTCTCTATCTTATTTCTTATTTTTCTTCTCATTTTTAGCTGCTGTCATATGACAGGAACTGTGCTTAACATACAGTTATTAGCTGCTTTTTCCATCTCAAGAACCTTAGAAACAAAGATGTGGGGTCTTTCCACAAGGCCACAGAGCTCCCAGCGTCAGCAGCCTCTTCCTAGAACCATCAATTAGGGCATTTTTCTTCAGGACCACCCATGGGCACAGTAATGGGACCTGAGGCTGAACCCACAGCTCTGACTTCTTGGCTGCTTGCCTCATCATTAAGCCCTCCACCAGGGAAATCAACTCGTCAAGACCCTGTGCATTCCCTTCCAACTGGCCCCCTCCACCTGGTCTAATATGGTAATCCCCAGAGCTACTTTCTACCCTGGCACACAAATGACAAGTTAAAGAGCTGGAGCAGGAGCATCCAACATTAGTACGATAAATACTCCATCTAATCACCCTACTAAATCATCAGCCTGAGTCCTGGGAATGTTAATTTTCTTTCTCTTCATTCTTGTTTGCCTCTCCTGAGATTTTCATTCAAGCCTTTCCCTCCCAACTAAAACCAGATATGTAAGGATGGCATTATATTTCTTCATAGCTAATAGCCAGACTATGAAATCATCCAGCAAGCAACTCCCAAGCCATGTGATTCTGTCATAACAAATTTCCTTCATTTTTATAACGCTGGAGATGGAAGAAAGGCCAAAAGGAGGATGAAGGAGAGGGTTATTGCAAGGTATTGTTAACTTTTTCCCTGGGTAACTGAAGTGAGAGAAGCCCAGGTCAGATTGGAAGCAAGATCTCCTTGGAAAAGCTAGGACATTACAGGGCCCGGTAGACCCATATTGGATTCATTATGATGCAGGAAGTGAAATCTGACATGACTGACACTTAACACCCTCACCACATCTTGTCTCCTAGACGATGAGAATAAAGATATTGTATTTTCAGTGGCACTGACATTTTTATACCTCTTAACGAAAGGGGAAACAACTTTGGGGGATTGGCTGAGGATAAGAAAGCAGAAAACCCTTTCACAGCCTTTGGGAAGGTAGGGGATTTTAGTAGGAAGTTGTATAAGGAAGGAAACATCAAAACTTATATTTTGAATGAATGAAGCGAACTAATTTGCCTTGGCCTCGGGAAAGGAAGGGTTGAGTGAGTGAAAAAAAAAATAAGGTGAAATATTAACTAAGACCAGAAAAATCCAGTGTTGATTTCTGTATTACCTGAAATCATTGAGATATTTTAGTCTTTCATTCTCAGAGACCCAGATGACTGCCAGAAGTGAAAGCGTTTTAAAAATTGCATTAACTTTTTTAAGGCTGTTTGAGGGTACATGGACTTGAAACACATCTGTGATTGTCTAGCTTAATAGCCCATTTTGATCAACAGATGACAGTTTATATAATCCAGCCTGAAGTTTTGGACTGCTCCCCAGAAATCCCCTGCTCCAACAGTACCATTCCTACCTTTGAGAAGCTCCTTCTCAACAACTGAGAGTGAGAAACTACAGGTTGAGAAGAGATAGAGAAGAGATAATTCCATTCTCCTCAGTAATGTGTTTACATGCATAAACAACAAGATACAATTCTTCTTGTCATTCTGAACCTAAATCTCTCTTGTTGTAATTTATGACTTTGTCATATTAGATGAAAGCAGAGGGTAATTACCCACTGTCCTATCATGATATGATGTATAGTTGACATCTGTAGATGATACCCATTCTAGGGTCTCCAGTGGGTGGACAGGGAGGCTGCTCCATACAAAAAGCAAGAGCAGCACCAAAGCATGACAAGGCTGGGTAAATAAGTGGAGTGGCCTCTCAGGAGTGCTACCACAGTAATGACAAAATAACAGTAGTAACAGCTCTATAATATCTAACATCATGACAGCACTGTATAATCCTTAGCTTTACATAAATCATCCCACTTTAATTTTAAAACATTTAACTTATTTACAACCCTTTTATTCTATGAGTCCTTTAAAATATCCAGAGAACAAATAAAATGTTCTTATCAGCACTCTCAAATGCCTATTGTTTTTAGTTTCATCATTTAAGAAAAAAGTCTAATTCTTTTCTTTTCTGAAGTACATGGTCCTTATATTCATTGTACCTACTGCAAGAATGTGATTCTCATTATCTTTTTTTTCTTTAAAGGAAATAATGTAATTATCCTGAAGAGATACCTGGATTCCCCCACTCCTGTGGTCCCTGCAGCATTACTCACAATCGGTAAGATATGGAGGCAATCTAAATATCCATCATGGATGTCTGCTGCCCCACCTCAGCTGTGGGCTTTGATGTCTCTCAGACGTACAGAGACCTCCCTCTTGCACTTTGCTTATTCACAGAGAGCCAGACTGCAAGCCTTGACTCTTGTTTAAAGTTTTCATTGCTCATTGCTCTCTGAAAATGTCTTCTTTTTGGTATTTTTGCTCCAGTTCCTTCATCTTTCTCCTGTCTTTTTAAGAGCTCCACTAAGTGATTTTATACCTGAACATATCTTTTTCTCTTCCCTGTTCACTATTCTCTGAGATTTTTGGAAGTAAAACTGGGCAGTCCTGACTTTTCTTAGGGTTTAGGTATGTTCTTGTTTTCCTCAGAGTCTGTTCACCCTCCATGTACCTTTGTCCAATGTGTGTCTGCAAAATTTAATTTAGCCTTTACCAAAGATTGAGTAAAATAGGTAATGCCTTTCATTTAACACTTCTCAAACTCTGCCACGCTGGCTATAAATCTAGTCCTGGCTATTTCTACACTTTTCTTGGTCAGTGAATGTCAATGTTACATTTTCACTAGTAGCTCATTCGCATAAGGTGTGTTAGAAACCTACTGTCAACAGCTGTCTTCTTGTCCTGTACAGGATTAATCGTATATACATAGCAATAACTACTATCAAAACTACTGTATTTTAATTTAGCCTGGGTAGCTTAGCAACTTAATGAGAACGTGCTTCAAAATAAAAATTAAAACATAGCTGGGAATCTATAGCTCAGTGCAAACAGATTTAACCCATAGTTTTCACAAACAAAAAAGCCCTATTTTTAGGTAAAAATAATATTTAATGAGAATTTTACCAAAAGTTAGGTATTGTCCTATGTATGTTCTCACTTCAACTCTTTTTATAGCTGCTAAATATCTAATAAGGTAAGTAAAAATAGTAAAAAATTTTATAATTTTAAAATAGGTGTAGACTTTTGTGTTGGTGTGGGGGATATTTTGCAAGGGGAACAATATAATACAGGACACATATTTTATAAGATTATTTATAATAATCACCCAAAGAATGATATACAGGAGAGTGCAAGAAATCTGTCCACACACTAAGACCAAGGAATCCAGCTAAGAGCCTGGATCCCACAGAAATGTCCGGCATGAGTCCTGCTGAAGGCCTAGAGCCCATAACAATGCCTCCTACGAGTCCACCTGGAGGCCTACAGCCTATAATAATATCTCATGCAGGCCTGTTTCACGGATCTGCACTGGAAAGGCCTAAAGGTCAGTGGTGGAATCTACAAAGTCTGTGCCAGCCGGGTGAAGGATCTGTGCTAGCAGGCTGAGGGATCTGTCTGGAAGTGACACTCAGAAGAACCAGAGCTCCCCTAAAAGGTACCACAGCCATCCTCAGCAACAGTGAGGTTCCCAGCTCCTCCGATGATCAAGATGGCCGAGTTCCCATCAGGGAAGCCAACGCAGAAAGCTTTTCTAGGAGAGTGGCAGTGCACCATCTTCCCCTCGAGAGCCAGGAAGCAATGCTCAAAGTGAAGACCAGAGCTTCCCCAAAGAGAACCAAAGCCATTCTCAGTGCCAATGAGATCCTGAGCTCCTCGGAGGATGAAAACAGCTGAGTTCATCAGGAAAACCCATAGTTTTCATTTGATGAGCTCCTCCAAAACAACCAACAGCTTATTACAGCTTCTACCAGCTCCCAACAGCCTATCAGTTCCCAAAAGTCCCCTTCTTCTCCAGTTCTGCCTCTTATGCTGCTGGTAACAGTCCCCAGGTGGGCCTCCCACACCCAGCACCATTTTTACTCAGTTCAGCTGGGGGTTATAAGTTGACCACCAGTGGTCAATCCACCACAACTTTACAAAAGTAATGACGCATTCCCTATTAGAAAGATAATTTAAATGGTTATCTCTCAGCCTCCGTTGTGCCACACAATGCACTGCTTACTTTAGACACTTTTGTAGAAGTAATATTTTACATAAATAGAACACTATTACCGATGCAGTCCAAGACCACTATAGATTCCCATTTCATTCTATTATACTGAATTTGGTGGGTTATTACATGTAATTATCATATAGTGTTGGGCTGGAGAAAGTGTTGGGTGTTTAGTGATTGATTGTGCTTTGCTTTTGTTTTACATTACTGAGAGCATGCTCCTTTCATTACTGCATTAATTATTTCCTGCTATATCAATAGATGGCTCAGATCAGGTAAAGTACTGCCTACTCAACCAAGAACGAGACAAGAAAGCTGATTCTGGAGCCCTGTGTGTGTGTGCAGAGAGATATTTGAATTTTAAAATTGCCACCCAAGTCAACCTTTATCTAATTTAATGACCTGATAATTTTTGAATAATGTAATAAATTGATTAACACTTGTGTTCAGTCTGAAGAATTCTTGCTTATTTACCCAGAAGCTGCTTTCCTCAACAAAATGCCATTAATTCTCATTTTTTGTGACTTACAAGTGAAGTACAAAGTGGCATTTATCGTCAAATTGATACTGTTTTCCTAACTGCAGAATTCATTTTTAGAGAGACAGAGTACATTGTAGATAGGATGTCCATGGTGAGGCCTAAGTGGGATTAGTCCTAGATGTATGGCCTCAAGCCATGGACTTGGATTCTTCTGTGTTTAAGAAGACTGATGGAGAGAACTCTTTCTAATTAGATTCCATAACATATGGAGAAATATTGAGAAATCCAATAAGAGGAAGAAAACTTCCTAAAAGTAGCACTACAAATAGTGAACAAAGAGTATCTTTCACAATAAAAATTTTAATTATTAGATGCTTACTTGGATCAGGCATAGTACATATTGCTTTGTTCTTGTTCAATACTCACAATTATTGGATTGAGTATTCCTAGTCCAACTTCTGAGGTAAGCAGAGCTTAGAGAGTTTAAGCAATGTGTATGAAATTAGCCAGTTATTAAGTGGAATGCCTGAATCTGTGCAGTCTCTTGACCACCACACTGGAGGGCAATATTTTTTTCCTGCATAGCCTATTAAACACTAATACTTAATGTATGAATCTGTCATGCGAAGAAGGAAAAAAATTAAATGAGAAATGAAAGATTTGACCAGTCTACTGTGTGTCCACAACAAATACTGTGTAGCAGTCATCATGTCTAGTGTAAATTGGGTCTTCCATCATTTGGCCTTTTGTTTTTGTCCTTATTGCATCATTGTTTATTTTGTCTTGTCCAACACGAAGCATGCATAGCATCACCTACTAATAAAGTTTGGAATAAAATATTTTCTTCCTCTAGCTCAACCATTCCTAAGATTATGTACCTTGTTTTTTAAGTAGTGTTTAACATACAATTCAAAGGAATTCTGTTAATTTTCATCTCTGTTTTCAAATAAAATGTACTAGTGATTTCAAAGCCAATACTGTTTCCAGAATGTCAATATGTTCTTAGGATACAGTGGATGATATATGGAGCTAGATTCCCCACTCCCAGAATGTCTGCAGAGTGGTAAGTCATCAGTAAATGTTATGCAATATTATTATCTCCAGGAAAAGAAATCACGACATAGTTGCAAGAATGAGATATACGGAAAGAAAGACCCATAATAACAATTTTTTTTGTATTCTACTGAGGACCTAACCCAGAGTATTCACATGTGCTACATCCCCAATCATCTTGTTTACTTTATATTTTGAGACAAGGTCTTGCTAAGTGTTCAGGCTGGGCTCAAACTTACAATCCTCCTGCCTCAGCCTCCCAGAGTGCTGAGATTACAGGTGTGCACCCCTGTGCCTGGTTTATATTGACAATCTTAGACAGGCTTCTACTCTATCATGATATACAAAAACACACTGAAAAACATGAGTTAGACTTTGAGTATGTGGTAAATTTTTCTCAGGCTAACAGACTTGTTTATGTTTACAACACTGAATTTCTAATAGAAATTACATTAACCTGCCTCTTATTTATTTCTGCTCTAAGAGATAGCCATGCATTAAATGAAGGTAGAGCTTCTGCTTCCCTAGGATTTACATTACATGAAAATAGCACCCCAGGCTCAGGCTCTGCTAACAACAATTTCTACAGTTCTTACTTAGAATTTTCATACAAATTATTTGAGCTTTTAGAATGCTCTGCAGCAATTAGCAAGCAGAGGAACTGAGAAGAGAGGTTAAATAAGGTACCCAGGGACGTGGAACAAACAGTCCACGTTTTCCATCTCTAAATCAGGGTGTTTCCAAAGCTCAGCCTCACATCTATGGGTGTGAAGCACATTCCTAGCACTAATTACCATAATAAGCCCAGGGAAATCTACTTCAAAACAATAAATTATTATGTTTGGATCATAGCAGAGAATGAACCATTACCGAATTAATACATGTGTAACACCCGCGTCTTGTGATTGTTTGACGAGGTTCTTGCCGGTGGGCTGCTCACAGGACAGTGAGGCTCATGTCTCCTGCCGAGGGCAGTGTAATTGGCCCCTGTTCCATCTGGACCTCCTGCTGTGATGCCATCTGCTGCCCTCCACATCCAGTGACCCAGGAAACCCACATCCAAGGCAGACCCACCCCTGTGGGAGGCTGGACTGCTCACGGGTGTTACACTGCTCCACTGTCCATCAGCTTTCGCAGCGTTTCCCTGCTCTGTCTGCCAGTCCATGCCTCACTTGTCTGTTCCCAACTTGGAATCTGCTTCTTGCTTAACCTGAACTAGTGACATTTGTCTCCCTACCCTTTCTCCTGACTTCCTTCTTTAAATTAACTGGTAGATTCACCCTGAAAGCCTAAATGGGTCTTCTGCTTTATGGGTGGGGACCGCAAAATGTAAATGCAGATTCATAGGGTGAATGGTTAGGCATGAAATTTAAAGGTAGATTTTCTCAAACTTGCTCAGTTGTTTCTGAGGCTATTAATGTATAATAAAAAAATTGAGGGGCTCTATGGCCAAATCCAGATAAAATGGTGCGTCATGGATTTCATAGTTTTGTAAGCCACTCTCACATTGTAAATGTGAGATATATCTTTGGTCACGACAGAAACAAAAAGTATTTAATTTTGTTTACTTCACTTTATCTGTTTATATCATATTTGTTTATTTTCTCAGGAATGGGATATTGTCCTTTGGCTCGTACCTGACACCACTCTGTGTTCCTGCATGCCTTGGACTTGTACACATCCTCAGCTGCACAGCGTTCTCCACAACCTGCTCCTCATGTGTGACTGAGGAGCTCAGGATTGGAAAGAATCTCACAGAACTTTGACAAAAGAGTGAATGTATAATAATGAGCAATATTTGGGTATTCATAAGAATGTAAATCTATTTTTAAGAATATTAACGTATTACCTTTTCATCGGTGGAACCCAACACCTGACATGTACATTACAGGAGAAAAGTGCTACTTCGAGTCATGGTTTCAGAAGTTCTAGTCCACCGCCAGCTGGTGTAGGGGCAGAAACAACATGGTGGACGCTGTGGCTGAGCAGAGCGGCTCCTCACACAGTCACGTTAGCCCAGTGTGCTTCGTTCTTCTCAACTTTGGCCAAGCCAATGGAGTTGACAGTCAAGATTAACAGTCACAGTTTGAATAGTTTTGCGAGTGCCTAGTTATTGGTTTCATGAACTGTGACATAAATACGTTAAGAACTGGGGAGTCCAAAGATCTGGGATTGCAATAACGAGCCAATAAATGCTAATATTTGTCTCCAATTGCAAGTTGTCTACATATACTGTCCACATTTTAAAAAGATGATTTAAATCTATTACAGTCAGTACAATCAGCATACTGCTGGAAATGTGCAAGCAAATATCATGTAAAATAATGAGAAAAATGATAAGTAGTTGATCTGAGAAATGGGATGGATAGGGCAAGGTGCTCCTTTTTAAGATTAATAATTATTTGTTGTTAGAAATTATGAAGTTATTGCTGACATATTAAAATTTTTAAGTTAAAAATAAAAATTCTTTTAGTCTAGGATTCCCTACTTTTTGAGGAATATTTTGTAACTGAAGGAGAGTAGAGAGAGCAACTGTCTCCTCTGAGAACAAAAGTGACCTTTAATATTTTTGCTTGAGGAGTTAAGGTTGGACACACTCTGGAAGGCAGAAACGTGACACAAGAGTTTGAAGCATTTATTGTCAGTCTTCCAATCATGAACCACAAAGGGAAGGTCATTGAAAGCCCTAGTTTTCTGTTTTGTCTCAGCCTGTTCCCATAGCTGCAGGCCCATGCCTAAGTTCATCTAGCGGGACTTCTGCTGTGGACCTGGAGAGAACCTCCTCCTCTCTGTCCTCTCTGTACTGGCTCCCCTCCATGGGAGAGGGAGTCTTCTAATGAACTGGACCATGCTCCCCAGTGCACGCTTTAATCATGCATATGGCAGGCATCCTCTTTTCTATCTCTTCTGAGCCTAATTACTTAGGTCATCCTTAGTGTCGTCTCTCTCTCCACACACTGCACACTCTATGGATTTGTGCCCTGTGGTCCCCATTTTTCTTCCTGATGATGAAGTGGAGTAGAGGAGTGAGGTTTGAGCTTCAGAGGCTGTTTTGGGGTATGTGGATGTTAGAAGACCTAGCATAACTTGAACACTAGTGTAAGCCACTATGGGTAGCCAACTTTCTGAGAGTGTTCTGTGTTCAGGATTTAGTTTTTCTTTTCTCAGCTTAAATAAGGTGATACTCTTGTTTGTCTTCTGATGTTTTCATGCAGATCACTTGGAAACTGAAGTTGCAGAGAGGGGTAGATAATTTTAGGACAAACTTCAGGTATTCTTGGTCTCACATTATAACTACCCATAAAGAAGTAATTGAAATCTACATCCATTCACTTCTGTTAGAACCAGGAAGAAAAAGTGAGCATACTTACACTGCATTTTTTATGCACAAATGTAAAATCCCAAGAATACATTGCGTTAGGTCTTGTTCTCTTGTGCAACAGAACCTTCGTTAGTTTTATTAGAAACGTATTCATAAGGGTCCCTCTCTCTGAGCTGCTCCAAATGTCTAGGCTGTGTATTGAAATCACTGTGTTAATGTGCTTTTATAAACACCATCATAATTACTTTATTCCTAGCAATAAATCAGAAACAAAAATATTTTACTTGTATATATCAAAATATAACATTGTACCCCATAAATGTGTACAATTATGATTTGTCAAAAATAAAATTAATAACAAAATTAAACATTTTAGAAATAAGTCAAACAATGTACAAACAATGGCGCAAAACAAGGAAAATTATGGTAGGTAAGGAGTAAATAAATATCAAAAAAGAATCCAGTGTTCCCATCACAGACATTAACCAAAGGGGTGTAACATTTTTTCTTAGACCAATTTTATTTTCAAAATGAGGATCATGGTGGAAAAAGCTACTCAGATGGAAAAGCTCTAATTTTATACAAGTGAACCACTGCCTAAATTCAGTGGATGAGATACCATCACAAGACCTTTCTTATGGACACTCACTAAATCACTATGCAATAAATGACATATAAATTTGTGTTGGGGGTGAGTGGGAGTATTTATCTTAATTCCCCTAATTTTCAAAAAATCAAATTTTGTAACTGAAACATCAATTTTCTTAGTTCTACATTCATGAAGAGTGGGGGGACCTGAAATTTATCTCTTACTAACCTAACATTTTGATTTGGAAAGTGATTCCATCTCAGAACTATCGTCTCTACAAATAAGCAACATGGGATGGGCCTGCTGGGAACATTTCTAACTACAAATACCCTCATTTTACAGTTATGGAATTTATCTAATTTGAATGATCCTTTTTTTTTTTTTTTTTTTGCTTGGAAGATCCTATTACATATCTAGCTTTAGTTTTTGTGTCTAAACATTTTACAGGGAGGAAGTATTCCAATGTGTTGAAATATCAGACTCTTGGTGAAAGTGAAAACTCTTAAAACAACACATTATTTCAACACTGTCTGCTTCATCAACCAGTTGTTTCAATATTCCCTGAGTCTCAAATGTCTCACAGCCAAACCTTTCTCTGCATCTTGTTTGGAGATTTGCAGTTCTGCCCATTTGGAGAGAAAGATGCTGAGCTTTGTCTGAACATGGAAGAGATCCGACTGGTGCTGCCAGCTCTCTTGGTGGGTGAGATCCAGCTCAGCCTAACTTTCAATGGTTTCAGTGCTATGGTTTTCTTTCTTTCCTTCTTTTCTTTCTTTCTCTTTCTTTCTTTCTTTCTTTCTTTCTTTCTTTCTTTCTTTCTTTCTTTCTTTCTTTCTCTCTTTCTCTCTCTCTCTCTCTCCCTCCCTCCCTCCCTCCCTCCTTCTTTTCCTCCCTCCTTCCCCTCCTTCCTTCCTTCTTCTTTCCTTCCTTTCTTTCTTTTGCTCATACCATTAATATTGTGGAAATAAAAGGCTGATGTGTGTTAAAATAAAATTTCACATAGACGTTCTAATTAGACTGCTTGACATAAAAATCCCAACTGTAAGCAAGCACACTCATCCACTGACATTAAATGGTCACCATGAGTCAGAATGTATTTTTTGGATTTTGTTAGTTTCTCTCATTGACTCCTCCTTGCAAATGTCATTGATGTTTTCTTTTTTGTTTATTTGTTTGCATTGCCCCTTTTTCAATAATATAATTAAGTAAATTAAATACATATTAAGCAAGAAGAATGTATCAGCCATTAATACAGCTGAAGTAGAAGAGATACAGGCAGATGGGTGATAACGTCTGCCCCAGGAGGTCTGCCAGGAAAACTGGTATCTATTTACTAACTAACATATGACTGACTGATAGTATAAAATATACAGATGAAGTAAAGTGGGAATCTGGATGGAGACATTCAACAGTGTCTAATATACAGGCAAGAGAGAAAGCTCAATGAAGCATTGTATAAAAATTACCCTCATAATATCCTCTCCCACATTTTCCCCATTGGTCTCACAATACTAAAGTTTTGAACCACATTGCTCCCCTTGCGACCTCTCTGCTGCAACTCGAATTTGATGCTGTACAAATTATTGCCCGCACTTGGAAGTTGGTTACTGAGGCCCTCTGTCCCCAGCTACCTGCTCCCCACCATCGCCTGCTTGTGACACGGTAATGCAGGGCACTGCCTGTGTGGTTAGCAGAGCACAGACCAGGCCAGGCCGCCTGTGTGAAAGCTTAGTTGTCGGTGGTTTGGCTCAGGCAGCAGAAGTCTTGCCAAGGATGTCTTTGCTGCTAGCTTCCGAAGTGATGGATAGCGGCCACAAGGCTGTTTTCGACTTGGGACTTAGCAAAAGTTCATGAAAAATGACATTATTGCAAACAGAGTTTCTCTTGGTGAGTCGGCGCAAGCTCACACACCAGTGGTTTGGCTCGGAGAGCACAAGTGTTAAATGTCCTCACTTTGTCAGAGGACGTTTAACACTATCTCTACTGAAGAGGGACACTTCAAAGCTCTATCCACCCTTATTATTCACTCTTTCAGCATTTACATGAGCATAATAGGCTGACATATTAAAATTCCTTTACACGAAAGCTTTGCACACCGCACCTTCCACTGTAAAACTCGTTTCTGTCCACAGCATTGATTTGCTCCTTGTTTTCTGCTGATCCTAGAGTCCAACAAGAGGAAAGAGACAAATTCTTTCCAAAAATCTGAGAACACACTTGAAACTTACTGTGCTTAGGACTTTATTCCTTTCCTTTTATAGAAAAGGAAAAATACCTTACCTCATCTCAGAGAACTTTGGTACAATCAAAGTAAAGTGAGAGAAGCAGAAAGATAAGATACAGAATAAAATTTCCACAGCATGTCCCTCCTCTCACATAAGCAAACAAAGAACCCAGGTCCCTATCCCCGTAGACAGAGAAGAGCACAGAGGAGGGGAAGGCCCGCCTGCCAGAAGGCACCTGAGGCAGCCGGAAACATCACAGCACTGGAGGGTGTAATTCAAAGCCTCTTCTGCTTCTTCTCCTTTTCCTCCCACCCCTTTCCTCTTCCTCCTTCTTCTGCAGGACTGGGGATGGAAACCCGGGCCTTCACACCAAGCCCATTTTAAAATTTTTATTTTGAGACAGGGTTGGTTTCGTTATATCTCTAAATTGTCCAGGCGGGGCTCGAACTTGCGCTCCTTTTGCCTCAGCCTCCTGGAGGGCTGGGATGATAAGCGTGTGCCGCCATCTCGGGACGGTCCGTGCTTCTTAAGAACAGCATCACTGGTCAGTCTAGCACACGCAAAACCCTGGGTTCAGGCAGTAGCCCTGGAAACAAAGTCAGAATTCGTTATGATGCCCCTGCGCCTTACTTTTCTTGGCCTTTTGAGTCCCTGGGAGCAGTTCTGCCTGGGGTCTGTTCTTAGTCTCTGGCTTCCCCTGTGGAGTTCTACGCCTTCTCCAGCCCCCGACTCTTTGGACAGTCCTAGCACGGAAATTCATCAACGGGACTTTCTGCCCCCGAGGGGCAACTGGCCCTTTCTTAAGCAGGCGGAAGTGGAGTTTTGGTATAAAACACTATTTTTTCTTTTCTTTTCCATTTCTGCCACAACTGCTGATGCTTTAAGAAGAGATAATAGAGATGACATCGCCGACCAATGAGGTACTTTCTTTATCCCCCCAGTCTTTGTACAGTTCTCTGCCGTCATGGTTTAACACTCACATCACCCCGACAGAGGTGCTCCGATTACCACCTTCCAGGTGATGAAATTGCCTGTGGCTTAGCTGAGGTATTATGCCTGGGCTCCTGAATCCCTCTGACGTAGTCTCTACTACATGTTTGTACCGAGATGTATGATTTCCAGCCACAGAGAAGACAGACTAAATGAGATGTCTGCCAAGAGAAACAAATGCACGCTTAAAACCTTAGTTCGCTGTATTTTAATTTGCATCACTGGGAATGCGGAAGTCCACGGAAAGAGCTCTGCTGCCACCTGGTGGTCATAGCGCCCTATGCACTCATTAAAATATGTAGCTCAGCAGGCGTAAAATCCACAACTGAAAATGGTATCCAAGTATCTTATTTCATTTTTATGTCAGATTCAGAGGCAGAGGTTTTTCGAGACCGCGCCACATTATAGTTGCTCCTGGAAATTAACCTGCAGTACCAGAAGGCTGTCACCAATCACCCCCTCAGACTGGAACACTTTTTAAAAATGATTAGCTCTACAGCGTGGCTTATAAAAACTTGTGTATGTCTTCAATATTTAAACTTCATAGCATACCTGTGAAGTGCATATAAGTAGCACCACTGTAAAATGAAAGAGACTTTCTCAAGTTTCTGCAGTTAGTTAACCTAGGAATAAAACTTTTATTCATTTCTTATTAATTCAAGACCAAGCATCTTCTCTCCCTTCCTTCTTTCTTCTTTTTTGCCTTCCACTATTTCTCCTTATTTTCCATCTGTCTCCTCGTCTTCCTCTCTTTTCTCACTTTGGGCCTTCTGAAACACCTGCCCCCTTCCCCCCCGACCCCCGTTCTCCTAAGGGATGGGGAGCCAATGGGACATAAACAGATTCTTGCTGTGTGGATCTTGGGAAGCCTATCTGCTCTTTCCTTCCTCTCCCTCTCCTGCTAAAACATGACTCAAGCTTTAAGGAGAACCATGGGGGGTGGGGAGAGATTTAGTTCAGCTGGAATTTCACCCTCAGGTATCAGCCCCTATCCACCCTGCAAGGACCATTACAGAAGAAAGGTGATTTTCCCAGTTGCTTAAGGCACCGTAGTCAGTGCTTTTGAAATTTGTATCCAAAGCATCCCCAGGTGACAAATGTGAAGGAATTCACAGGCTCAGGCTAGGACCAAGTCACAACACAAGAAGCTCAAAGTCTACCCAGCAGAAGGCCTAGATTTTTAAGAGGATTTTCCACCCTGGGACACTCTTGCCCCAACCTTCCATTTCTACAACTTTGCTTTGCTTTTATAGTTTTCTATCAAGAATGTCAATTAGAATTAAAAGAAGCAAAACAATTTCAAGAGCTAGAAGCCATTAGGGGGACAGAAAGAATATTTTTCCTTAAATAAGAGTTGCCACTAATCTACAGAGTCAAAGTGGGTTAGTTTTGTAAACCATTTCTGGAAGCCAGGGGCCTCAGACAATCTGCCCAGGCTAGAAAATAACAGCCTTGACCCTGGCCCTGTTTCTTCCTTGCTGTTCCTCCGTATTGATTCTTTCTTCTTCATGAACTCTCTGGCTCAGAATGCACACAAATAGCTCTGCGCAGTGAACCCATTACACCTTTTCATCCTGACTTCCTTGGGAGCTTTCACACTGAAATAAAAAGAAGCCCTAGGAGGAGCACATTTGAAAGAAGGCTCTGAGCAAATCTCTGCTGTGGCTAGGACCAGCTGTCTTTCTGTCCACCCTGACCCACCAGCTAAATGACCTTGACCTGCTGCGACCCCTGGACCAGGCACAATGTCCTGAGCACCTCGGGGGCTCCTTCCAGGACTCACCCCTGACCCTCGGTTCCAAGTCCTAACTGGGGTGTCTAGTTCCCATCTTATGCCTTGAACCATTTAATATTTTCCCACTTTTCTCTATGTGTGGACGGGCTTGTTGATGCACACTTCCCAGTGCTTTCCCTGTCCCTTCTGCTTTCCCTCAGCTTCCTGACATGTGGCTGTGCATGCTGTTTCCTTGCCTGGCTAGACTTCTGCAAGGTTTCACCAGATCCAGCGCAGGAATTACGATACTCACTGTGGAGGCTCTGGTAAGGCCAGTTTTCCTGCGGTGAAATGGTATGTCATTTCTACCAAGTTAACTTCCTGTAATTCCTGCAAATACCAGGATGTTACCACTGTGAGAACAACAAGTGGGCTGGTACCATAGGCAGCCCTGGGGGATTCTCACCATTCCTCAGTCAGCATGGCAGGATCCTGTACTCACTGGGCTGCAAAGCCTCATTTGACCTAGAGGAAAAATTAAAAAAGAATGGGTTGTTGGTTCCAGCTGACAAAGGTTTTAGTTCGGCATGGCCAGATGGGCAAAGTGTAGCAGTAATTCCTGCAGTGGCTCTTGGGTTCAGGGTTAAGTCCCCTGTGGAAAGACAAGGTCAAGAAACTTGTGGCTAACTGTAAGAAAAAATGCAAATGAACTCTGTAAGGCAGCAGATGGCAAAGACGTCTTCCTTCCTATTGGGAGATTCTATACTTTTCCAAAGGCCAAGGTTTCTAAGTATTGATAAACTTAATCACTGTCTTTGGGCCTGGTATCTATGCAGCTGGGCCTATGCTGCTTGCATGATTTCCCAGTTTGCCAGCAAGGACCTAGTAGAGAGGATGGGGGATGGAATATCTGCCATGTTTCTCTACCTCGCATGGCTAAGATGTCCAATGTGGACCACATAAAATGAAAGATTAGAACGTCCACTCTTGCTGTTATTTGTTTCAAGGATAAAGGTCAAATCTGTCCAGTTAACAGAAGTGAGTTTTGTTCAAAGTGGTCAGCTCATACCTAACTCAGAGCAGCCATCTTATAAATGGTTGCCTGACGAGGAGGTCTGACTAGATTGGCCCAAATCTTACTGGTGATCTTAGGATCCTGGAACAACAGGGACCCTCAAGCTCTGCGGGTCTTTGAACTGTGCTCCACTGAACCCCATTGGGTTGTGTGGTCCATTCTGTAGCTGCAGGGTCTGCGGAGCTGTCGGGCCAGGGGGACAACTAAGAACACTCACAGTCCCTCCTACTTCAACCACTAACTTCTGTTATGTCTGAGTCATGTTTCACAGTGGAGCAATGCAGGCCAAAGCCCGGGATTTTAAGTGTCATTCAGCCTGTATATGCTTTAATTTATAAAACAGAGACAATGACAATTATTCCTCAATTTCTTCTGCCAATTACTATGTGTGTGCTTTGTATTTAATTAATATTAAAAATCAATTACTTGCATTAATTGGGACATACGTTGTTTTACAAATGCTCACAAGAGATTGAAGTAAATATATTCAAAATGATCCCTGAAAATTCCTTAAAGTTTGCATAAAACCTGACACCTTTTACAGGGTTTTGTGAATCTAGGCTAGTGTGAATTTTCTTAACTCTTTGCAAGTCAGTAATGCTTCTGGAGCCTCAACTATTGTTTTACTTTTTCCCTACAATGTGTTGGGCAAAACAATTTTAACTCTTGTTTCTGGACATCTGGATATTGTTGGTAACTCTGTCAAAGATCAGAAACCCTTCAAATCCAGTTTTCACTGGTAAAGATAAACTCTTTATTTTTTCCAGCATGCCATTCCCTTCCAGTAGTTAACCCGTTCGGACCTCTATGAGGTACTAGGTTCCAGTCCAAGCACTTCACACATAGCAAATTCAACCTTCAATCTGCCATGGTAGCAAATGAGGAAATGAGGCAGACTGTGGCAGTGGACATGGTCCTAAGCATGCAGGTTCTTCATCTCTTCTCTTACTGCTGTACTATGCTGATTATTTCAATAAGATTTTTTCCTTTGGAAAATGTAATATAAGTAGTGAAATAAAAATTTTGGTAGAGATGGAGAGGGGAATTTTTATAAAACTAAACATAACTGGATGCTGCTCTGTGAAAATATGTTACCATATTTAATGCTTGCTTTTGGCGTTATGGCTTAGTTCTATTGATAGGACACATTAGACTGATGCAAAAATGGATAGAGCATGTAAAGCATAGTCCAAGATTCTCTACTCAGGGTGACAAATACCAATGCCTATGATAGCTCCCTTGAACTCTACTGCTTTCCTGTACTCAACTGTGGCAGGACCTAAAGGAGATGTTGAATGCAGAAAGCCCACCATGAATCCTGAAGTGTCATGAGGTTGCAATAACTGTTAGTTAATATCACAACTGGGTTCCCTGGAAGCATATTCCGAGATCAGTGGTAAGCAGAGAGCAAGAAGCAGCCTTAGATCAAAAGAGGGGGAAGGGACAAGCAGAGTGGAGCAAAAGAAAGCTGAGCTGCAAGGATGCCCTGACTGAGTTCTCAGTTAATCCCAGGGAAGCTCTGAAGTAGGGTGGCCCAGGGTATGGTCATGAATTGGATCAAGAACATCACAGCTTCATAACCCTGTAAAATTCAATCCTTAGACAAAGGCTGCCCCTGTATGAAGGAGCTGTGACCTGGGTTGATGCAGTTTTCTTCAGCTAAGGATGTTTTCAAGAAGGTCCCATGGCTGAAACTGTCTACTACTAGGGAAAATCTTTTAACTTAAAAGGCAGAAATTGTATGTTGCATCACTATGTGTACCAATTTTAGTAACACATTATTATTTTATTACTATTATTGGCTTCATCATAATAATTTGTCTTAAAAGTGTTTATGTTTAAACACTTTTGGAAAGTGTATGATGTAAGGTAACTCAATACTACTAAAGTGAACAAAATTGGGCTCTGGAAGCCTGGGTGACTCTTGCAGCTCCAAAGTTAGTCATGTCACGGTAGGGTCATGGCCAAGGTCTCTAATATCTCACTATGCATTAGCCTTTGGTCCTGAGTTGTAGTGCTAATTACTGTGTGAACCAAGCTTTTCTGATTCATAGACTCCACCATATTTCAGTAAGAGACACAGCCCACATCTATATTTCTTACACTAAGGATCACTATCTTCCAAAATCCAATACTACAGGGTGAGGATTGGAAAGTGTATGATTTAAGGTAACTCAATACTACTAAAGAGAATAAACTTGAGTTCTGGAGGTCTGGGCACTTTCCAGTCCATCAAACCTGAATTTTCCAGGGTTATGAAGCTGTGATGTCCTTGATTCAATTCATGACAATGCCTTGGGCCACCCTACTTCAGAGCTCCCCTGGGATTAACTGAGAACTCAGTTGGGGCATCCTTGCAGCTCAGCTTTCTTTCTGTCCACTCTTCTTGTCCCTTCTCCTTCTTTTGATGGGATTCCAAATTGTACATTTTCCAATCCTCACCCTGTAGTATGAATAGCATCACAAGAGCTCAATTGCCATGCTTCTTTCCAAAGAAATGCATATTATACTCCCATACCTGGTATAAAACCATGAAAATTTTCTCCAAAGTCCTTTGCTTTTATAAATCTTCCAATTCCTATTTCTGTAAATGCCAGAGTTACAAAGTGGATCTGGTTTCTTCTCATGTCAACAGCAATTCCTAAATATCTACCTCGGTGAAGGTTGGATTTTGGAAGTATTGATCCTTAGTGTAAGAAATATAGATGTGGGCTGTGTCTCTTACTGAAATATAATGGAGTCTATGAACCAAGAAAGCTTGGTTCACATGGTAATTAGCACTACAACTGAGGACCAAAGGCTAATGCACAATGAGGTATTAGACACCTTGGCCATGACCCTACCATGACATGACTTACTTTGGAGCTGCAAGAGTCACCCACACCTCCAGAACTCTTCTCTTTAGTAATACTGAGTTATCTTAAATCATACACTTTCCAAAAATGTTTTAACATAAACACTTTTAAACACTTCCCTTTCCAAAATGCTTGGGACCAAAAGTGCTTAATTTTTTTTGAATACTTATGTTTACATATTGAGATATCTTGGGCATGGGATTCAAGTCTAAACATGAATTTTCTTTACATTTCATGTATTCCTCATACACCTAACCTGAAGGTAATTTCATAATGCATTTTTGTGTGCCTGTGTTTTGTGTGTGACTGGTCACATGAGGTCAGGTGTGGAAATTTCCACTTGTAGTGTCATGCCAGTCCTCAAAAAGTTTTAGATTTTGGAGCATTTTTGGATTTTGAATTTTCAGAGTAGGAATGCTCAACCTATAATGCTATTACCTTACTATTGTTCAAGATTTCCAGTAAAAGTGTAGATAGCAAATGTTTAAATACCATCTGCCCAAGATAAAAAGCTAAAACCTAACAAAAAAAGAAGGAACGGGAGAGACTGTCTTATCCAAACCCTAGTCTTAGGGAAACTGCCGCAATTGTGCACAAAATTTGGCTCTGAACTTCCTCGCAGCCCAATGGGTCTCAGAGCTTTGCTCCTCCCTCTTTCAACTTCTTCCTGAATGAGGGCACCAGTGGATCAGAGGGAACTAAGTCCTAGGGGCATTCACCTAAGATTCATCTGGGCCCTCTTCTTACAGACAGCAGGCAGGAATCCTAAATCTTGTTTGACGGGGGGGGGCGATCCAGTATATTTGTGGTTGTGTGTGTACATGAGTGTATATATATGTGTGTGCATATTTAATTCCTACATAATTCCCAGGAGAATCTCTCAAAGGATCATATGTTCTGTGCAGTAACTATCTATCAATGCCCCAGGAATATTCAGCAAGCATTAACCCTGTAGGAGAAAATGCTTTGCTGATGCTAACTTCTAGGCATATGACAGGTGCAATTGTCCAGTTGTCACTCTTGCCTCAGGGGCTCAAGCAGGGTGTAGTAATGAGTGCCAGGCTGCCCCAGGCTCTCTGTCTCTCTGTGACCCTCTTTCTCCATCTTTTAGCCATGTGATCCCCACACCTCCCACCCACAGCCCACAAGAGAGATTTAGAACTCTGAGGACAAGAGCAGGCAGTTGAGACAGGGAGGATTATACCGAATGTGTCTTCTTTTGAAACATGACGTTAGAACAACACATCCCACCAACCCTTTAACAAGTTCCACTTGCTCGGGACCCTTTAAGTCCTTCCTTTTGAGGCTCCGGAAACCCCACAGGTCTAGCTATAAAGTGACCATCAGCGTACGGAAGTACTATGTTCTCTGAACTCCTCTGTACCTGGGGTTATCAGTTAGCATCATTAGAATCAGTATCTTTCTTCTTCCCTTTCGTGAAACAAGAACATGACTGTAACCCTAGTGGTTCCTCTCCCAAGAATGAAATCTGTGCTTCTAATCAGTACTATACCACCGTGACTGGTTGAAAGAAAGGAAAGATGGGTGAGAGTGGAGTCAGAAACTAACCTTTAAAGTATAATTGATAACCTCAAAATGAGCAGTGTTAGGGTCTTGTTTTGGTACCCATCCCAACAGCAAATAATGCTTAGTGAACATTTACATGGTTCTCAACGCTGTGCTAAACTTTCTGCCTACATGGCCTCACCTAATCCCCTCAACAGCCAGGGAGGAAGGTACAGTTCTTAGCCCCTGTTGGTAAATGAGGAACTTAGGGTTACAGTAATGTTCTCAAATGACTCAGCTGGCAGAAAGGACAGTGACCATGGCAGCTTGGTGGCAGATTGGACCTTCTCAGCCACCACACTCCACCACACTCTCATCAAGTTATCAGAGGACAGCAGTCAGAAGACTGATTTCATTTTCATTTCCCCAGGGTCCCCATGGCCTGCTGCTGAGTCTTCACACCTCCGGAGAATTCTTATTAGAATTTGAGCAAAAGATCATAGCCTGCCTCACACAGCCTGCCTCACACAGCTGCTATTCCAAGCAGCCTTGGAAGTGGCTCAGACTCCCTAGTTCTAGCCATGACACCAGATGACTCAGTGCGGGGGACAACGGCCCTTTGTGACGTGGTTCTTCAAATCTCATCATCCACGTTCCTAGCCACAGACTGGAGTAACTGAATATTACTCAGCTTGTGTAGAATCTCTGATCCGCTTTCTGCTTATTTCCCTTTAGTCTTCTGGAGAACGTCAATACAGCACATCTGTACTAGAAAGAGAATCCTAAGTATTACTTCTGATGCAATCACTGCTAACCTCCAGGAAGAATAGCTCTTTCTTCTGTGTTGCTGGAAAATTTTGAACAGCTTTGTATTTCAAAACTGTATTTACTAAACAGGGTTCCCGAGACTCAAACAAGTAGTGTCCAATATATCTACATAGGTCTATCTATTTACCATTTATCTATCTATCTATCTATCTATCTATCATCCATCTCTGCTTTATCATCCTCTGATAACTACATATTTATTTATCAGCTGCTAGTCATATCTCTATTTACCTACTATATATCTGTCTACTTGTTAAGATGTATTTATCGTCTATCACCTTATTCATTACCTATTTCTCATGTAAGTATACCCGATAAGGCTGAAATCTTCAGGACTGGCCAGAAAGGCCAGATACTCAGGGAAGAGTTCATGGCAGAGCCGGCATCTGGAGGCCATCTGGAAAGAGAAGGCCTTCTCCCTTTTCAGAGAGCTTAGTCTTATTTGAAAGCCTTCAATGAATTGGATAAGGCCCACCCTCACTATGGAATATGATTAGCTTAACTCAAGTCTGAGTAGATCAAAATGCTAATAACATCTAACTAATAACCTGCATGGCAACATCTAGACTTCAATTTGAGTAAAGCTTTGGGTACCACAACCCACATAAGCTGACATGTACAGTTATCTCTGAGCTCTAATATTGTTCCTCAGATGTTTATCTGACTGCCAGCTTCTCAAACATATCAATTGCTTGGGAACAGCAACCTTCATTTTATTCTCATTGTAAGCACACATAAATGAACATCACTTTTTTAACATACACAACTGAAACCACTGTGTCTACCATCAAAGAGTCCATCCTCAGAGTGGCTTAGAGTGTGGTGGGGTGGTGAGGATAGCAGAATTGACTACAGTCTTTGAGTAGAGTGAATTGATTTTGTAGTAGATTAGTAAGCTCCCTGGTTTCAAGTAGGAAAAGTGGCTTACTCCTATGGGGCCTTATGCCTCTCCCTGGCCAGCTCCTCTTTCTAGAGCTGTCTGGACACATCTGTGACTCCAGGTGCGGGTGCCAGACTCTCGGGGAGGGCAGCAGCGCCCAATACAAGGTGGGAAATGCATCCCGCTGGTGGCCGGCCGAAGTATTAATCACCCCCGTTAGACCAATCCTACCTGAGGCTGGGAATTAACTCCATTTGTGTCTCTTTCCTTCCCTGCTGCCCCGTGTTTTTCCCGGTAATGAGGGGCAAGGAGGCAGCTCTATTCTGCCACTAGGTGGCAGTGGAGCCCCAGCCCTGCCAGGCTCCCCGCCTTTGCTCTCTCCCTGCCAGTCTGGTGAGCAAACTTCTACTCCAGGAGCGGAGCACTGTTGGGAATTTCAGGTTAACTGACTAAGGCATTTTAATTTTCTTGGGAAAATAGTTGCAGTCACACATCAGATAAGAGACTCCTGAGGCACGAAGACCTGCGGTGTGTGCGAGGCTGTTTAGTTTTTCCACTCTAAGACATGGAGAAACTTCTGTCACCCAACTAGACTGCCCCTCCCACCCCAACCCCAACAGCCAGGTCAGAGTTTGCACCTCCTAGCTCTGGCCGAGTCAAAGCCTGTTTGCTTCCATTTCTCCAAACCGGGCAGATTTCATGCCTTGCCCTTGTTCTTGATGCCTGTCAGCGGCCTCCTGGCCTTGCTCTGCTTCGTGCCTGCTGCTCCGTGGTGGGCTGGCTGCTGGTCGATAACCAACTGCACATAGAATTATCTGCACAAATAGTTTGTAGCATCAAAGTTTGGAGCAGGCCTGACTTACTTCTGAGGTGTAGGCACAAGAAATATAAGAGGTAAAAATAAACAGAATTCTTAAGAAAACCAAACATAGAAATGTGGGCATTTTAAAAAAAAAAATTCTTTTTTCTCCTTCCTTTCTATGTTTTACTTTTCTCTGTGTATATATTTATATCACCTCTGCAATGAGCCGTATGTGAAGAGCAAAGTTTCCAGAGACAGGGAGAATATGTAGTTTCAGGTAACTTCTTTTGCAGGATGGAAAACGGTATGCTGATGTGAGTGGGCGCTGACACTTCCCTCTGGAAGTTTTATGGAGAGATCCGCTCTCTTCTTGACTTCAAAGGCCTTCACAGGCAGGATCTCATTCTCTAGTTAGCGTGATAACAAAAGTCCTTAAGTTATCATTTCTCATTTGCAGGTCAGGACAATAAGTCAGAGAAAATTAGCTGGCCTAGTGTATAGGGCAAGATCATGTAGCTGACCACTTCTCTGTTCTTGCCAGCAGCTCTCCTTGCCTCTTAATAGCGTGTGATCCTGTTACCCGCAAGCCCTGGACCCAAAAAAGGGAGAATTCCAGTCTCTTGACCTCTTGAGGTGGCCTTGAGCCTGGGCTGTTGAATACTTGCTCTCTTGGAGGCCACCACTATCTCTGCAAGCTGTCTCTTTTTACTGCTCCCTAGTTGCCAACAGGACATCTCATCAATGCAGCCTCCTCACAGATCAATAGTCAACAATATCTCATTACTGAAGGAATCAGATTGTTCCAGCCATCTAGTCCTGATTTCCCTCAAGTCAGAACATTTAGAGGTTGACGCATGTTTCCTATCTGAGCTCTTCAGACCATTGATCTGAAATGCCAAGCTTATGTTGTCTCTGGGGCTGGGAGTTGTGAAGCTGATCAGTACAATAACAGTGACAAAGGCCCCAGATGTGTTCAGTTTTAGTAGCTGAAACCAGCTGTTATTCTAGCCTTCTTCTGCGAGATCCTACATATGCTATCTCTGAGCTACCTTCTCCTCACCCTCCACTTCAGCCCGTATTAATGTTTTTCGAAACACAGAGGTTAGTAATTATCTGTTCTGAAATATATCCTATGCCTTATATTGCAGCTATTTGTCCAAAGTTCTTCCCCGCTCCTTCCATTATTGGAATCACAGTGTCCTAAGGAACATGTATGATAGCACAGTTACTCTGTGTTATGTCTAAAGTCAGCACACTGCATGTGCCTAGGGCCAGGTCATAGGACAACGGCACACATCCATAGGATACTTGTTGAATGAAATTTCATTCAGTGAAATTTAATTCTCCAATCTAAATGTGTAGCTGTTAGCCCGAATTCATTCCAAACATGGCCAAAACCACCTTTCTAAAGCAGTGGTATGTGCATGTCATTTTTCTGCTAAAAAGTTCTTGATATTCCCCCACTGTCTACAGAATTAAGTCCAGATAGGGAGATATACTGTGAAAAAAAAATCAAACTAATTCATTTTCATCTTATTTTTCCAGTTTCATCTGTTGCTATATCCACAGTTCATCCTCTACTGCCATGGGCTTTGCACTGCACCTGAATAATCTTTTCACAGTTTTGCCTACATGTCTTTATTTTAAAGCCATGTTTCCACCTAAAATTCCCTCTTACTTCTTTGCTTCTCAAAACCTTTACTTGGGGGCTGGGGATTTAGCTCAGTGGCAAAAGCGCCTGCCTGGCAGGCGCAAGGTCATGAGTTCGGTTCCTGGTACCGGAGAAAAACCAAAAAACAAACAAACAAACAAAAAAAAACCTTTACTTTTCTTCAAGGAAGATGATGAATGGGGACTTATCCCTGAACTTTGTAGATGAGAGATCACTAGTAACATTGAAGTCAGGAACACGGAATTTCTATTGGGTTGTGGGCAGAAAAAAAGGACTCAAGTGGCAAAGAATGCAAGAAAAATAATGGCTGTGATAGCACTACAGCTGAGCTTGGTGGTTACGAAAACATTTTATTTGGGTTGGTCACTGGTCCAGAGATGTCCCCAGTATGGGAGCAGCGTGGAAAGCAGGAACCTCTGGAGAGAAGCAGGCTCAAGCTGCCGGACAGGGACAGTCCGAGTGTGGCGGCCTTCCCTCCAAAGTTTTAATTGTAAGCAATCAGCTTTTCCTCCAAAACCTGCTCCCCTCCTGCTTTCTGATCAGATGTCTTGATATTGCTGGATTTATCTCTCTTGCTTTTGCACATGTCCTTGAGCAGTTCCCTCCATCATCCATCATTTCTATAGCACCCCCAAGCCCCTTTCCTTCTATTAGCTATCACCCCTGTTTGTTCAAATACTGACCCTGACTATCTTTGTGATTTTATCATGAGATCAAGATGTGGTGGGAAAGTCACAAAAAGACTGATTGGTTCTACTTTAGATTTATTTGTACTGATATCAAGGGGTCCCACAGAACTACCCAGGGACACACTGCATTTTATCATTGGCTCATTCTATCATCCTTTACAGGATTCTTCCAACCTCCATCATATCCTAGAACATCTGGCTACTCATGTTTCCCCCTCATATCCCACATACCTTATACTCTCACACTCTCTTTCTCTTGGTTACATTTTCGAAGAGAACATAGAAGTCAATAGCACTCCTTAGCTTCTCTGCCCCAACCATTGTCTGTGGCTTTCTGGTCTCCTCCCTTCCTATTATAGGAGAGGAGCTGTCTTGCCTTCTGCCTTAAGGGCGCTGTCTTGGCCTGAACAGTGGAGCCTGATCCTATCTGTTATCTCAGATGACATAATTCCTTGTAAATCTTCTCTTTTGGGGATTTTTTTTCTGTTTTTTTTTTTTTTTTTTTTTTGGTTTTTCTCTGGTACCAGGAACCGAACTCATGACCTTGTGCATGCCAGGCAGGCACTTTTGCCGCTGAGCTAAATCTCCAGCCCTCTTTTGGGGACTGATTAATTTTTTTTCTTAATTTATGTGTTAATCATCCTTACACTCAAAGTTTTCAAAAAAAATTTCTAGTGACCAAAAATCTCCATGGCAGTAAAGAAAACACATTATTTTAGTTTTTATCTTAACTGACAAAGTGGCAAAGTTCAACACTGTTGGTGCTGTTATTTCTCGAAGCTCCTGTTTTCTTGGACTTCAAATTCTGGTCATCTTACTGGCTATACCTTCAGTGTCTCCTTTGCAGAATCATTTCTATGCTTCCCACAAATAACAATGATGATGTGAGAATAGTAATAATAAAGAGGAAACAAATAAACACAAAAAGAAGCAGTATTTGGTACGTGCTTATTGTGTTTTAGATGCTGTTCTTAGAACTTTATATATGCTGTTTTGTTTCATACTCCTACAGCACTAAGGGGTAAGTAGTATTAGCTCCATTTTTATCCAGGAGGGAATCATGGTACTAAGAGGTTAAGGAAACTGCTTGAGGCTGCACAGCTGTGAGATGAAGGAATAGAAACTCAGGCAAAAGCAATCTGGCTTCAGAGCCTCAACTTTTTATCAATGAACTCTAGTTCCTTATTCTTGCACTCCCGAAGCTTTGGACTTCACAGCATACTCTTCTCTATGCCAACTTCACTTGTCTTTATACACCAATTACCTGCAAATGTATACCTCTAAGCTTGAGTTCTCCTTCCTGCTTTGGACTTGACCATCTAATTGCCTATTTGGTGTTTGTGGTTGGAAGATCTAAAAGTTCTTCGAAGTAAAGTCTGATACAAAATGGGTATTTTCTACTGATTCTGGTCTTCTGCTACTTCCTTGTCTGTTGATGCTACTGTTACTTATCAGGAGATGATGTGAAAACCTAGGAATGATCATCTTCAATAATTTGTGTCCTTCATCTTTCTTACATCTGTACCTCATAACTGGTAAAAGTCTAATTGAGTGTCTCTTCCCATAAAGTAATTCAGTGTCTTTATATTGACTAATTAATAAAGGATAATAATAAAAACAAATGGAAGAAAGAGTAACTAATATTTGATGGGCTTTATTGCACTAGTAACTTTTATGCCTAGGAACCTGGCCTTTTCTCAGCAGGCATATGATGCCAGGATCGCCTGCCCCAGGACCTGCCTCTTCTTTCTGTCTGTCTGGAATGGATTACAATTCTTTTAGATAACATTACTCAACCTTCAGTTTTCAGATCAAATCCCACTTTAGATAGACATTTCCCCAACCTAAATTGCATCTCTTTGTTATGTACTCACATCAATGACTTTTCATTTGGAGAGGAGCACATTTCTGTATTGCAATATCAGTTTTATTTTAGTTAATTATTTGCTTGATATCTATTTCCTAATTGGACTGCAAGGCCCCTAAAGGCCGTGACTTTATCTTCACCAAAATAATTCAGACTCAAGGTTATAAGATCTCAGGGACTAAGCTCAGGAAAATTGGGCAATATACCTAATAAAAATATTTTCTTCTTTTCTATTTCCTATATGGTCCTTTTGTAAAGATCTGCTAGGGGGAGAACATTGAGCACGTTGACCATGATAAAATGACTGGATAATTTTAATGTCAGATAGTAGTGAATAATAGAGTGTAATTGTGTATGTATCTATATGTGTCTATGTGTTTGCACGTGTATTCAGTCAGGATAAAATAGGCCATAAATAGTTTAGAGATTTATTATGAAGGTAGATGGTTTGAGTCTGTCACTGTGCAGTAAGCTGGGGGACAGGTGTGAACTCTGTCTCTGCTGTCACACCTTGTGACTTGGAGAATTAGCTTCTTTGGGTGGGGTAGCACAGATATGCTGTAGATCTAAGTCCAGCCATGTCTGCTGAGCTAAGAGAGGGTGCCAAGATGGAAAATGCAGAGCAGCATGTAACGGAGGAGCAGCTTGAGTTCTAGTTATGCCATTCATAGACATTATGTGCAGAATCTGTGCAGCATATGAAAAGTACGGTGTGCACACAACATCGGCAGTTCAAGGCCTACCTGTTCAATAACTTGTGGCACCATATGGGGAAAGGTAACACAATTTCAAGGTTTGCTGGGCTGTAAGATTTCATAGCAGAATATTTGGAACTTGCAGATCAGGAAAAGTCTCTTGGGATTAATCAGAAGCAATGAGAAAGGCAGTGCATCAGAAGAACCAATCCCCAGAGATGTTTTGAGCATCCAAGGGAAGTGAGGGCAAGGTCATGGTTATGGGCCAGTGGGAGAGTGCAGCAAGATGGAGGCTGACTGCATGGAATGGTGATTCTCTTTGGAGTTTACACGAAGGACATGGTGCAGGGCTTTATCTTGCTTTCCTTCACAGGCCCCAACCCCTAGAGTTCTCTGCTCTGTTTGTGTCCACCTGTATTGTTATTTTGCTTTTTCTTACTTTGCTTATATTCCTCAGGGACCAGTATTGTCAGTGGCAGGATGTCCAGCACCCACATATGTGGCAGGGCTATTAGAAGGGTAGGATGTCAGCCAAAGCAGGAGGCATCAGGGAGCAGAATGTTAGGGACCTGCCTTTGAAGTATCTGTGAGGTTCTCAGTTGCCACATGAGATTTTTAGACAAATATTTTACCCAGTCACACTAGATGCAACTCAGTTGGTCAGGTGCCAGGTTACTAGTTATGCTTATTCCCTATCTCAGAGGGCATTGTCCAGCTTGGGGTATCCCCTGAACTACAAGCAGAATTCTTCTTTTGGACCGAGTCTATAAAAACTTGTACCCTGGAAACTAAAATAATTTCTTTAGCCTGAGATACCTCTTTGCTGCTGAATCTCTGATATACATTTTATACCTTCCTGTTTTATTTTGTTTATCTCATTTTATTACTGGCAACTGGACTTACCTTCTTTCTAATGACTACAGAATCCTTTAAGCATATTTTCAGGTCTGGTCCAATCCTCTCCCTATTTGCTTTGCCTGATGAGATTTTAGAAGTCCCACTTCAGCCATGTGGTTGAAATCTCACAGACGGTATTCACCAAGGCCTTGCAGACTTCTTGGGGAAGCTCCCGTGTACGACAGTGCTGCTTCCAGAGCCTGAGGTCAGTTGGGCATCATGATAGGAAGCTGCAGCTGGAAGGCTCCAATCAAGCACAGAGAAATACAGGTGAAAGGCATATGGTAGGTGCTCAGGAAACATTTTCTTTAAAAGTGCATGAGTAAATGTAGGGGTGAAAAATGATGATTCTTCACTGAGCACTCTTTTCAGTCTTTGATTTTGTTTTCCCACTGAACAAAAATATTTTATTTTTCTGCATCAAGACTCTGCATCAGTACCGGGATATGAAGCAAAGCTTGCCAAAGCCCTTTGGAGTTTAATATTTAGAATAGTTAGCTTTACCTCTTGTGTTTGGACAATCTTCCCCAAGGTAGAGCTAATACTCATGATACCCAGATGCTGGTATATGTATGAGGGCTGGGAGAATATTGCTTCCTGATAGCTTCCTCCCCATTAAAGTTGTAAAACAAATCATGAATACACACTTCCTAAGACACTTGGGATGATTGTTTTAGTGATTTAGCAAAGAAATGTAGATTTAGTATTTCTCTTGCTTCTCTTTTCACTCCAGTTATTAATGCTTCTCAAATTGCAGTAATATTATTTGCTTTAAGGAAGATTTATGCAGACAAGTCACCCCTGACTAGAATCATACTGTTGGCCTTTTAGGTGGAAGGGAGGCTTCGGTAGCAACTGGTGCTGGAGGCCAGCTCCCCTGCCTGAGGGGTGAGCTCCCTTTGAGCAATCCCTGCCTATCTCAGCATGCTGATCTGCCACCCTTAATTAAATCCTCAGCTCTAACAGCATGCTCTTGCTCCTTGTGTTCTGTCCAACAGAAAGTGCTTCAAAAGATAAATATATACTTTCAAAAGGAAAGACACACAAAACAATTAATAGTCAGCCAGAGCAAAATTACATTTCAAGATCTTTTCATCATTCTTACAGGTAGGAGAATGTTCCTAGATGCATATCTTTTCCAATGACAAAAATCCCTGCCAGGAGACTCATTTTAACGTAAAAATGTATCCTAAAACCACTCAAAATATTCAAGAAGGATAGCTCAGGCTTGGCCCAGGGAGAACAGTCGGGGTAGTGGAGTTCAGGTTCTGGAATAATACTGGCACCATGTACAAATCCCAGTCCAGCCACTTAAACTCATTGGATTTTGAAGTGCTCTGAGTGTATTGATTTCTTCATCTGTACAAAAGGAATCATGATACTGCCTTGTAGGGACTTTGTGCAAATTGACACAATTCACACAAAATAGTCTTTTCAGTGAACACCTGAAAATGGTTAGTTTGGTTAGTTCATGTTATTTTATAAGCCTTGCTCTTAACTATCTTACATGTATTTAGTACAAACCGGCAATTATGTACCTTCAAATAAATGTAAATTATTACATCAAATAACAGAAGTTATTTTTGGTGTGTGTGTGTGTTTGTGTGTGTGTGTGCTTAACATGGACAGTAAAATTTTGAAGAAAGCTCCATCTTGATTACCACATTATGTAGATTCTAATCTCTATAGCTTGTGTAGCTTTTAGTTTGGTTGCAGTTTCTCTATTTCCAAAGTGAAGAGAAATTTTTCATTTATATTGTCTCACAAAAATAGTGTGGACATGACCAAGATGAGTGAATTTTCAGTTTTGAATATTGGTTTTAATTGTTTTGTTTAGCTTTAGTCATTTTAAGGGTGTTATTTTAGACTTATCCTCTTTGAGGTATTATTTTTGTCTCCAAAGTATACTATATCTCTTTTCTTTGAAATGTCTTGTTTAAAAAATTCATTGACTATTAATTTATTCTGTCATCAATTTTCATTTTATTAATGATCTTGTGGATTCCTATTTATTCATATCACAAATAATCTAAGATTTCTGAAATAATCAAGTGTCATTAATATTAGCCCAAAGTCAGTATTTATTTTATTGCAGTGTAAAGAAGACTTGACTCAAAAGCAATCCCACATTAATAAAAACAAAGTTGTGAGCCTAAGACTTTTAATCTTCTTCTATTAGATCCCAATAGATAATATGATGGATCAAAATAGATAGGGGCAAGGTATCTGTGATCTTACCTTTTTGTGGAGGTGGTAGTGGTAGTCCTGGGGATTGAACTCAGGGTCTTTGTACTGAGCTCCATTCCCAGCCCTTTTCATGTTCTATTTTGAGACAGGGTCTCAGTAAGTAGCTCAATTACCCAGACTCTCCTTGATCTTGCAAGCCTTCTGCCTCAGCTTTCCATACTGTGGGTATTACAGGCATGCATTGTCATGCTTGGCTCCTTTTCTTAAAAAACAAAAGTAAGTTTATCTATGTTATGTATATTTCCTTTGCTTTTCTCCAGATTTCATTATTTTATGTGGCATCATACTCAACTCTTTACACCATGAATTTACTTTAGAAAGTTCTGATTTTTTGCTTTATGATAAAAATTAAATAGCATATTACTTTCTGTATTTCCAAGAAGAGTTCATTTTTTCATATTTTTTCCTTTCTGTAATTTTCTGTCTTTGTGCCTCCCTTTGATTCTGATGCTGTTAATTATTAATTAAATTTAAAACGTGCCATTCTGGGCTCCGCTGCAATGGAAGGGACTGTAATGAAAAGACAGCAGGACATGTCAATAGACTCCAGGAGGTCAAACCAATGCTTTTTTTGTAGTCTTGATCCTCTGCAGTTTCCCATCCAACTCCCAAAACAGAACTCACTGCACACAGTCACTGGGGTTCTGGAGGAAACAGAACTGTTAGATTATGATAAATCCACATACCTTGCAGTTATTCATTTGCTGTGCTTAGAACTTAATTTATTTCTCAATCATCCATTAAGCATAATGTGGAGAAAGTCTCCAGTTTTTATCTATTCTAGACAGCACAGCATATTGCTCCACTAAGCATAATGGGTGGAAATTAGGCTCAGCACTCTGGCTGGAGAGTTCTTTCCGTGTGAAGAAAGTAGATACAGATAAATCACTTTTTCTGTACAATACCTTTACAGCAAGCCAAGGAAGAATGTCACAGGAAAGGGACAGCGCCGCAGCTCAGAAGTCTCTTCTGCCAAGTAGAAGCAGTATGCTCTAAAACCTGATATTGCCGTGATTACTTGCAGATCTAAAGGGGCTGTGCTTTTTTACAGGAAGGGAATTATGTAAAGTGAAGTTTATTGTCACTTCTTCCAAGTTCTGCCTTTGACTCAGCCACTGTCTTTGGCTCCCCTTTCTATCTACACTACCTACTAACAGAAAATTTTCTTCCAAAAATATTTGACACTAGCAAGAAGTTTTCTGTTTTTCAAATAAAATAATAGTATAAGAAGGAGAGATCGCAAAATAGAGCCAGGAAAACTGAGGTTTCTTCCACAAGGGAAGCTGATATAAAATAGCTGAGACAATGAGACCAGGAAAAAAAGAAATTAAACAGGTGAAACTCATGAAAATTGTAATTCCTGCAATGTTCTTGAAGTATAACTCAAATATATCTTTTTTATATAAGCATAGCATATATAATGTTCTATACCAAAACCTTATGTTATTATGTAGTTTTCAAAGTACATCCATAGGCACTATATTATGTGAGCCTCACAATGACGAGGAACAAAGATGGTTCTCTTTGTTTTGCTGTTATAAAACTGAAACTGAAAAAAAAAAGATTGCACAGTATCACAGAATGCGTTAGTAATGCCACACGAAAGAAGACCTGGCAAGCAGAAATTAGTTGGCAAACATTCTTGCGGGGAACGGACGCATGAATGCAGGATCTGATCCTTAGTTCACTGTTTTCTCTACTACGTTAACTCTTGCCTATAAACTCCTGCAACTTTCTGGTCTATTATTTATCAAAAATTAATTTGATATACCCTACCAAAAGAAAGTTAAAGACCTTGAGAGAATTTTCGCTTTCTAATGTTCATTTCTTGGAGCAGTTTTAAATAATCCTGCAGTTGCGCATCTCAGTACTCTTTTTCTTCTTCATTTCTTATCAGAGCAAGAGCTTTGATAAAGCTCTGCAATGAGAATACCAGTAATCAGAGATAAATCTTCTTCTGTCTATAGCTCAATATTGAGAAAAGAACACAAGGACTTTAATTTTCAGCACCATGTGGTCTGTTCAGTTGAGTTGCATCTAATTTATTGTATAACTTTCTTTATACAGGTTCCTAAAATATGATGGGTATAGACTAAAACTAAATCATGGCTTTAAATTGAAATGAATGTTTCAGTGAACGTCTTGTAAAGACTCTGAGAAAGAGTTCTTGGGAAGTCAATGGTCATGAGGGAAAATAAAATCCTAGAAGACTCTATATTTCTGGAACATATGGCTGCAGCAAATATTAAACATGGCCCCACTCCCGCCCATATTGACATAAATGCTCACACCAAAGCCATACTAATATAAACATCCACTCCAGCTCCCATCATTCCATACACCATGAGCAGCTTCCAGTAGCAACAAAAAATTTCAAATCATGATGAAAGGATGTGTGAGAGACAAAGCAAACATGGGAACCAAATTCAGGTGTCACTAAGTTGGAAGCATCAGATTGGGAATTTAAAACAACTGTGATTGAAGGCTCTAATGAAATAACTCCATATGCCCAATGTGATGGGGAGTATAAAAAAAGAAATGGAAACACTAAGAATGAAATTAAAGAATATAGTAGAAATACAATCTTCTATTCTTACATCTGGTAATCTGAGGAACTTCGTTGAAGATAACAATAGGTAATATAACAACTACTATTAATCTCTATCATTTGGTTTGAAACCTCATATCATTTTTAATGTCCTTGCTTTGTGTTGTTTGTATTTTGCTATTGTTTTTTTTTTTGTACTATTTTCTTTGAAATAAAAAAAGCACTGCAACATAAAAAACCCATGATGTCTTTGATGAGCTCATCAGTACACTAGACTGAGCCAAGCAAGGAGAGAAAATCAGGGCGCTTTAATATAGTACAATATAATTTCCCTAACTGAAGTGCAAAGAAAAGAATAATTTAAAACCATTGCAAATATTAAAGAATTATAGGAAAAATTCAAAAGGTATGAAATACACAATTCATTTGCTAGAAAAAGAAGAAAGAGAGAAAAATACAGCAGAAATAATATTTAAAGTAATAATGTCTAAAACTTTTCCAATCTTAATTACAAACATCAGAAACCCAGCTTTAGGAAGATCAGGATAAGGAAAACAGGATAAACAGAAAAAGTAACACTGAGGAATATTATATTTCAACTATAGAAAATCAAAGGTGAAGAGAAAATCCTGAAGAAAACCCAGTGGGGACAGGGACTGGAGAGACCCCTCACTGTGGAAGAACAGGAAATGCAGTGGGCATCTCAGCAGAGCCAGAATAGTACAAAGTGGCACTCTTAAATCTTTCAAGGGTTAGCAGAAAAAATACTCTGGAATTCTGTGTCCAGTGAAATGATTCTTCAGAAGTGAAGGATGAATAAAGATTTTCAAAACTGGAAGAAATTTATTGCTAGCTGAAATTCCTTGGAAGACATATTAAACAAACAAACAAAATTTCTTAGGGAAAAAGGATAAAAAACTCAGAACAAAAACTCAACCCTAAAACAAAAAACACAATTATTAGAGAAGTAATAAATGAAGGTAAAATAAATTCTTGTATGCTTATTATTAATGAACATGAAATTGCTTAGTCATAAAAGCAACACTGTACTGTGTGTTCAAAATATATGGAGTAGTGAAATGAATAGTAGCAGGATCACATGAGGCAGAAAGAGGAACTGGACCACTTGAGCCAGTTCTTCTTTTCATGCTCTGGTGATCTTGCTATTTGAAGATGGACTTATATGACTTAAAAATATAACACAACCATTGAAAATCTGAAAATGAGGTATATTTGAGAGGGGAGGAAGTAGGATCTTATTAAATGCTCAATAGAACAGGAGAAATCAGAAAAATAAAAAGGGAAACAATGACAACAGAAGCAATGAACAAAAAAGCACTTTAAGCCAGTGATGTAAATGATCACTTTATATATGAATGATCAAAGTAGACCAAAGAAAAGATGTTCTTAAAGGATGCTTAGAGGGGCTGGGGATTTAGCTCAGCGGCAAAAGCGCCTGCCTGGCAAGCACAAGGTCATGAGTTCCGTTCCCGGTACCGGAGAAAAACAAAACAAAACAAAACAAAACAAACAAACAAAAATAAAGTATGCTTATATTCTTTAAAAGAAACCCAACTTAAATATACATTCAAGATAAAAGTAAAGGGACAAAGAAAGATATATGATGCTACTAATAATCAAAAGGAATCTGGAATTGTTATGCTTAGTTTCAGACAAAGTAGACATCAGAACAAAGAAATTGCCAGAAATTAAAAGAGTCATTATATTATGGTAAGAGGCAATTTTCCAAGGAGATAAAACTTTAATCTTTAAATTCCTTGCCACTAAAGACTGAACATTAAAATATGTGAGGCAAAATGCCTGGTAATTGCCAGGCATAGTGGTATGTATACACTTATAATCTCAGCACTCAGGCTGAGGCAGGGAGATTGCCTTGAGTTCAAAGCCAGCCCAAGCTGCAGTGAGTTCAAAGCCAACCTGAGCTACATAGTAGGACTCTGTTTGGAAACAAACAAATAGTGCACTGATAATTGACAGGATCGGACAAATATATTTGGAGACTTCAAGATTCTTATTAATTGATAAATCAAGCAAATAGAAAATCAGTAAGAATATGGTCAATGTGAATGACATCATCAACCAGCTTGATCCAATAGACATTTACAGAATTCTCTATGCATTTTCTTCTTAAAACACACATAACATTAATCTAGGTAGACCATATTTAGGTCATAAATACCTCTTAGCCAGTTTAGAAGAACAGAAATCATACAAAGTATTTTTAGAGTATGGTGAAATTAAACTAGAAATTGAAAACAAAAAGATAGCTAGGAAACTAAAAAACATACTTCTCTCTCTATTGATGCAAATAAAGCCTTTGATAAAGTCCAACACTCATTCATGTTGAAAACCCTACAGAAAATAGGAATAGATGGCCTTTACCTCAAGCTGATCAAAGCCATCTTTGATAAACCAACAGCTAATATCATACTAAATGGTCAAAAATTGAAAGCTTTCACTTTAAAATGAGGAACAAGACCACTTGAGTGCTTGTGTCTGGTGGTCTGAGCAACTGATTTGAAGGTAACAATATGTAATGGAATTACAATGGTGAACTCCTACCATCTTGTCTAGTGAAACTCTGTATTATCTCTAATGTTTTATTGAAGAATTATTTTCTTATTCTCTTTAATGGTTTGAGCAATCTTTCATTCTTACATCTTTCATTCCTACAATCTTCCATTCTTTAAAGGTTTATTTATTTATTTATTTATTTTTGGTTTTTCTCCGGTACCGGGAACCGAACTCACAACCTTGCTCTTGCCAGGCACGCGCTTTGCCGCTGAGCTAAATCCCCAGCCCCCAATCTTCCATTCTTACATCTGATAATCTGAGCAATGTAGTTGAGGATAGTGATATGCAATGTATCAACCACTGTTGATTTGTATGAATTTGTTTTGAGACCCTGTATCACTTTGAATGTTCTTGTTTTGATTTGTTTATGTTCGTGATACTGGAATGCTGCTACTGTTCTATTTTTTTGCTTGTTTGTTTCTCATGTACTACTCTCTTTAAAATAAAAAAAAATATACTTCTAACTTATACCTGGGTCAAAAAATTCTCAAATTTGAATTTATTTTAACTAAATGAAAATAAAAAATTCAACAAAGTGTTTAGAGGGAAATTTATCGGATAAAATGCATACATTAGAGAAGAAGAAATCCACATCTTTTCAAATTAGAGAAAGAAAAGTAATTTAAGAATGTAAAAAAGGATACAATTACATTTACAACTAAAATATCAATGAAATTGAAAAGTCAAAGTCAAGAGAGAAGATCAAGGAAACCCAAAATTGATGTTTCAAAATATCAATAAAATGGATAAACTTCTATAGATACAAATGGGCAGTACCTGAAGTTAAGAATGAGATATCATTAATATCATGGATATAACAAGAATAATAAGGGGACATTAAAAAGATGTATGCACACAAATTTGATAATGTAGATGAAGTGAACCAATTCCTTAAAAAACTCTAAAATTCATGTAAAAGAATAATTTAAATAAGTCTATAGCTACTACTGAAATTGGATCAGTAAATAATAACTTTCCAAAATAGAAATAAGCAGAATTCCTCTGAAAAGGAAAGCACCAGTAATTGTGCCAGGTGTTTAAGCAAAATATGACAGCAATTTTCAACAAATTTTGTCAGAAAATAGAGGCAATAAGACATTTCCATATTTATTCTCTGGGGCTAGTATTAATCTAACATCAAAATGGATAAAAAACGTTACAGAAAAAGAAAACCACACATTAATTTCAGTCATGAATATAGATGCAAAAATCCTCAGTGAAATGTTTGCAATTTAAATACAATTGCATAAACAACAATGCATAAAAAGAATTATACACCATGACAAGTTGTATTTATCTCAAGGACACATGGCTGACTCAGTATTTGAAAAATCAATCAAAATATTCCTTCACTTGAACTAGTGAAAAAAACAAAACTTATATTATTGCATCAATTGGGCACTTTCACCCTAAAATCACGATCAACACATGGTGTCTGGTCTTACCATTTATCTTAATCATCATTTTAGAAGTGCAAGATATTACAACAAATACCAAAACATAAGAATCACAAATTGCAAAGGAAAAAATAAAACTCTCCTTATTTCACATGACTGCCCAGGGAGAAAAGTACAGAAACAAAAACAAACAAACAAAACCCTTGGCGATAGTACACATGAATACTAGGTTTCATAATACAAGGGCAACTTAGAAAAGTCAATTGGTCTTCTAAATATCTGAAATCAATTACTAGAATTTTAAATAAAATATAGAACAGGACCATTTACTATAAAACAAAAACCCTAAAGTACTTAGTTATAAATCTAATAAATTTTAGATTATATGAGAGAGATTATAAAATTCAGATAAAACCAACAAAGCTATCCCATGTTCATGATTAGAAAGACTCCATATTGTTTAAATGTCAATTACTTACAATTGCTTTCTGTCTTCAACAAAATCTCAATGCAAATCTCAGCAACCTATTTTGTAGATATCAACACATTGATCCTACAGTTTATGTAGAAAGTTGCAAGATCAAGAACAGGCAACACAGTACTAAGATAAAACTTAATGAAGGATTCACATGACTTGTTTTCAAGACTTACTATGAAACTACACTGTTCAAGACAACATGATATTAGAGAAACAGCAGATGTGTAGATAAATGAGACAGAATAGAGGCCAGAAAGACAGAAAGACACACACAATAGATTCAGTTCACTGATCTTTGACAAAAGTACACAGGCAATTCAATGCACAAAGGACACCCTTTCATCAAATTATGACTCCATCTACATGAAGGAGGAGGAGGATAAAGAGGAGGAGGAGCCTCTTTGGTGAACACCCGTAATCCTCTCACTCTGGGAGCCCAAGGCACAAGATGAGCAAAGTTGAGCCCATCCTGGGTAATGTAGTAACTCAGTGAGAGATCCTGTCCTAAAACAGAAGTAAAAAGGGGTTTGAGATGTAGCTCAGTGCAATGGCCTTATGTTCAATCCTTAGTACTACAAGGAAATAGGAAGAACCTAAACACAAACTATTTCATCTTTCATGAAAATGAACTGAAAGTAGACCTTAGAAATATTGTAAAATGGAAGTTATAAAATTCCTGTAATATAAGGGGAAAACATTTAAGTGACATTGGTTCAATAATGAATTTTTAAATACAACACTGCAGCCTGATAAAGGTATTAATTATTTGTATTTTGCTAAAATTAAAACATTTTAATCCCCAAGAGATACTACAAACACAGTGGAAAGAAAATCAGAAACTGGAGCACAGTATTTGAAGAAACATATTTGGTATGACTTGTACTCACAATATATAATAATTCTTAAGGTTAAAAAATTTAATATTCCTATTTAAAATTAAGGAAGATCTGACACATAATTCATCCAAGAAAAAACATGCAGATGACAATTTTATGAAAAGGTGCTCAGCATCATTTGTCATTAAGAAATTATAAATTAAAAGGAGATACTATAATACACCTATTAAAATGGTTAAAATCCAATAAAAGTGATCAATAACAATTTAGGGTAAGAATAGAGAAAAATGTCAATTCCCATCCACTGATGGTGAGAATGCAGAAAGTATGGCCATTTCAGAGTCTAGTAATGGAAATTGTTGCAAAGATAAACATGGTCTTTCTACTGGATCCATAATCACCCTCCTCAATATTTACACAACCGATCTGAAAATTTATACACACACAGAAACCTGCGTATGAATGTTTATAGCAGTTTTGTTCATAATCTTCAAAATTCAAAACCATCAAAATGCCTTTCAACAGATGAGTGGATAAACAAATTATGGTATATCAATACAATGTGATAGTAATATTCCATGACAAAAGACATGAAATAACAGGCTATGAAAGGATATGGATAAATCATAATGTCTATTTCTTTGTGAAAGAAGCTAGCCTGAAAAAAATTGTACCTAATATATGACTCCATGAAACATTCTGGAAAAAGTAACCTTAAATAGTAAAAATTTTTAAAAACCCAGTGAAGCAGACATGGTAGCACACATCAGTAATCTCAGATACACGGGAGGTTGAGGCAGGAGGACTGCAGGTTTGAGGACAGTTTGGGCAATTTAGTGAGACCCTATTTCAAAATACAATTTAAAAGACCTCGGGGTGTAACTTAGTGGTAAAACTCTAGTGCATCATGTTGTAGTCCATGGGTACCATTCCCAATAGTGCAAACACAACAAACAAACTGTCTTAGTTACCTTTCTCTCATTGCTGAGACAAAGTACCTGACACCCAAAGTTAAAGTGGGAAAAGTTTATTTAGCTAACAGTTTGTCTAGGTTTTAGTCCATAATCAGTGAGCTCCAAGGCAAGTTGCACATGGCAAAGAAGCCATAGCTTATAGAGGAAAAAGACAGTAAAAGCAACAAAGGAAAGAGAAGATAAAACTCTTTCTGTCCCTTACATTATACGCAGGGTGCCTGTCCTGGGGCAGTTGTAGCACTCACCCCCTTAATCCTAGCCAGAACTGGGCTAATCCAATCAATACACTGATTTAGTAATCACACACTCTTAATCCCAGCATCATACACTCTAGATTCAACCACCTCTGAAAAAATCCTATGACCGCATGAGGCAAAAGGAGGACATTTAGACAGAAACCATAACACTGCACCTCTGACCCCACAAAAACTCATACACATACCTTTAAGCAAAAGGCACTTAGTCGATATTTAAGAGTTGCCAACATACTAACAGTTTCAGCATTGCTGAAAAGTCCAAGTCTCAAGTCTCTTCTGAGATTTAAGGCAAACTCCTAACTGTGAGTCTTTCCAATATTCAGTGAGACAAGATAAGACATTTCCATTAGAAAAGTTACAAACAGGGGAATGCAAAGGAATGGGACCAAAGCAAGTCCAAAATTCAGCAGGGCCAACATTAAATCCTGTGACTCCATTTGCAGCATCTGAGGCAATCTGCGGCAAGATGTATACTCCAAAGGGCTTGGGTGGCTCTGCCCCTACAGCACTTCTGGTGGTCATAGTTCCCATGGCTTCCCTCTTAGGTTGGCTCTACTCTCTTTCCAGTTTTCCACAGGTGATCCACATTCCTGACTTCTTGAAACTTCTGGAGTATCCATTACACCTTCAACTTCACACAGCTTCACATATTGCCATCTAAGGGGCACACTGGCTGGATTCCAAGGTCTTCTTCTGAAATCTGGGTGGAAGCCTTCCTGACCCTACAACTTTTGCATTCTGCATGCACCTAAAATCATCAACGTGGGTGATTCCAAGGTCTATCACCAGCTTGAGCAGTAGCAAGGCTTCCTTCACTCTTGGCTGTAGGGCTCAAGTGTCTATGAACAAAATTCCAAGGAACTGCTTCCCCTGGCTCCCACCATTCTGGAACATGGTGCTCTGTGGCTTTCTTCTCAAAACAAAGTCTTTCACTTTTACAATTTTGAGGCTGAAAAGAATGGAGTCCTGCTGCTTCTTGTGATGCCTTCAAGCCATCTTCTTTATTCTTCTGTTCCTGGTCATCAGTCAAAATTTCCTCTGCTCAGGGGCTGGGGATTTAGCTCAGTGGCAAAGCGTCTGCCTGGCAAGCTCAAGGTCGTGAGTTCGGTTCCTGGTACCAGAGAAAAACAAAAAACAAAAACAAACAACAACAAAAAAATTCCTCCGCTCTATCTTTGCATACCACAACTTTATTGGAGCTTTATTTTTGGTCAAACTGACAACATTTTAAATCATTCTGCTGGGCTCTTTGCTCTTGATTCTCAACATAAATATGGCTAAGAGCCCCCAACAGTATCCATACCACTTCCTCAACATTCGACTTCCTTGAAATTTCTTCTGAAAGATTAATTAATCTGCCGCCCTCAATCTCAGTCTCAAGCAAAGTCTCTGTACATGAGCAAAATGTAAACAAACCTTTCAAGCCATAACATACATCATTTTGAGTCCAACAACCAATGCAGTCCTTCTTCCCAACAGAAGCCTCCCAAGCCTGGTCTTTACCAGCAGGATTTCAATAGCCTTCTGATCTTCTGAGCTCTGATGAAAATAGATAGAATGTCAAATTTGAGAAAACAATATAGTTTCATTATACAAATACAAAGCATCTAACTGAAGAAAGTAGGGGCAGGTGGAGGTGCTGACTTCTGTGATGAGAAATGAACATTGTCTGTCAGAGCAAAAGCAACAGGCTATCAGCAGACCATACTCTATTTGATAGGAGTACAAGACTACATGGTACAGGATTACTCCAGGTAAAAGAGTACAGCACAGCAACTCTGACATTGCTGTACATGTGTATTGGAATTACTGTTAAACTCATGGCAAGTTAATATTGGGAAGTTAAATATAAAAAAGATATGAGATGGCAGTGATCTATATGGTAATGGATTAGACTTAGAGAAGTCACAAGAAGATACAAAATGATGCTATAGTTTGAATCTGCTCCATGTGTTGAAGGATTGGCACCAATTTTTGTTGTTATTGGAAGATGGTGGAACTTTAAGAGGTAGGGCCTCATGGGAGAAGGTTATGCACCAGAAGAGGATATTGGGATCCAGTCCCTTTCCTGTCTTTCACTTCCTGTCCATATGAAGTGAATAGTTCTTCTAGTCCTGACCCCTGCCATGATGTGCTGGCTTGCCGCTGGGCCAAAATCAGTACAGCCAACAGACCATGGACTGAGAACCCTGAGAACATAAATAAACTTTTCCTCCTTATAAGTTGTTTATCTCACGTATTTGTCACCAGGCTGGACATTTGACTAGCATAGATGACATGCAAGGTTTGGTGTACATGTGGGTATCTCCTTTCTCTGTTGGCTGAGAGGAGTGAGAACAATTCTACATGGTGACAACATTCTAACATCAAAGAGAAGAGACACCAGGTTCAGACTATCACATCCTGCTGTAGCTATGATTTAATCATTTAATAAGTAAACAAAACAATCATTATGCCATTGATAGAAGCTATACATATCTGCTAGTATTGCAGAGCTTCACTGTTTTCTTCATATTTTATAATGATTGCCTGAGATTTCAACAGGGGTTCTGCTAGAGTTTGGTTAGAAATGATAATGGGGTTATTATTCTCTTTTGATGTAAAATATCATCCTTGCTAACATTTTATGCTAAGAATAAGGCATAAAACAAATAGACTCACACATATATAATATTGCATAGTAAAAAATTATGTAAAAATTACATAATAAAATTAGCATTAAAAACTATGTACCAGGTATGACTCAAAACTTTCTGTGTGTCATCTCATTACCTTACCAAAAACTTATAACAACAAAATTCAGGAGAAAAGTGTTCCTCTGTCCATTTCATTCTTGTAGAAGCTGAGAATAAGAGGTTCAATAACTTATCCAAGGTTAAACAGCGAGTAAATGCAGGAGCTGGAGTTCTAACCTGTATAATTTGACATCTGAGCACACATTCTTAAGTAAGGCTGAAATTGCTTTGCAAAGGGAAGGCATTATTAAGCCATCCTTGCTCATTGCAGGGAGGACACTATATCACTGGCAGTACCATCTGCTCTGGAGCACTCACGTTCAGAAAGAAGTGAGACTTTTTAACGATCTACCTAGTCTTTGGAGCGTGAGATTTGATTGCCCATCATTTAGAACATAAGTGCTTTAATGGCACAAAATAATTTGGATCATGTGAAATTTCCCCCCTCACAATTTAGAATATAAAGAGCACATCTGCAATGGCAGTGTTGCTAGAAGGCCAGAAGAAATGTTAGTACTAGATAATGGAAAGGAATCTATTAACTCCTATGTGTCTCCCTAAGTTAACCCAATTTGAATAATAAACGCCTCAGTACACTGAGCACCTAGTGTAGCTATGTGCTGGGTAGTGTTCTAAGTTCTTAATACATCTTACTCCATCCTCATAAGAGCACTTTGAAACAAGTGTTACTCTATGCACTTTATAGAGGAGGAACCTGGCACACATAAGGAGTGATTTAGCAGCTCTAAGATCACAAGGCTAGAAAATGGCAGTCAGGATATCTGATGGCAAAATCATGCGCTATTAATGACAAGGCTAAATCATCTCCCAAAGGCAACTCCTGTCAAATGAGAATTAGAATGACAGATATCAAGAAGACAGATTTGGGTTTCATGGAGACATGAGAGTTCTGTGTTTATGTGTATATAACTGTGTTATTCCTCCACCCTAAACACAGTCTTTGCAATGGATATTCTGCTCAAGCAGTCAAGAAATGTTAATTGGACATTCAGATGGAGTGAGATCTTTGCATGTCTGTGGAAGTGGAGTATGTATTTCAGGATGTCTGTCTAATTCGGTTAGTTTTATAATTGTAATGAGTCCATGGCTCAGCATCTGATCCTGCAGTAGGCCAGTTAGCTATGTATGCCTGTTCTTTTCCCACTGCCAAAGACAGCATCCTTGTCTCAGCCATCAACCAGCAAAGAACCTATTGTCATAGGATCAGCAGATCAACATTATGACAAAATGAGACAGTGTTCTGTAGTTCAGATCATGGACTGGTGATGATCTTTTTATTTATAAAACTGCTTAAAATTCTAGCAAGACATTGCATGTTCTAGCACAGTAAGCCAAAAGATTTCTCAAGACAAAACAATGACTCAAAAACTGTGCCCTCTCTTGGCCTCAGGCAACATGAAGAGAGACATGGTAATTTATTTTTATATAGCACTTCACTGTGACAAGGGACTCTCAGATCTCTCTAGGTCTTTGTGCTGACAGGTAAGGCCACAAACATCTTACAGGGATAAAATTGAGACTTTTAGATGGTAGGTGATTTTACAAGTTTATCTAGTATGTGTTCTTGAATTAGTTTTGAATTTGTTTCCACTCTAAATCCAGTATTTGCGCAAGACAATATTTTGCTCTAGTTATTCAAAATAATTCATTCAATCATGTACTTGTGGGTGTGAGGATAGTGTACCTAACTCACACAGCACTGTCCCTGTAGATTTCTCTAGTGTAGGAGAGAAAGTATTTGGGGGCAATTTTCACTGATTGAAAGCACTAAATGTTTTGTAACCATGGCATGTTTCATTGATTCCACTTCTGAGTGAGAAGTATTTTGAAAAACATTTTGTTTACACATGTGGATGTGAAATTTACGAAGTAAAAATTATTTATATTAGGCAAAAGATATAGTCTCTGCAACTGCCTGCACGTCTTCTGTGAGGTGCCTGAGACATGGATACAAAATGACATCCCTAAATACGTTAAGCAAAAGTGATACCCAGAAAGAAAATTATTTTCAATATTGGGATACTATGCTGTATTATGACAGAGGAGCCCACAGCATAGAGAATTTGGTTTGGCTGCTGTAAAGAAAGATTTGGGGAAAAACAAGCCTTCCTGAAAAGGTAAATAAAATCCAAAATGTAGAATAGATATTGTGAAAGGGAAAGAAACTACTCAAAAGGAAAGAACAGTGATAAAGAAAAGGAGAAAAGAAAGAAAGAAGTAAACAAATATATATATA
>NW_004955412.1:28985175-29004292 GCF_000276665.1 Chinchilla lanigera | reverse complement strand
AAAATTTTTTATTTTCTTTAAAATAATAAAAAAGAAAGAAGAAAGAATTCCACAGTTGAGTGTGGCGTTACATGTGTACAGATACTATATAAAATGCTTATCTAATCTCAGTTGGGAAGAGGAAAAAGAACAAGCTCTCTCCAGAGGGAAGAACTCTGTAGGCTGATCCATCATGGATTTCCACGAGGCCTCATCTCCATTGGCCCATGTTGCTGCTTTAACTTGTTACAGTTCCAGTCGGAGGCTCTGTCCATATAGCTAGGCTTCAGAAGAGAATAAAATCTCTTTATCTTATGCCTTCTCACTTGCCAAGTCAGACATTTGTCTCCAAGGTATGTAATGCTGAGCAGGCACTCATGATCTTGCTAAAATGTCCAGTTCTCAGCATAATTAGGAAGAGGAAGAGGAAGAACCTGAATAGGAACATAAAGAGGCTTGTGAGTGTGGGTAGTGTTTTATTTCTCAATCTATGTGTTTAGCTTGTAAAAGAATTTTTGGCAGTACATTTGTGGAACATGTTCTGAATACATAGTACATTTTATTTGTTATTGTCATTAGTACATTTCATTTGTTTTTCCTAATAATTCCTTGTTTTCTTATAAAATGAGATAGATGATGTGTCTAGGGATGAGAGAAAAGTGTTCACATTTGTTTAGTTTTGCTTATGGGAATGGCCACACTGGATTTCAGGTTAGGCTGTTAAAATAGATGTGCTAAGTGGCTTGATCAAGAAAATAATAAAATAACTTTTATTTCTATTGTTTGAAATATACATGTTAAATGCACATGCACATGCACACATATACACAAATGCCGCTATTGGTGCACATTTCCCTAAAGCTTTTTGAAAACTGCTGAGTTTAATCACCAAATCCAGTCTCAGAAAGCAGAAGTTAACTAACAAATCTTTTTCCCTAAACTGCACTTATATAATCAACAATTCTGCTACATTAAAGCACAGTCAAATGAGGTCTGGCTGTCTTATACTTTGTAGCAGAAAAAGAGAGGGAGGTGGATGTGGGGAAGGGAATGAGCTTTGGGAGCTAAAGGAAGGGAGAAAATTAAGTCAAAGAACAGTCTTTTCCATCGTTACTATTGGGAATACAGGGGAGCAAGAATGGGTTCTAAATTTTCGAGCATATTGGGATGGAGGTAATGGAATGGGTGAAGATTGGAAATATCTTATCCTAAGATTAGAGTTCACAGGTGCCCAGTGATGTGTGGCATGCCGACTGTCTCTGAATCCCACAACAGGAGCAATGTGGGAGCACACTGAGCAGCAGTACTCAAGTTTTAGATCCCATGTCTACCACCTGGCCAGTGTAGACTGACTGCAGTCCTCCCGTAGTGTGTTCCTTCTACCATGAAGGATCTGAGTGAGACCAGAGGACAGAAAGCATGTCTTTGTTCTGAGGGCAACAATGTGGCCAAAGATTAGAAACTTGAGCTCCATCAAATGAGCAGGGCTCAAACTCTAGTGCTAAAAAGACAGGTAGGTACCTGAGCCTCATTCCTTCATAGAGAATAAATAGCATTGTGCATGCTGAGTACTAGGCTGCGACTGTCTTAGGTTCAATCATTATTATACCGAAAATGTAAGCAGGCTCAAATGAGAGCAGTAGGATAGGTCCCACTCTTACATGACTAGTGTCCTTATAAAAAAAGAGAATTTGACCTACAGCCAATCAAACAAGGCCATGCATCTTTAAGCTAAAAATGTTCCAAACAAGACCAGTCAGCCAATAGAAGAGATATATGAGATATTCCTTCACATAGCTCAAATGGAACCAGCACACCTGAAACCTTGATCATGAACTTCCAGCCTCCAGAACCATAATACAATAAACTTCTATAGTTTAAGGCACCCAGTTTGAGGTACCATATAAGGGGGATCCTTGGAAACTAATTTCAAGGTGAAATAAGTTTTCTACCTTGACAATTTTCTTTCCATGGTTTTATATCTAGGAGGTAATTAATGCATTTTTGAATGAGCTTTTTAATCTATCCCTTACTGAATCTAGTAACTGGATACCGGGTTAAATAAAGACATTAATGAAAACAACATGGTTTTTTTTCAAGTTTCTGCTTAGATCCCATATTTGCAGATGGAGCAGACAATTGCTTTTTCTCTCAGGGTAAGATGTATACTTCACACACTCTGCTAAGTGCTGTCTTCCAGGTTGGCTGGTTAGGTACCCGGGCCTAGTGGCTTGTGTTGGAAACATTTTCACATAGGGCTGTGGTGCTGTGAATATACTTTCTGTCTAATTTCTTCATTCAGACTAGTAGGGTATTATTAGTGCCTTCTTGTTTTACTTCACATAACTATGATTTGAGGGAAAAAAATCTCTGTGTCCAATACTTTGCTATGTAGAGGTTTATGATATACATAAAATATGGTTTTTATCTTGTCAAGACTTAAAATGAGTTGGTGAGTTTGGCAAAAACACAACACCCATAGGTATGGCTAAAGAGGGGTCAGTATAGGATTTTAGCTCTGATACATATTGTATTTGATCTTGAACTTAGTGAACTACCACAGAAAGACGAATTGCTTTGAAAACAGTAGATTAAAAAAATTTTAATTGCATTTAAGAAAAACTAGTTTATTCATTTTCTTTAGAAGGAATATGTGCATAAGAGAACAGTAATAGAACACATGTAATTACCTATATCCCCATTCCTGTACTTTAGAGTTTTGATACTTTAGTTACTATGGCCACTTGATATTTGTCTTAAAGAAAAGCAGATCCAGTATTCAGATTGAACATTACTAACCCAATCATCAAAATCCAAAGTTTTCTAAAAATCACAACTTTTAAGTAGTTTCTAATAGTAACCAGCCGCCCATGCAAATATTCCCAAGTCTGAAAATCTCCAAAATCTGAAACAATTTTGGTGCTACACATTTCAGGAAAAACCTACCCAACCCTCCATTGAAGGATGGGCTTTTAAAACAGATGTTTTAAGTATCTGGAAAGATAACATCAATGGTAATACTGTACTGGGCCTTAAACAAATGGTTATCTTAGAAACTGACCTCTTAGGAAGCTGAGCTAAGCTGAAGGTAGCATGAAGGACTGTGATGAGACAGCACACCTTCTCTATATATCCTCAATATGTGTTAAGTGACATTGCATGACTTTGTCCCATAACAACTAGTTTTCCAACACACTTATCTGTATGGTGTATATACTTAAGACATATTTATTGTATTGGAGGAGTGCATCTTAACAACAGGCTTTATCCTAGATCAATGGAGCCACTGTCTTCTGACTGATGGTTTCTCTGTGTTTAAATTCCTTGTAGAAGGTACAGCTGAGTTCCTGAGGAGGGAGGCACTCACCTTCTCAGAGAGAAGTACCAATAAATAATTAGTTTCAGAAGAGGGAAAAGCACCTCAATACATTCTACCTCTCAAAATCCCTCCTCCAAACTTAACCTAATTACAAAGTAATTTGATTGAAGGAAATTATCTTTCAAATTGAAAACTGTTCTTGAAAGAAAGGCAAGGTTTTAACTTTTGCATTGTAAAACATGGGTTAGTTACCACATTGCAGGAACACCTACTGAAATGTGAATTTTGAGTGAGAAGACGCTGGTAGAGAGGGAATCTTAGGATTTGGGCTATTTCACCTGCCTTTGGTATCCCAGTGAAAGCTCTCATGGTAACCAGAGAGCAAAAGGAAGACTGTAGATGGTAATGACAGGACCAAACTGCCATGGCATGCTTTTTCTAAGGGTTCTGAGGGCAGTGACTTTCAATATATCTGTATTAAGCATGCAGCATGGGGGGCGGTGTGTGTGTGTGTGTGTGTGTGTGTGTGTGCGTGCGCGCGTGTGTGTGTGTGTGTGTGTGTGTGTGTGTGTGTGTGCAGGCTGCTGGCTCAGCAGGGCATATCTGGTCACTATTTTTCTGAACAAGGTGAATTTTCATAGTAGAGCCCTACAATGCCAGATATGTGATTTCTGAGCCTCTGCTTTAGTGAAAGCATCATCCCCCTCTGCTAGTAGGACCCCAGGGAAGTCTAAAAGATTTTAGGGAGGACTCTCTTTCTTGAGAAAAAAAGGTGAAAAATGGAAACCTGGATCTATTTGTGGATATGGTTGTCTTAGGACATCATGACCTGAGCTGTGGAACTAGTTTTTCTTTAGCAAAGCAAGTCAAAGAATGGAAAACCAAATGCTGAAGTTGGAAAAGCAGAGTAAAACGGTGAAATCTGTATGGCAGCTAAAACCGACTCTGGTACCATTTACCTCTAGACTAGTGGTGGAGAATCTATAGCACACATGCTGCGCCAGGTTGTTTGTACCATTGAAAGCTCTAAAACATTCACTGTCACTGCTCTAGACTCATTATCATATGAAATAAATTGCTTTATTGTTGAAATCCTTGTTAGTTTAGTATTCTGATGTTGAGATAGACTGTATGATACTCTATGTGCCAACGTTGATTGCAAATTAAATTTATGTAATTGTGAATTTGATAATGTAATCCTCTATATGATCAAATGTAAAAACACAGTCTACATCTTTAATGTTCTTCTAGTATGCACAATATGAACGTAAGCATTGACTAATAATGTATTGGGGAAAATGCAAAAAAAAATAGAGTTGAAATGAAAATAATTGAAGGGCCCCAAATTTTTGCCTTCATTGTCTCCTAATAATCCCTTAAATCTGCAAGCCTTTGTGCTGGGCAATAGATACACTTTCTAAATGGGGAGGGTGTGAGGTTCACTTTTTCACTATGTAGCTAAAATTTGAGATTGACTCTGCATGTCTCTAACTTTCTTCTCTGCCTTACACTTGAGTTGTTAAACATTGTTAGAGAGAAACATTCAAACACAGGATGCTTGTGGGTACTTTATCTGTGCACTGGGCAAAGTTCAACACAGCACCCTGCCTAGCTCTGTTTCTCCCTCCCTAGCAAGTGTTTAACACTTTCACCACAGTCCTAACAATGTCAATGGTTACACCTCTTTCCTTACTCTGTAAATGCCCCACCTTCCTGCCTCTCAACAGGAGATAATTCATGTCGCTCATGCACTAAGGCAACCATTCTGCAAGAAGTTTTTCTCTTCTTCATATTGGATCTACCCCTCTACTCCCACTCCTTCTCAATTAAAAAAATTAACCCTCCTGATGTAAAAATAAGCTCTTAAATATGCTATAGGGTCTTCTCTCTTCTAAACTAACAAAAAAGTTTCCCACGTTCTGTGTTTCCCACTTACAGTGTAGACTTCTCCCCTTCCTCTCTAATTTTCCATTCTGGTCTTTCTTTTCTACAACTTTGAAACACCTTTACAAAAGTCACTGATTACATTTTAATTGTTGAGGAAGTGAAAAATTTCAGCCTTCGCAATACTTGAGGCTTACAAGGAGGTTGACCAGCCAACTACTGTTTCCTTGAAGCTCTGATTTCTTGGCTTTTCTTGGCTGCTCTGCCATCACATCTCCCATTTTTTCTCTTCCATACCCTGTAGATTTTATCCCAGGTCAGCCCACATGCAAACACACTCCTGTCGCTGTACTATCCACCTTCTTATGGGGGACCTCAGCAACATGGCTTTGACTATTATCTTCAGATGTTATCTTCAAGCCAATGGCTCCCCAAACTCCAAATTCATCAAAATTTTATTTCTCAGCCTCATTAATTCTCTCATGTGCAACTCAAACTCAGCATTGCCAAAATTTAACTTGCTGTTTTTTCCTGTTTTCCCAGATCTACTCCTCTCACATTCCTGTGTCAGAAAATAGCATCACTATCCACTAGGTTGCCTAGAATAACAGTCTTCTTTCTCCCTTTACTTATCAATGCCTCTTGGTTGTATCACTCATAGGCTCTAATATCTATTTTTTAGTGTCTTACTGCCCCCAATCTAGTTATTTCCCTCTTTTACATGGTTTGTTGCAACATCATATCCCTGTCTTATCTGTGCTTCTAGTCTCATTTAGAGAGTAAATTTTTCTTAGGATCAACAATAACAAGAAGAAAAAACCAAACATTTGATGTTGTCATTCTCTTCTTTTAATCATTTTAGTTACTTAGCCTTTAGAATAAAGTTTAAATATTTTGTTACTGCATTTAAAACTCATCATAGCTGACTCTTTCTCCTAACCTGTGATCTTTTGTTTTAACCATACAAAGCATTACCCATGCCTTCTTAGGATTTCCCACAGCTCAAGGCCTTCCTATCTGCTGGTTAATATATGTAAAGTCCTTTGCCCATGAAATGACAGGACCCACCAAACAGCCAAGTAAGAGTGACAAGAATCAGAGATTATATGCAATGTCAAGATTTCCTAATAATTTCAAGAACACAAGTCGTGGCAAGCATACTGAGTTCTTTGAAAGCAATTATCCTCTTTAATTTCTTGCTTCTATTTTTAACCTGGCTTCTAAAACTCATGCTTAGATTCCCAGAATGGGGTGACCAAATGTTGATTGTTTTGCTTGTGTATGTTTTGATAGAGGGTCTTACTATGTCATCCAGGGTAGCTTAAAACTTAAAATCCTCCTGTTTCAGCCATCAAGGTGCTAGGATTAAACATTACCTGTTTATAAGATTTTCTTAATTGCAGTATTTCTTTCTATTTTCTGAGTGGATCTGTGTAAAAAGACACTACTCAAAACTTCAGAAAGAAGTTTGCTTCACTTTTACTTGCATATGGCCTCAAGGTAAGAAAGAGGTGAGTGGCTGTTTTCTGCTTCCTAAGGTCTTTCCTTAGCATCCAAAGAGTCTCAGGCTGACTTGAAATTCTCTAGAAATACACTGAAGCTGCTAAAAGGTCCCTATGTTGTTTCTGTTTGAAATCCCCAAGCAAGAATTGACAACCTGAGAGAGTTGAGATATTGCTGGCACTTGGAGATTCCCTGAGGGTAAATTCCCACCCCTCCTTCCTCACATACCTCAGCTGCGCTTTCAGTCAGCTGAAATAACCACCACACTCATTTCTCAGAGAACTTCAACTTGGACAACATATGGCCTGGGCTCTGGGGATTGCGCTTTTAAAAAAGTTCGCAAAGCAAGGAGATTTTGCACTCTCTGTGGTGCTGCTGGCTTTTAGTTACTGCCTCACTGAGCTGGGAAGGAAGGGAGGGGAAGCGGAGGTAGCTCCAAGTTCAAATTCAGAGTCTTACCAAGTGTTAGTTTCTTTGTTGGATAGATGATTTTCAGGCTTTCTGATTTTTTGTTTGTTTGTTTGTTTTAACTAGTGTTTTGAAATTACTGTGCTTAGCTGTTTGGCTTGCATTTTTATTGCTTCACAGGGAAAGTTATTTTACTGAGGTCTTCATGATTCTAGAAATTGATGTTTGTATGTGTATTTTACCACTCTATACAAGCAAATGATGCCTGCTCTGCAACTCCAAGATGTTTTCATCCTAGTCCCCAGAACTGGAAAAATATTACTTTACATAGGAAGAAGCAAATTTCATGTGATTCAGTCAAGGATTTGAGGATAAAGGAATTATGTTCATTTATTTGAGTAGGCCTAATGGGTCTAATATAGTTGCAGGGTTATTATTAGTAGGAGGCAGGATGTGAAGGTGAGAGGAGATAGGATGCCAGAATTAGGCACCCAGAGTCAGAGAGTTTTTTGAAGATAACTATGCTGCTGATCTTAAAGTCAGAGGAGGGAGCCATGGGCCAAGGAATTCAAGTAATATCTATAAGCTGAAAAAGGGAAGAAAAGGATTCTCCATGTTGTGCTTTGGATTATAAATGGCTTTTACATGCAATTTATAGAGAGGTTGTTGAACCTGTAGGAGATGGGAGGTATGCCTTTGAAGGGGCCCTGGGAACCCTGATCCTCTTTCTCTGTGTTTTCTGGTCACCATGCAGTTAGGAACTTCCTCTGTCACACACTCCCACCATGATGTGCTGCCTCAAAAACAGTGGAGCCAATTGACCACAGTGTGAAAGGTCTGATACTGTCACCAGAACAATATTTCCTTCTTAAAAGTTGCCTGACTTAGGTATTTTGTCACAGTAAGGGAAAGCTGACTCACACATACCCTAAAGATTTAAGAATGAATGCAGCATTTATGACAGCTCAGTTTCCATCCAGTAAAACATGACTCAGACTGTGATCTTCAGAACTGTTCATAAATGTGTTTCATTTTAAGTCACTAAGTTTATGAAAATTTATTACAGTAACAATAGGGCATTAATATGTCCATTCTTTGAATTTGTTCTTGTGTATATAGTGGCTTAAAATAGCACAAATTATCCATCTTTACATTTATATATTGTATTGTATTTTAAATTATATGTAGGATTTTAAAATTGTGTGTTGAATTGTAGTGTAAATCTCTTGTTTACTTAACACAGTGACTGACTCCTTTTAGGCACTCAAGAAATATTTGTTATTGTTTTTGGTTGCAGAGAAATATTTCCTATTCACCAGCCAGGTTAATGAGTTAGGGTAAAGCAAGGACTGTGATGGTCTCTTACTCAGTAAAGAAATGTAATTAACATAAAGCAAAATATTAGGTACACTTATAAATGGAAATTAAGGCCATATCAGAAAAAGGTTTTTTTAAGGTAAAAAAATGATAAACAAGGAAAGGAACAGTCATCTTAATTTGTCTGCCTCAGTAGCTATCAATTGTTAGTATTGTGGCTGTCATTTTCTTAGAGTTCAATATTTATCTATGGATTTTTCGGAAACTGTATTAGATTTCAAAAGGCAAAACATCCCTTGTAGCCTGGAAGAACCATAATTCAATCAAGTGTCCTCCCATCAAGTACAAAGCATGTTCACAAAGAGAGAAAGTGTATTAGAAGCAACATTTTAAGTTGCCATGTAAAATTTGCATTCACTTGCATTCTAGCAAGTCAAAATAATGTTTTATGAAAAATGATACGGTCTTTTTAAAGCAAATAATATCTAAAAGGCTTTACATCAAAGAAAATTTATAAATATTGAAAATTGCAAGTTTTATTTCACTGTTACTTGTCTAGTATTGCATTTAAGTTATAATTTACCTCTCAGAGCTTCAATTTTCTCATCTGCAAGATGAGTTTAGAGGCACTTGGAAATTTTAAAGGACTGATAATTTGGTAAATGTCACAATGTACATTGACTATTTACCAGTTATTTGCTTAGATTCTCATTTTCATACATTCTTCACATTATCCACTGGATAAGTGCACATGGATTTCTGACTTGCCTTTGCAGAGTCACTGTGGCTGAGAACCAGTATTTTGCAGCTGGATACAACTAGGTTTGAATTCCAGACATGATACACTCTATATAAAAGTTTAATCATGTGAAGCATCATTTCATTCTGATATCAGATTAAGAGCAGTGTCACCTCCTTTATAGACTTACTGCGCAATTTGACTATGAAGTAATATCTTACTTCTAACAGAAATAACTAGAAAACACACCATTTAAAATTACTAACAAGGTCTGAAGCTTCTGGGACTAGGGACAGCTCCAGAAAGGAAGGTCACTGGAGGGGGCTGGGGTCTGATGTTTGCATCCGACTTTTTCCCCCTGGGGAAAGCAGTAATTCTAAAGACACAAAGAAAGAAAGACTGAGAGGGTGAGCGGAGGTCAAAACTAAGAAGTAGAGAAGCCAGAAGAGATTTTAAAAGTTCCCTGGTACTGGGAAGGTGATAATAACTATACAGGGCAGTCAATGTACATATGACGTGAAAGGAAAGATTCCCAGGGAGAGGTATACACAGATGACCCTCAGCTAGCAGTAGGATTACATCTCCATAAACCCATCATAAATTGGAAATATCACTGAGTTAAAATGCATTTAATATACCTAACCACCTAAGCTAAGTTCATGATAGCTCAATAACACAGCACACTGAATTTTTGGTTGCATAACTGATTGAAAACTCACAGCTGCCACAGAGCATTGTAAGAGAAAATTCCTAGGCCTGGAAAAGACCAAAGTTCAAAATCAAAAGTAGAAGCTCTTTTGAATATATATGCTTTCACATCATCCTAAAATTTAAAAATAAAAATGTAAGGTGAACAATTATAACTCAGGAACATCTATGTATACACATGAAGACCCAAGGAGAGAGTGAGGGGGCTGCACAGAGAGACAGATTTTAGGAATTGGCCTATGTGACTGAGGATGGGCAGTCTGGAGCCCAACTCAAAGCTGCTGGCTGTCTGCTGGCAGAAGTCTTTCTTGTCCAGGGGAAGTTGGTCCATGTACTCTTAAGGCCTTCTACTGATGAATAAAGCCCACTTACACTGTGAAAGTCAGTCATCTTTACTCAAAGTCCACTGTTTTAAATGTTAATTTCGTCTAATGAGCACTTTCATAGAAACATCTAGCAGAAGAACTGATCAAACATCTAGGCACCATGGCACAGATAAACTGACACAAAAATTCTAATCGTTAAAGACACCATGAAAATAAAACACATATCAGCACAATAGAAAAATGTGTACTGAAAAGAAAAACAGAAAGTCCAAAAGCCAATGAATCCATAAAAATGTTAACATAATTTGTCATATCTTCATGAGAAAACATAAAAGTATAATACAAATTTCCAAAATTAGAAAAGAAAAAGCAACGTTACTTGAGATTTTATACATACTGAAAATTGTCCAAGTAATATCATAAACAATAAAGTCACTAAATTTTTATAAATTCAGGAAATTTCTTGAAATACATAATTTACAAAAATAGATAAAAGAGCTCCATTGTCTCTGGAACAGCAGGCCTGGGAGAGAAGTGTGAGTCTGTGCTCTGCACTCGCTTCATTCTCTCTGGGATAGCAGGGTCTGTGAGAAGAGGGGCCTGTGAAAAAGGAGAGTAAATGTGCACTGTACGATATGTGCTTCCTACATTATCTTTGGGACAGCAGGCCCGCAAAAGGAGAGTTACTCTGTGCTCTGCTCCATTATCTCTGAGATAGCAGGGTCTGTGAAAGGAATGTGAATCTGCTGTATGCACTCAGGAGTGTGAGTCCATGCTCTGCGCTTCCTCTATTCTCTCTGGGACAGCAGAGCCTGCAAGAGGAGAGTAAATCTGCCCTCTGTGATCTGTGCTTCCTTTTTCTTTTTCCAGTACCAGGAATTGAACTCACAACCTTGCACTTGCCAGCCAGGCACTGTGCCACTGAGCTAAATCCCGGGGTGTGCTTCCTCTATTATCTCTGGGGCAGCAGGGTCTGTGAGAGGAGAGTAGATCTACGTTATGTTCTGCATCCATTATTGCTGAGATAGCAAGGCCAAAAAGAGGAGTGTGAATCTGCACTCTATGCTTCCTCTGTTGCCTCTGGTACAGCACAGTCTGTAAGAGGAGTGTAAGTGCACATGCCTTTGTCAAGTAGACTGAGCAGTACCTTAAGTCCTAAAACCCACAACAACAGCTGGGTCCCAGGAGCATGGGAATATACACAACCTTGGAGGGTAGAGTAATTAGCGAGAACAGAATCATGAAGTGTCTGAAACAGCAGAGAGGATTCAGCAATTGGACTCTAGAGAGCTCCACCAACAGAAGTCCAGAGTCAGCCCTCACATCCAGAGGCCAAGATCAGCTCCATACCAAACACATTTCTGGGATTAAGTATGGCCACTATCACAGAAGTGTAAACACCAGAGGTATTTTACTACTTTCATTCTCCATTGGTTGTCCAACTGGATATTCCTTTTCTGCCTGGTTGGCTTTAATCTTTTTGTTTGTTCTATATTTTGTAGTTATTTTTGTATTTGTTTTTTGTTCTTTTGCTTGCATTCTCTCCTCTCTTTCTCTTATCTCCTTTTCTTTCTTTCTTCTTTTCTTTGCATTTTTGTTCCCTTTCTCATTATCCCTTCTTTTTTTCAGTGTTTAGCTTTCTTACCTTTTTATTCTCTTTTAAAGACCCTCTTTCTCTCTTTGCTCAACTACTGCTTGAATTTAAACTTTCAAATGAATAAACATTCTCTCAGCCCTTTCTACTACTCCTTCATACTCTATTTCATTCTTTCCCTCTTGCATCCTCCAGTTTCCCAAAACTCAACTGATAATCATTTAATCTCCAGCCTTAACCCTACTACATTTGACCTCACACATCACTTTAGCTTATCCCCTACACATCTGTCTTAACACCCAGCCCCCCACAGAAGGGTAAAATCACTTAACTAAGGGGAAAATCACTGCATACAGGTGCACAGCTATACAATTTTAGTTTACTCCTGTTGTCAGAGGTAACAGGTTAATGGTTACCATAGTTTATCAATAGTTAAGCTGTACTTGAAACTATTGTTATTACTAACTGTACCATTTTAGCCAGGATCTTTAACATGTTGTAAACAATTTTTCTCCCCTATATGAGAACACTGTGACTCTATAGATGATTGTCATCACCACAGCCCAGAACCAAAGGGTTAGGAGCTGAGCCATATAGTAATCTTGCATCCTTTACAGATTGGGAAACTAAGGTCTTGGGATAACTATAAGCAGCCACTTACATCTAGATGACATCCCTGAAGAACAGACATCATCTAGGGATACATCAATGCTACTGATAAAGTTATATTACATAAGAAACTGGCAAGTATCAACATAGAAAATAAAATAAAGAAGAGGAAATGACAAGATGGAGAAACAGTATCAGGTCCTGGGTAAAATTCCTGGTACCAAAAACAACAGAAAGTAACCTGAGACTGCCCAGCCCATCCAGGACAAGCCCAGAACTGAAGGAGATAGATGAATTTGGAAATCAAATTCTGGAATTTCCCAAAATGATAGCAGCAAAAGTGAAAAACAACTGGAAAAGGCTATGGAGAAAATAGTCTCTCAGTTATGGAAAAAAAGATGCTTAAAATGAAAGATAATAGAGAAGACAGATTAAAAAATAGATGAGCTTAGAAAAATGATGGAAACAAAACATGCTCAACATAGGAAAGAAGTGGAATCCATGAAACAGATGAAAATAGAAATCCAAGAGATTAAAATCTCCATTGAAAGTATATGCAGAAGGTTGGCTGAAGGAGAAGATGGGGTTTCAGACCTTGAAGACAAAACTGAGGCTAGTGATAAAGGAAAGAAAGATATCTTAAAAATGACAAGAAAAATGAAAAATCATTCAAACAGCTACAAATGAAGCAAACAAGAATAACATGATTGATTGGGGTCAGTGAGAAAGCTGTAGATAGCACAAACAACATTAAAATATTCACAGAAATAATGGTAGAAAACTTCTCAAATGTGGATAAAGAATTTTACATACAAACAAATGAAGCATATAGAACTCCAAATATGCGTGATCAAAATAAGACTATACCAAGGTGTGTAATAATCAAGATTCCAGAAATGCAACACAAGAACAGAATATTAAAAGCTGCTAGAGAAAATAAACAGGTCACTTATAATGGAAAGGCCATCAGACTCACGGCAGACTTCTCAACACAAACCCTAAAGTCAAGAAGAGCTTGAAGCATTTCAAGTCCTGAAAGAAAACAACTTCCAGCCCAGATTGATGTATCCTGCAAAACTGTCTATCAAAATTAATGGAGAAACAAGATACTTCCATGACAAAGAACAACTGAAGACATTTATGAACACAAAACCAATGCTACAAAGAGTATTGAAAGATAATAGAGATAGAAATGGCCACAATTTCAGGAAGAACAACAAAAAGAAAGCACCAGGGAAGGGAAACAAATAAACAGAAGGGAAATGTAGGGAACCAACAGAAGAAAAATACAATGATCAAAATAATCCAATGCATATCAGTTGTAACTATTAATGTAAATGGGCTCCATTCACCAATCAAAAGAAGTATACTGCCAGAGTGGATCAAGTAAGAAGATTCAACAATATGCTGTATACAAGAAACACATTTTTTTAAAAAATATTTTTAATTTTAAAAATAATAGGAAGAAAACATTAACAGACAGACAACCTCTTACAAAGTAACAAAAGAACAGTACAGAAAATAGAGTTACAAACAAAGTGGTAGGAAATTAACAATGCATGAAAACAGATAGAGACATGCAATATTGATCAATCAAGGACTCATTGACAGTTTCTTTCAGCAAAGAAATAGAAGACAGTAGAACAATTATGTTAACTATCCTGTATATGCATACATGAAAAATTTCTCGTTTCCCTTTTCTTTTCCCACATCCCAGTTGCCCTTTACCCTTGAGTGCTTGCCTATCATTTCACAATGTCTATCATACCTCCTAGTTTAAATTAACTCTTTCAGGTTTTACACTAGTGAGACAATGTGGTGCTTGTACATGCAGTCTGATTTATTTCATTTATGAGTATGGTCTCTAGTTGTGACCATTTACCTATAAAAGCCTTGAGTTTATCTTTCTTTATAGCTGAGTAATATTCCATTATATGAAATTACCACAATTTTCTTATCCAATCCTCGGTGGATGGATATTTGGGCTGCTTCCACAATTTAGTAATTACAAATTGTGCTGCTATGAACATAGATGCACATATATCACTGTGATATGATGTTTTTCGATCTTCTGGGAAAATACCCAGAAGGGAAATAGCTGGGTTGAATGGGACCTCTAGACCTAGTTTTCTGAGGAATCTCCAAACTGATTTCCACAGTGGTTTCACCAGTCTGCATTCCCACCAGCAGTGGAGAAGAGTTCCTATTTCTCCACAACCTCGCCAGCATTTTTTATTGTTTGATTTCTTAATGGTAGCCATTCTTACTGGGGTAAGGTGGAATCTCAATGTTGATTTAATTTGCATTTCTCAAATGACTAATGATGTTGAACATTTTCTCATGTATTTATTTGCCATTTGTATTTCCTTATCTGAGAAGTGTGTATTCATCTCAGCTGCCCATTTTTGGATTGGGTCTTTGAACTTGGGGAGGCTGATATTTTTCAATTCTTTATATGTCCTAGATAGAAGTCCTCTGTCTGAGGGGCAGTCAGTTAATTTTTTTTCCAAGTTTGTGGGTTTTCTTTTTACTCTCTGGATGATTTTTTATTTATTTATTTATTTATTTTTTCTGGTACTGAGAATCAAACTCATGACTTTGCACTTACCAGGCAGGTGCTGTGCCACTGGACTAAATCCCCAGCCCCAAGGTGATTTTTTTAGATGTGCAGAAACTTTTCAATACGATGAGATCTCAGTTGCTGATTCTTTGAATTGTTTCATGTGCAGTTTGGCTTTTGTTCATGAACACTCTACCTACCCCTATGTCTTCAAGGTTTTTACCTACTTTCTCCTCCAATAGATTTAGTGCAAGAAACACATTTAATATAGAATAAAATTCATAGACTGAAAGTCAAAGGATGGGAAATAATCTTCAATGCAACAGGAACCCAGAAAAAAGCAGTGCTAGCTACTTTGTTTGTATACAGTGTCAACTTCAAACCAAGAATGATAAAAATGGACAAAGGAAGTCATTACATACTTACTAGGGGAAAACTTCAAGAGGAAGAGATAACAATCATAAATATATATGCACTAAATACAGCAGCACCCAAGTATATGAAAAAATTATATAGTTAATTAATAGATATGAAAAATCAAATAAGCAGTAATACAATTGTAACAGGCAATCTCAGTACCCCATTGTCACAAAGAGATAGACCAACTAGACAAAACATTTGCAAATTAATAGTAGAACTGAACCAAACCTATGAATAAATGGACCTAGTAGATACTTTCAAACTGTTTCACCCAACATTGTCAGAATACAAATTCTTCTCAGTTGCACATTGAATGTTCTCTAAAATAGACCATATGCTAGCCCCACAGAATATGCTTAAGTGAATGTAAAGGAATTTAAATTATCCCACGCATATTATCTGAGCATAGTGCAATTAAATTAGAAATTAATGGCAAAAGGAACTGCAAAAATTCCATAAATACATGGAAATTAAATAACACCTTCCTAAACAACCAATGGGTCATTGATGAAATGAAGGAAGAAATTAAACAATATCTACTACTAAATGAGAATGCAGGTATGACATATTGGAACTTATGAGACTAAATGGAAGCAGTCCTCAGAGGGAAATTTATAGCTGTGTATTCCCACATTGGGAAAACAGAACAAGCACAGGTAAATAACTTAATGTTACACCTCAAGCTTCTAGAAAAAGAAGAGCAAAACAAACTCAAAGCCTACAGAAGGTAGGAAATTATAAAGATCAGAACAGAAGTTAACACAATGGAAGTCAAGAAAACAGTACAAAGAATTAATGAATTGAAGAGTTGGTTCTTTGAAAAAATGAATAAAATTGATAAACCCTTAGCCAACCTTACCCAAAAAGGAAAGAAAAGACTCAAGTTCATACACTGAGGAATGATTATGGTGAAGTCATTACAGATCCTATGGAAATGTAGAAGGTCATCAATATCTACCTCAAAAATCTTTACTCTCATAGGATAGAAACACAGAAGAAATGGACAGATTTCAAGACAGGTATGAATTAAGAAAGCTGAATTATGGAGATATAAAAATCCTGAATAATCCAATATCAGTTAATGAGATTGAACATGCAATTAAAAGTTAACAAAAGAAAAACCTGGTGTGCACACCCCCCACTGAGTGAGCAAGCACTTCAAGAGCTGTTGGTCCCGTGGTTTGAGTCCGTGCTTTCCTCACACCACCATGGTTCCCAGCAGAAAATTGTGGAGAGAGCCAGGTATTTACCATCTAATTCCTGACAGCAGAGCAGGCGAACCAGGACCCTGCCACCATTATAGACTCAGTCTTTGCCCTCCCTCCACTTGCGGCAGACAGGAGGTCCTCACTTAGAAGCCCCAGGGACTTCTCTGGATGGGGGGGCACGTGTAGACCCTCCCTGCATGTGTTCTGCAACGAGTGAGCAAGTGCTCCAAGAGCTGCTAGTCCCACGGGTCGAGTCCATGTTTTACTTTTGCCTGGACACCTGAGGGTTTGAAAGCATGGTCAGTCTGGGACTGCTACCCATCTGGCCTGCATCTGGTTCCTGTATGTGTCCTGAAATGACTAGAGACACAGAATCAGGTGGTTCACAAACTGTCAACCCTGCACTTTGTGTCTGGGTTTTGCCTGTACCCTGAACTGCTTAGGGACACAGGCCCACTGGACTGGAATTTTCACACCAGTGCAACCTGAGTCTGGGCCATGCATGTGCTCTGAACTGCAAGGGGACGCTGGATCAGATGGTCAGCCATCAGCTGACACCAATGCCTGTGTCTGAGACCGGGGATAACTATATACAAATCAACAGCTGCCGGAAAGCCCGAGACTAAATAGCACTTCTCAGAAGTCAATCGGGCAAATCTGAACAACAGGAAAACTATGGACAGTAGTGGCCTTTGCTGTGCAGCTACTGAAGAGGGAAACTGAGCTTTCTGCATTTGGTAGCAAACATGACAAAATAAAGGATTAAAACACAATCCCAGAACTCCATCCCACTCAGAACAAGTCCAGAAAACATTGATATAGGAGAACTTGGTAAAAACATGCCTGAAATAGATTTAGAACGCATGAATCAGATTCAAAGAGACGTCCAGGAAAGCAAAGCTGCCATTGAAAGCTACCAAAACCGCTTCAATGAAGCTAAAGATAGAATCTCAGACTTTGAAGACAGCATGGCAGCTAGCAACTGTGAAAGAAAGGATCTCGTAAAATCAACAAGGATCCAGGAAAAGTCAATTGAACAGCTGCAAGATGAGGCAAAGAGGAATAATGTATGACTTATATCAGTGAATGAAACAGCAGGAGGCAATACAACTGACATAAAAAGAATATTTGCAGCAATAATAGCAGAAAATTTCCTAAGTATGGAAACAGTACCTGATATACAGGTAAATGAGGCTTTTAGAACTCCAACCAACCACAATCAAAATAAAACAACACCCAGACATATAATAGTCAAGTTCCCAGATCTCCAGCAAAAGAACAGAATATTAAAAGCTACTAGAGAATAGAAACAGATTACCTATAAAGGAAAGTCCATCAGAATCATGGCAGACTTCTCAGCACAAACCAACCAATCGAGAAGAGCTTGGAGAGAAGTATTACAAGTCCTAAGATGTAACAGCTTCCAAACAAGACTGATGTACCCTGCCAAACTATCCCTGAAATTCAACGGAGAAATAAAATATTTTCACAACAAAGAACAATTGAAGAACTTCATGAGCACCAAGCCAGCATTACAAAGAGTACTAAGTGATATTCTAGACAGAGAAAAATCTGACTGCAATTTCAAGAATAATAGAAGAAATGAAAGGTCAAGAAGAGCAAGCAAGGAAACACATAGAAAAAGTAGGACACCAGCAAAAGTAAATAACATGACAATGATAAATCAATACATATTGGTTATAACTATAAATGTAAATGGCCTCAATTCTCCACTCAAAAGAAACAGACTGGTAGAGTGGATTAAAAAACAGAATGCAAAGGTATGTTGTATGCTCGAAACACATTTCACTCAAAAGGAAGCCATAGACTGAAAGTAAAGGGATGGAAAACAATCTCCATGCAACAGGAACCCAGAAAAAAGTAGGTGAAGCTATTCTGTTCGCAGACAATGTAAACTTCAAACCGAAAATAATCAAAAGAGATAATGAAGGGCACTACATACCAGTCAGGGGAAAACTACAAGAGGATGAGGTAACAATCATAAACATGTATGCAACAAATATCGGAGCTCCAAATTATATAATACAAATCTTAACAGGCATGAAAACCCATATAATTAAGAACATTATTGTAACAGGGGACCTCAGCACTCCTTTGGCACAAAGAGATAGGTCAACTGGAAAAAAATCAGCAAAGAAATAAAAGATCTGAACCAAATCTGTGGACTTAGTAGATGTCTACAGAGTGTTCCACCCCACAACATCAGAATGCACATTTTTCTCAGCAGCACATGGGTCTCTCTCTAAAATAGACCACATCTTAGTCCATAGAGTGTACCTTCCAAAATGTAAAAGAATTGAAATTATCCCGTGCATATTATCTCACCACAGTGCAATGAAATTGGAAATTAATGACAAAAGAAGCTCAAAGACTACATAAACACTTGGAAATTAAATAACAACCTCCTGAACAACCAATGGGTCACAGAATAAATTCAAGAGGAAATTTAAAAATACCTACAAAAAATGAAAATGTAAATACAACCTAACAGAATCTATGGGATGCAATGAAAGCAGTCCTCA
>NW_004955412.1:28960421-28982385 GCF_000276665.1 Chinchilla lanigera | reverse complement strand
CTGGGATGTGGGAAAAGAAAAGGGAAAGAAGGAGAAATTTTGTATGTATATATACACAGGATAGTTAACATGGTTGTTCTACTGTCTTCTATTTCTTTGCTGAAAGAAACTGTCAAGGAGTCCTTGATTGATCAATATTGCATGTTTCTATCTGTTTTCATGAGAAGCCACTTTGAAGATATCAATATGTAATGCAACAAGCATTGTTAATTTCCTACCACTTTGTTTATAACTCTGTATTTTCTGTACTGTTTTTTTGCTATTTTGTAAAAGGTTGTTTGCCTGTTGAAAAAGAAACAACAGGCAGTTGTTTTCAATCAACAGTCCTGATTGACTGACTGCTGAATTCTATAAGAAATTTAGTAAGGAATCAATGCTAATATTGTCCAAACTCTTACTGAAATTTAAAGGGAAGTAACACTCCCTAACATACTCCTGCAGGTAAATATTATCCTGATACCAAAACCAGAAAAAGACCTAACTAAAAAACAGAACTATGGACCAATCTCCCTAATGAATATAGATGCAAAAATTCTCAGTGAGAGACTAGCAAACAGAATGCAGCAAATCATCAAAGCAATTATACACCATGACCAGGTAAGATTTATCTCAGGAATGCAAGAATGGTTCAACATATGCAAATCAATAAATAAAATACACCATATCAACAAAGCCAGAGAAAAAATCACATGATCAACTGAATAGATGCAGAAGAAGCTTTTGATAAAGTCCAACACTCATTTATGATAAAAACCCTACAGAAAATTTTAAAAGCTGGTCTTTATCTCAATCTGATGAAAGCCATCTATGCTAAACCAACAGACAAAATCATATTAAATGGACAAAAACTGAAAGCTTTCACTCTAAAATCATTAACAAGGCAAGGATGACTATTATCACCACTGCTTTTCAACATAGTTCTGGAAAAAATTAGTGAGAGCAATTAGACAAGAGAGAGAAAGAAAAGGAAAAAGAATAGGAAAAGAAGAAGTTAAATTATTACTCTTTGCAGATGACATGATACTCTACATAGAAGACCCCGAAAACTCCACCAAGAGACTGTTAGAGTTAATAACCAAATTTAGTTGTATGGCTGGATACCAAGTCAATACTCAAAAATTAATAACATGTGTGTACAGAAAATAACAAACTTATTGAGAGAGAAATTAGAGAAAGCACACCTTTCACAATATCATACCCCAAAATGAAATACTTAGGAATCAATCTAACAAAGGAAATAAAAGATTTATATATTGAAAATTATAGGACTCTGAAAAAGGAGATTGAAGCAGATGGCAGAAAATGGAAAGCTATCCCTTGCTCACAGATAGGAAAAACGAACGTAGTGAAAGTGGCCATATTTCCAAAATTGTTATACTGATTTAATGCAGTCCCAATCAAACTACCTCTAGCATACCTCACAGAACTAGGGAAAATATTCCTAAAATTTATCTGGAACCAGAAGAGACCTAGAATAGCAAAAGTAATCCTAGACAACAAAGAAAAGGAAGGAGACATCACAATCCCTGACTTGAAATCAAACTACAAAGCTACTGTGGTAAAATCAGCATAGTACTGGCAACAAAATACACCCGAGGATCAGTGGAACAGATTAGAAGATGTGGACATAACTGCAAACACACACAGCCACCTAATCATTGATAAAGTTGCCCTTCCATTCCCTGGAAGAAAGATAGCCTCTTTAATAAATGGTGCTGGAAAAACTGTCTCTCTATATGCTAAAGACTAAAATTAGACACATGCCTATCACCATGCACTGCACTAAAGTCAAAATTGATCAAAAATCTAAATACTAATATAGAAACACTAAATCTACTGCAAGAGAAAGTAGGTAGAAATCTTGAAGACAAAGGGTTAGGCAAAGACTTCATGAACAAAACCCAGATTGCATGGGAAACAATTCAAAGAATCAACAACTTGGATCTCATCCCATTAAAAAGCATTTTTACCTAAAAATAATTCACCATAGAGTTAAAAGACAGCTCATAAAGTTGGGAAAAAATTTTGCTTACTGTTTTTCAGACAAAGGACTTATATCTAGGACATACAAACAAATGAAAATATTAGACCCCCCAAATTCAAAGACCCAATCCAAAAATGAATGCCCACTTCTCAAATGAAGAAACAAATGGCAAATAAATACATGAAAAAATATTCAACATCATTGGGCATTCAAGAAGTGAGAATTAAAACAACATTGAGATTTCATCTCACCTCAGTAAGAATGGCTATCATCAATAAATAAACCAATAACAAGTGCTGGATGGGATGTAGGGGGAAAGGAACATTTCTCCACTGTTGGTGGCAATGTAAACTGGTGCAATCACTTTGGAAATCAGTCTGGAGGTTCCTCAACAAAGTAGGATTAGAAGTCTCATTTAACCCAGCTATTATCCTTCTGGGTATTTTCCCAGAAATATTAAATCATCATACCACATTGATAAATGTGCATCCATGTTTATAACAGTACAGTTTCTCATAGAAAAATCTTGGAAAAAACTCAAATGCCCATCAACCTAGGAATGATTAAAAAAGATGTGATCTTTTTATACAATGGAGTACTTCTCAGCTATAAAGGATAAACTTGAGACCTTGATAGGGAAATGGATGCAACTTTAGTCCATACTTAAAAGTGAAATAAATCAGTCTCAATGTGTAAAAGTCATATTTTCTCCCTAGTGTAAGGACCTGAAAGAGCACATGAGACCCAAAATATACAATAGATATTGTGAAATGGAGAGAAGATGCTCAAAAGGAAAGAGAAACTTGAATGAAGGAAAGGAAGAATGAAGTGGAAAGGAAACATATATTATACACACACACACACACACACACACACACACACACACACCATAGTTAAGATAGATGTACTACTAATTGCTATTAGCTCACTGAAAGGATAGTTACATGCCTCCGTTGCTTATTCAGTTTTTCATGCCTATATCTTGTTTTATGAGCAATTGTTTTGAAGATAACAATGTACAATATACTGAACATTGTTACTCTCCTATAACCTTGTTTTGAAATTTTATACCATTTTTAGTGTTTATTTTTCTTCTCTTTAAAATAAAAAAATGGATGAAAGAAATAAAACCTAAATATACTTTATCTTTTAAAGTAATTTAATCTGTCAGTCAAAGTATGTGCCTGTAAACTTCCACTCCCAAATGAATTCCTCTAAATAATTCAGTAAGAATAAAAGCAATTTTATACACATCCTTCTAGAGAATAGATGAGAAAAGAGTCACAGAATATCTATGAGAACAAGACATAACATTATACAATATCTAGTTCACAAGAAACAAATTTAGAGTTCCACCTATTGCATAAGTATAAATGAATAGAATCTTGCATAAATATTAGGAAATCTGAAAATACTTGCAAATGTGGAAAGCAAGGGAGCAATACTCTGATCAGAGTAGTTCATGCTTGTGGCTGAAAGTTTGTTTTAATATTTTAAAAAAGTCAATCAATAAATCCCTACATTAAAAGAATAATGATCATCACAATAGATTCAGAAAAGTCATTAAAAGAAATTAATTCTTGGAAATAACAAAGCTCTGCAATAAGCAATTCAGGGACTTTCAACTTGAGATCCAACATGTGGAGTGTGGAATTCACCACTGCTATTCTTGAAAAAAATTTAAACACACTGAAAATAGATTTTCTTAGGTTTATAGGGGCAGGGAGGTCACAGGGCAGAGTGCTGCCTCCAAATTTATAGAGAGGAATATAAAAAGCTCCAGCTGAGAGAATCCTATCTGAAACAAATGCATTTGGGAAGTACATTTAGATGACAAATTTGATGAATTTCTGGAGCCAGGGAATGAACTTGCTTGAGACTTACTTTGAGGATTAAGGAATATGTAGCAATGCACTTTTAGGTGAAACTTAACTTCAGGAGTTCTAGTGGTCACTCAAAGTAAGATCAATGAAAATGTTCTAATATTTCATGCCAAGGAAAGAAAACAGGAATCATTTGGACATATACCTAAAATCTTCTCCACCAGAAACATCCTTTATCACAAACTACTTTGCTGGAATCTTATCTGACCTAGAGGAAGGACAATTCTCCAATCTGCTCTATTCCTCCAGTCTTGCATGAAGGAATAAACATTTCAATACATGCATCTGAGAGTCGTAGGTGAAGGACTTGGATACACTAACAATCTGATATTTAACTAGAAGTTTAGAGAACACTCCCTTTCTGACTCTCAACCAACGTACAGAACAGGTCTCCAATATAATAACAAGAGATTATAATTGAGAAACCAAAAGATGCACATTTTATGGAAGAAAGCTTTTGTAGGGAATCACAAAGAAAGTTTAGAAAAAAAAGGAAACTGGAGGAAATTAAAACTTTCTGCACATAAATTTACAGGAAACTATAAAGATAGTGTATTGCTCAACCCGATGAATATTATACCTTATACTAAAGCCTAATTACCTTGGTTTCTAGTAACTGACGTTATTTCCATATTTAACAAAGAAATGCATACCATTGCAGGAGACAAGAAAAACACGCCAAAGACACAAAACAAATATCATGGCCAGAAGATGACATGATAAAGAAGTTGGAATTATCAGAAAGAGAATAAATGGGTACAAAAGAAGTTATGATTAGTACATAAAGGACACTAATATAAAAGATGCCAACATGTAAGACCAGATGGGTAATCTAAGCAGGAATACATGTCTACAGAAGGACAAAAATTCATCAAATATCATTTGTGAAATAATGCCAGCTATAAAAAGTAGAGTAAAATACTTAACTAGTTGGAAGGAAAAAAATAAAGACAAAACCCCAATTAGAAATCAGTGGTGTAATTTTCCCCCAAAGCTTAATAAGCAATACAAAACAAGGAAAAATGAGTTTTTCACCAGTAGACAAGTCTTATGAAAAAGATCAAAATTTTTTCAGAGGGAGAGAAAATTGTATGTAGGCTAGAAACTTTGGTCTGCCTAAAGAAAGGAAGCACATTAAGAGAAAAATGATAAAGTGATATTTATTTTCCTATTTTGATTAAGCAAATAATATTTTATAAAACTAATTAAAACAACAATATATTGGATAATTATTTCGTATCAACAAATGAAATTAATGAAAGCCATTTTAAAAGGGATGTGATCTAAGAAGAGGAATACTGTGTTATAAGGTACCTGTGTTATAATTAAAGTGACATATTTCTGTTAGAAAATGGGGTTAGGTTAGATTACTTGTAAATGCATGTTGCATACTTCAAGACAATATAGATTTACTTTTCAAAAAGTGCAATTATATTTTAAGAGAGTAGAGAAAATGGAGCCATACAACACTCAAATACTACTACAGAAGCCAGAAAATGAAAATAATTTTAAAAAGAAACATCTTTATAACAAATATAAAATAACAACAGTACTCAAATTTGATAATTTAGATAAAATGGATCAATTTTGAAAGCAATAAACTACTAAAACTTATGTAATGTGAGATAAATAACCTAGCAGTCCTATAACTATTAAGGAAATTGAGTCAATAATTAATAATTATTCAGGGACTAAAGAATAGGTACAGATGGTTTCACTAGTGAACTCTACCAAAGATGGGAGGGAATTATTTCATTTCTTCCAGTAAGATAGATGGAGAAGTAATTTTTTTTTTTTTTAACAATTTTGAGGTCAGCATAACCCTAAGACTAAAAGGAGAAAAGGGCATGACAACAAAAGAACACTATAGGCCAATTATCTTTTGTGAACATAGATACTGCAAACATATTTGAATATTACAAAATACTCTGTGAAATATTGGAAAAGCAAATGTGGAATGTATAACTGGAATTACTTCTGAATATGTGGGATTTATTCCACTTAGCAAAGCTAGCTTCAATTTAAGAACCAATCAGTGTGATCCATCTAGTCAACTAGTTAAGAAAAATATGATGAGAAAAATAATTTTACAAATTTGAATAACAATACCTGATAAAAATTCTAACTACGTAGGTCTAGAGAGGATTTCTTCAATTTGCAAAAAGACATCTAGAAAAACTGATATCTAACATCTAACTCAATAGATAGTGGAAGCTTTCTTTCCAAGATAATAAAAGGTAACAATATTTGCATTTTATACTCCTGTTCATATTGGAAGTCTTAGCTAAGATGAGCAAAGAAAATAAAAGGTATATGGAGTATAAGAGAGGAAATATAACTGCCTTTGTTCACAGACAGTATGATGGTTTATGTAGAAATGAACAAATAATTGGAAAAAACTAAACTAAACCAAACACACAAAAGCACTCTTGGAAATAATATGCAATTATAGCAAAGCTCTAGGATATAAAATTAACATAAAAAATCTATTGTATTTTTATATGCCAGTAATGAAAAACTGGAATTTGAAATAAAAAATATAACATTTACTCCTCACTTCAAAATTAAATATTTGGGCACAAATTTAATAAAATATTTGTATGTTAGGGCTTTGTAGAGGAAAAAAATATGTTATATAGAAAAGGTTGGCTTTGTATGGCTTACTAGGTTGGCTTACATTGGCTACCTGTGGAATAGGGGTGAAAAATGTGAAATGGTCATCTGTGTACTCTAGAGAGGAAGTTCAAAGCAGAAGTTCTAGATTACACTGCAGAATCTGTGCAAGTCCAAGCTGGAAAACAAAGGATCTGCTTCAGAAGGCCGAAGAGTCTGGGCTGGAAGACTTAAGGAGTGGAAAAAGTTTCAAAGGTGATAGGGAAGACTAGAGCTCCTCCAGAGAGGCCAAGAGGAAAACTTCCTTCTTTCCCTTTTTATTCCACACAGGCTAGAAGCCTATTGGTGCCGCACACATCTTGGGTAGGACTTTCCTGCTTGGTTTTTGGCTTACATATCAATCATCAAATCCACACTTGTGCTCCACTAATCCACTAGGCATTTTTAATGCATTCACACTGCCATCACAATTAACTGTCACAATCTGCCCCTTGTTAATTTGACAGACACATTTTCCTAAGCCATACTTGATATCCAAATATAATAACAAGTTCATAAGTAAACATATCATGATTTACCTATCCGGTATCCGAAGGAAAGCATACTAATTTCCTCCCCGTAATGGAAGGAAAAGTTGTGGAGGTTTTCTTTTGGCAGGGGAGGAGGTTGCTCACTCTTGTCCTAATCTTTTATAATTTAAACATCACAATATAGATTTAATAATACTTAAGATGTATATTAAATCTATCAACATTGTGTTTCAAGAAAGAAAACAAACATACCTGTTTACTATATGTATATACACGCACAAGCATATTAATAAAATAAGAAAGAAAAATTACATGTTTCAGTTCTTTACCTAGTCATACAGTCAAAGCTGGTATTTATAACTGCCTTCTTCCTCTACTCCTGTATTCCCTTGCCTTTAGAAAGCACCTCAGCAGCTCTTTGTTCTTTACCTGGTTGGGTGAACCCCACTGTCTACATTCCTGAAGGTTTGGAGCTGTTTGTCATCCTGCCTGGATTTTGTTACTGTAGTTAGACATTTACCTTAATAACAAGGCTTGATAATAGTAGGAGACATTCTAAGGGACTTTATGTACTCCATATATATTTTTCCTTTTCTTCATTGTAATAGTCCAATTTCCCCTTGATAGTCTGGACCAATCACCCCTGTCAACACTATACTATAACTCCTTTCTTAGCTTGCTCACTCAGAGGCACAAGGAACCCAAAATGAGAAGGGGGAAGTCTTAGTTTCCAGTTTGTTATCATTATTGTTTTTCCTGGTACAAACTTTCCCACTTTGGAAGTAAAACTTGTAGGCAATCAGAGCATAACATTGAGGGAAGCAGGGGCAAAATTTTTGCTCGTAGGTCAGTAGGGGTAAGAGTGACTGGTATCCTTCCCACTTCCACTGAAGTTGACACCATAATTAACTATCACATATGTACAAAATCTATATGTGGAAACTATACAATTGATGAAAAAATTGAAGATCTAAATAAATGGAGACACATTCCATTTTTATGTATAGGAAACCTTGATATTGCTGTATTTTAATTATTCAATGCAATCCCAATTAGACTCAGTGCAATCCCAATTAAATTACCAGCAAGATGTAGAAAGGATATCAACTTGAGTATAAAATTATGTAGAAATGTGAAGACCCAAAAGAAGAAGAACAAAGTCGGTGAACTGAAATTGTCTAAATTTATGCCATCCTGTAAAGCCCAACAAAGAAAGAGAATATGATACAAGTGGAAGGACAGGCAAATAGTTGCACATTACTCAAGTGTGAGCACAAAGGTATATAAATAAAGTCACCTGGTTTAGTAAACACACAAGTGCAGCTCAATTGACAAAAGATGTCTTTTTGTACAGTGTTGGAATATTAGTATCCATATGCAAAACTAAATGAATAAAATACAATCTGGACACAGACCTTATTATGAGCTGCAATAATTAAGTCAAAGTGAATTATAGATCAAAAAATAAAATGTAAAAATTCTAGCAGAGAACATAGGATAAAATCTAGGTGGCTTTGTGGTGTTGATGAGCTTTTAGAAATATGAAAAGCATAATCCATGAAATTAAAAAAGCATGACATTTTGAACTTCATTAAAATTAAAAACTGTTCTGTGAAAGACGCTTTGAAGAGCATGAAAAGAGAAGTCTTAAACTAGGAAAATATATTTAGAAAATATATCTCAAAAGTAATAATTTGTACCCAAAATATATCAAGTATCTTTGCATTTGAAAATGAAAATATAAGCAACACAGTTGAAAATTAAAAATATGCACTTGAAAATATTTTTTTATTTTATATATTATCTTAAACCCAACATCTATTATGAGTTAATTTTTGCTTCACTGTGGGGCTTAAGGCAAAGTCAACTTTTTAGATAATTTTTTTCTTTTTTACTGTCATAAGAGTAAACACAGAGAAATTGATGAAAAATGGATAGTACTTTGAAAAGAGAAATAAATTTGACGAAAGAAGCAAGATTGGGAAAGGAAAGAAAAAAGGATACATACTACCACTACCATGAGTCAAAGAACGGTTGTCATTACCTGGCCCACAGACATCAAAAGGATAGCAGGAGAATACTTACTAACTCTACAGACATAGCTTTGATAACTTAGATGAAATGAAATTACTCATTGAAAAATGCAAACTACCTAAATCATTTGTTGGTAGTCTTTTAGTGAATGGAGCCGACAACTCTGGCTTCATTTGTTGAAAGGCTATATTTGTCTTTCTTTTATTTTTATGAGTACTTTTATCCACAGTGCTTTTATCCTGTTTGATTCTAGTTTTCTTTTTTTTATTAGTACCTATTTGTAGTACATGATGTTTATATTACTTGTGAAGAATTAATACATGTTCATAATACATCTTAATTCCTTTTTATCATCCCCATTCCATTTTTTTCCTTTCCCCTCCATCTATCTCTTGATTGCTTTGCTTGTTTTGGTACATGTTTGCAAAGCATCATGTTTACATTCTTTGTGTGAGTTGGTACAAATATATAACGTGTTTGAATTTCTTTTTTCATACACTTTTCCACTCTCCCTCCTATGCTCCACTTCTTGATCTTCTTTCATTTTGTGAAAGATCCTTCTTTCTACTTCCTGTTACCAAACCTTTATCTGGTCTTTATTTATACTTTTCATTTCTCATATAAGAGAAACCATGAAATATTTAATCTTGTGTGTCTGACTTATTTCCTTCAAAATTATATCTCAAAATACACATATTTTCCTAAAAGTGATGCAAGTTTATCCTTATTTTGGCATAGTAGTACCTTACTGTGTCCTATTTCCTATGTAATCAGGTTCTGTTCAGCAGAACAATTCATTTCTTTGCCTGTGACATCAACAGTTTTACCTATCTTATTACTGTAATATGATGTCTTGAGCTCTTTGGTTAAATGTATCTGTCCTAACACTTAGTTCTTTGGTTTGTTTTTATTTGAGTTTAGTACATGGTGAGATATATGAATCTAGATTCAGTCTTCCATATGTGGACAAGTAGTGCTCCTGCCATTCATTAAAGAGGCTATCTTTCTCCCACTTGCACCTTTATCAAAGATCAAAGAGTTGAATGTGCCTGGTGTAGTGTCTATATCCTCTGCTCTGCTCCTTAATTCACATGTCTCACATGTCTCATTTTGTGGCAGTACCATGCTGCATTTAATCACAGTAGCTTTGTAATATAATTTCAAATCCCAGATTGTGATGCCTCCTTCTTTGCTCTTTTTATTCATGATTCTTTTTTTTGCCTTTCTTGGTCTCTACCATTTTCATATGAATTTTAGGGTTGTTTTCTCCAGTTCAGTGAAGAATGCTATTGGAATTTTACTTGGGATTGCCTGAAGTTTGTATATTAATTTTGGAACTATGGCCTTTTTGACTGTATAGGTTTTGCCTCCCCAGGAACAGGGGATACCATTCCATTTTCTGGTATCCTCTTCAGTTTCCTTTTTCAGAGTACTTCAGATTTTGTTGTAGAGGATTTTCACTTTTTTCATTAGGTTAACTAGTAATTACTTAATTTTCCATGATACTATTATGAATTGTATTTTCTCTTAGTTTCTTTCTCAGTGGTTTCTCTAATAGTGTACAGGAATGTTGTTGATTTCTGTGTGTTGATTTTGTATCCTGATGCATTGTTGAATTTGGTTATTAATTCTGAGAGATTTGGGTGGATTTGGGGAGGATCTTCTATGTTGTGAATCATGCCATATGCAAATAATGATAATTTGAATATATATATATGGAAGACTGAATCCAGATTCATATATATATGTGATTATATGTATATATGTGATTTTATATATATATATATATTCAATTTTTTTCTTGCCTAATTGTCTTTCCTAATGTTTCAGGTACTGTTTCAGGTACTTCCACAAATGGAAGAATGAATCTAGATTCATATATATATATATATATATATATATATATATATATATTTAATTTTTTTCTTGCCTAATTGTCTTTCCTAATGTTTCAGGTACTGTTTTAAAAAGGTGATAATAATGAATCTCCTTGGCTTTTTGGCTTTTTCTTGATTTTAAAGGGAAAGCTTTCAGTTTGCCCCTGTTTAATATGACATTGGGAGTAGCTTTACCATAAATGGATTTTATCAGATTTATTTATTTTTATTTGTTTATTTTTAAGAGAATAGTAAAAAAAAAGAATAATAGCAAAATACAAAGAAAACAAAGCAAGAACATTAAAAATGCTATGGGGCTTGTTATGGTTTGTGTCTGGGTGTCCCCCCAAAGCCTCATGTGGTCATGGGGCAGGCTTTTAGAGTTTGATTGATTATGGGTGTGAGAGCTACACCCGCCCTGGGGTGGATAGTTTGCATATGTAAGGGAGAGAAGGAGGGTGCTTCTGGCCATTTCCTTCCTTGTATGGTGGTTGCTTTGCTGTGCTCTTCCGCCATCAGCTGATTCTTGTTTTTCTAGGAACTTAGTTGCACTGATAGGCTATTTGGGCTCAGCTTTGGTTTGTGATATGGGTCTTCACACCTACAACTTACCCCCTAGGATTGTTTTCATTTTGTCCCATAAATTCTGCTTTGTTGTATTGGAATTATCATTTAATTCAAGGAACTGTCTTTTTTTCTGTTACCAAGTTTTCATTTAACAGTATATTCCTTATTTTCCATACTTTTGCATGTGTTCTATGTTTTCTTTTGTTGCTAATTTCTAACTTCCTTGCACTATGATCTAATAATCATTGAAAAATTTTTATTCTTCTACATTTATTTAAACTTGCTTCTTGGGCTGATAAGTGGTCTATTTTGGAGAAAGATCCACGTGCTGCCGCAAAGGGTATGTATTCTGTTGTTGGGTAAAACGCTGTAGTTGTTTATTCTCAAAGGTTTTGTTCAATTCTGATATTGCTTTGTTGATCTTTAGTCTAGTTGGTATGTTTATTTGTGATAGTGGGGTACTGAGGTTCCCCATTATAATTGTGTTTATACTTATCTGATCTTTTATTTCCAGTAGTACTTGTTTTATAGAGTTGGGTTGGCATTGTTCAATGTGTGTACGTTATCTCTTTCTGTTGAGTTGTTCCTTTAACCAAAATATAAACTTTTTGAATTTTTAAATCTTTTTTCATTGAGTAACTTTTCTTCCTTATAAAAAATCATTTGGGGATAGTTTAGGTCAATTTCTAGGTTTTCTATGAATCTATGAACCTATCCCTCCACCAAAACTTCACTAATACCACATGAACTTTAACTGTAGTAGGCTTAAAATCATATAAGTGGTTTGTATAATTTTATTTTAATTCCAAAAATGATTTTAGCTACTAGTGTCATTTCATCTTACCATATAAATTATGGAATTTTTTTCCTATATCTATAAAACACCATGATGGGATTTTGATAGGAATAATTTAAAATCTATTAATCAACTTTGAGAGAATTAAACATTTTTCCATGGTCAATTGGAAACAATTGATAGGTATAGTATATCTGTCTGTTTATTTGGCTTTCTGGCTTCTTTAATTAATATGTAGTTTGTGAGACACAAGTCTTATGTGTGTTTGCTGCATTATTCCTAAGAATTTCATTATGTTTTCATTGATTATCAATAGTTCTGCATTTTTAATTTCAGTGTTTGTTGTTCATATATGGAAACGTAGTTTAGGTTTGTATTGATATAGCATCCTATGAACTTTCCACTTGGTTTCTACCAACATCTGAAGAAGTGATTCTTCATCTGTATTGGGGAGATTTTTACCTCTTCTGGTGTCCTCTGCTGGCTGCAGTTCAGGGGGCCTTACCACTGATGCTAGAAGAGACGAGTGATATTTCCATTCTGTTGGATGCGGGTAAAAATCCAGGCTCCTTGGTGCTTTCTATTGATAACTATGAGGGTGTGTGCTTCTCTTACTAATCTGTTTGGATGGAGGTCCTGGCTCCCAATTGATGCTTGTTTGAATGGGATTAATCATCATCAAGGAATTCATAAACTATCCAATAGATTCATGATTTTAGCATTGTTTCACATTTTAAAATCTTATAAAGAAAGCAAGGCTGTTACATAATATATAAAATTTTGATTGTACTATATTACATTAAAATAATAATATAATTCATTCAACATTTTGTTTTCTAATTCAGTACTGAGAATCATATAACATATTGACAAAAGCTAATCTTAATTTTTTTCTTGGTAGCTCTCTTTGCAATGTCAGAATACAACTTAATAAAAGTTAGTCAGGCCACTAAAGTAAAATTTTGGAAATATTGTTTCAGACTTAACAATCACTGAGAACTAATAGTGAATTAATAATTTAGAATTAATTACCACTCTTAATGAATACTGGACTTTTTGGACTTGGAGAGTGGTAATGAACAGAGTATGTAGGCATTTAGGAATACACCTGTTAGGTAAAATATACTTAATATTTTTTCAGCCTTATAATTTATATAATATAATAAAGGAAAATTCTTTGATACCTTGCCTGTCCATGTCCCAAATATACATTCAAAATATCAACAGTTTGGTTGTTTCAATTACTTATAAAATTTGAAACTGTTTTTCTGAAAAATATTCAGGTGTGAACAGAAAGATACCAACACATTGCCTTTATAAAAGTTTCCAAGAGGAAAAGTAAATGAGAAGTTTTGTTATAAACACCAAATTTTAGATTATAAATGTATCATAAAATAACACAGAATCTTTGAGGTAGGAATTTAACACAGGCTAGACTTGTCTGACTTTTAAGGAAGCATAGTATTTTGCTTGCTGATACCATTTTATCTAGGTAGACACAGGAGTTCTAACAAAACAGATGAGTTTGGAGCCCCACCTCTACTAATCAATGACGAATTCATGAAAAGTTCAATTATTTGAACTTATACAGGAAATGAAATTTTATGTTAAATTCTGTTGTAAGCCAAGTTAGTCTAGCAGGACAAATTAATGAATTATATCTACCAGTGTATAAGAAATTGAAATATAACACATTTGAATTGATTAGTTTTATTATAATTTTTAAAATAGTTTAAAAGCCAGGGGTGATGGTACACACTTGTAATCCCAGTACCGAGGCCCTTCCTGCAGCTGTTCCTGTGTACCTCTGACTTCTTGCTCCCTGGAAGTTAGTAGCAGTGGAGCGATGACAAACACAAGACCAATGCCACATGACATAGTTTTGGGGACTCTAGGGTGCATTTTCAGAGGGACCACATAAAATCTGCTAGTCAAGTAGGTGGAGACTAAAAAACATTTTACTTTTTTTATGAATAACATGCAAATTTATTTAACATTCACTATGATTTAAGCCTACAGTTTGCTCATATATGGATATGTAACTGTCTAAAACCATTTAAATCCAACTCTTTTAATAAAACATCTTGATTTTTTTCTCTAAGAACACAGAAAGTTCGTGGCTAGTATTTCCATCTGAAACCAAACATAAGATTATGTAAGCACCTTCCAAGCACTTACAGAGATGTATTTACACAAACCCATCAATACTTGCTTGCTGACAAGAGCAGTAAGTCAAGAATAAGAAATAACTATTGTTGCTTAGCTTACATTTTGTGACTTTACATTTTAAAAACTTATATCAACCATCAGAAATGCAGTGGGAAATTCTTTAGAGACTGCAAAAAGGCAAAGTCCATATTTAAACTATAGCTTCTGAAAGTTTCTCAGGAAGCTCAATTAAATAACAATTCATCTGTGCTTTCTGTTCAGTCTTCTAAAGCCTGGTAATGTTGCAATCTTAATTAAAAAAATTAATGTAGCTTTCAGTTTTTGTTTTATTAGATTAAGGGGAAAAACACTCAGCACCTCTGTCAACATCACTTGGAATGATACACTTGCAGGTTGATTTTATTCAGTTAAATATCAGTCAGTCCTGGAAGGAATCCTACCAAAACCCATGACATTTGTTTACTCATGTTTTTGCTTTAAGGTTAAATTATGAGTTTTAAAACTTGGTGGTTGATCTAACACTATAAGTAGCCAAAATTTCTACCTATGGGAGCTGGCCTACATAGTGACCCACTGGACTCCACAGCAGTCTTATACTCTCCAGCCCCAACCTACTTTAGATCTGGGACATGCTTTATGCAATCCATTTCTCCATTATTATGTTTTGAAAAGTTCAGGGTTAGCCCAGTATTTTCCTTTCTCACTCTGAAGCTGAATTGTCATAAAGGTCCCTCCGAGGGACTACTGTTAAGATCCTTGTAGGTTCGAATCCTGGGATCATCAATAGAGGAGGACACCCTTTGACCAAGTCCTCATTAATAGAACTCATATGCTTTCTTGAAACTGGGAAGGACCCTTGACTCATAGATCCGTGAGGCTTCAGCACTGTAAGAGATCTCAAGAGACAGGCACAGATAATCTTTACACGTACAGTTCTAACCAGAGCCTCACTTTGAAGAGTTCAAACAGCAAATCGGTCAGTTCTATCAAGGATCTATAATGTTTGGGGAAAAAAACCAGATCTATAGATGTAAAAAAACTAAATGTGTAATATATATTTTTAATATTAAGCACATGCATATGCTGTGTTCATTATTTTTCCTAGGTCTCTGCATGGAAAGAAAAATAAATAGATTACCATGTAGCTTTGTGCTTAAATTGGAGATTTTCTTAGGGAGTCTTAAAGGTTAAGGTAGTTAAGGGAAGAGAACAGAACTGATAGTTTCAGGAGGAGCTTAGAGTGAACAGAAAAGAATATAGACTTTAAACAAGCCGGAGAGGGAAAAATCAGAACAGAAATTTGTCTGGACAAATTAGATGGAGTCAGTATATAAAGAGTGATGTAATCATCTAGTTGTGAAGTTTTGTTTTGGTTTTATTTTTGTTTTTGCTTGCAGGGAGTAAAACTGAATCTTTTCTTGGGAATCCATGACTCAGTCTTTATCTGAAGTAAACTTTGGATGTCAGCGCAATGAAGAGAAAGCAACTTAAATAGCACTAATTATAAGTCTAATAAGCTCTCAATGTTTTACTTAGTTAATATAGTATACTTCATAGGATTATTGGGTAGAACTTGTCACCTCATTTTATTCAAGAGAATAATGTGACTAAAAAACATAGCATGCCAAGGTCTGTGAAATTTAGTGGCAATTTCATTGACATTTTTTGCTTGTACCGTTGTCATTGAAGCACAAGCCACCATCAGTCCCTGTAAAATCCACTATTACACCCAATGCTGTCTTAGGAAAGCCTGAACAAATCCATCTTCAGGACTCAGTCTCTTTCTTCTCTGTCTCTTTTGGGGCAAGAAAATAGTGAAAAAGTTTGTTTAACTTTACACATTAAAACACTTCTCTCTTTCTAGGAACAAGCCATAATTTAAAGGCCTACTTAATGCTAACTAATTTAGTGACAAAATAAATTAATGTCTATGAAAGGAAAGATGTTAATTATAGCCTAATAACAGGGATGCCTCTCCCAACCTTATACACTGTGAGTAGCCAGCCCTTGTCCCTTCTCCTTCTAAATTGCATTACCACCTCGCTGAGGACTTCTTTATTTAAATTAGATGGAACAGACACCAGGAGTTAGGATTTGGGGAACTCAAATTTTATTTTATCCATCTCAGGCTATTTCTGGTGACAAGAATCTAAACACTTCTGGAATTAAGATATATTCATTCAATGTTCATGAGTTTGTGTGGTTGGTTTGCCCTGATTAGTTACCAAAGATTCAGAGATAAATTAAATAGTCTCTGCTTTCATTCACTGAGTTCCATGTTTGGAATCATAACTCAAACCAATACTATGCCCTGGAAAATGTAGAAATTCTTGTCCTATAGAAGCAGAAGGAAAGAGAAACCTGTCCAAAGCAGGCAGATGGTAAGAGCAGGAAGAAGAAGGTTAGAGAAATTTTACATTGATGGGCAAGGATTTTTTTTTTTTTTTTTTTTTTTTTTTTTTTTTTTTTTGTTTTTTTTTTTTTTTTTTTTTTTTTTGTCTTTTTGAGGCAGGGTTTTGCTATGCAGTTCAGGCTGTTGAACTCACAGCAGTCCTCTTGCATCAGCCCCCAAGTGCGGGGATTACAGGTGTGCACAGCCATGCCCAGCCTGCAAGAAAAAATTATTTGGGTAAAAACCAGAAGATGATGGGCAAGTGGGAATAAGTGCAGGCAAAGGTGAAAGTAAGGACAAATGTGAGTGAGAGCATGGTGTGTGCTGGAGTGACAGGCTTGTCAGTGAGTAAACATAACTCTAAGAACAATGACGGGAGAGACCTGAGGGGATCCTGTGGGCCAGCAGCCATGCACAAATGGCACCGCACTGCTATTTACTGTCCCAGTCCTCAATCCGGTCTCTGTTCACATATCCACTCTGCAAGGTTCCCAGGGAGGAAAACCCAGCCCCGCTCCCATGGAACTTGACTCACATGCCATTAGTCTGAGCCAGTCACTGTCCATGTTCCCCTTTGCAGTACCGGTTTGGGTAACGAGCATGCAAATGAGATATACTTGGCCAGTGACACGTGGAGAATACATCCGAATTTGCCCAGGATAGTTCTGTTGTTTACTTCTTATCCTGCAGCGGGTATTAATATCATTCTCTTTCATACTTGAAAGTGTTTTTGTTTGGAAGATAAATTATTTAGTGATCACAGGTCTGATTCGTCTGGGAAATGCTTTCTTGTTTCTTAAAAAAATATTTAAGGAGAAAGAATCTCTTTCTCTGAAAAGTAATGTGCAAGCATATTGCCTGAAGCTGCCACAGCCATCTCATGGCCAAAATGCTGAAGAGGGCAGACTGAAGAGACAGAAAGCATCTGGATCCTTGAAAATATCATGGGGATCCTGAATAAATCAACTCTAAAATCACTCTCTGTTCAGCTTTGTTGTTATGTGAGGTAATAAAATTTCTTATTGTGTACATCGATTAAGTTGGAGTTTACTATCCCTGAAGATACAAATATATTAACTGGTTGTAGGGATTTGAAATTCTTTATGTTATGAATTACACACATAGAAGATGGCGTGTACCTAGGAAGAAAAAGAGAACAAACATTAGAAATCATTTCATCCCAACACTCATTTTTCCCTGAATGAGTAAACTAAAGCTCAAAATGAGGGAGAATTACTTTAGATCACATATTTTTGTGTCTGTAGAGTGACAGTAGCACTTGATATCTTGACAGTATCCCAAGTTAGTCCTCTGTACAATAGTAGGAGAAGGAGCTCATACATATCATAAGAGACCTCTGCCCCGTGGGTACCTATCATAGGACTAAGCAGGCCACAGTCTAAAGAAGTAAACATGATTGAAATACTCAGTGTGTCAGACTATAATCTAGGAGATTAACAAATATTATTTCACAGTTTTTACAAAAGTTTTTTAAAATTGACACTCCTGTTATTTTCATACTACTGAGTTATTTTCAAACACTAAGAGTTGCAGGTGATCTGCTCAAAAAACCAGCAATGACATGGTTTGTACTCATGGGCCTCCAGCAGTTAAAGTGATGGCTGGAGAAAATAGCAGACAGGCAGAGAAAGTTGGAGGGCTTCTGAAAACCCTGAGTAACTTCCAAATGCATTTTAAATTCTCAAGAAACTCATCAAGACTCTTCCAGTAGATAGTTTCATACAATTTGAAATGTATATAAGACTCCTGAGATGGAATTTTCATCAATGGGAAATTTGTTTTATAGGTAACTCATTTTACTCCAAATTGGTACCAGAAAACTTTTCCCAGTTTTGCCAACCTGGTTAAAGCTAATGACAAAAATCTTTCCCAAAACCTGTCTTGTGGATTTTTTTATCATCTTCTGTAGAAGTTTTCTGGGAAATGAGGTTAATGCAGGAGAAAACAAAGCCAAGAGATGGAAGAGGCAGATTCTCAATGGCATTATTTCTCATTCTCTGAGGATTTTCATTGAACTATTTTGGAATTCCACTTTCCTTGTACTTTTTAATTGCCTGCACAAACAAATTTCCTTTCTTACATAAGTCAATTTGCATCTAGTTCCTTTCATTGGTAAAAAGTGACTTATTTACCATTATCATGATTAGGCTATTGTTTTCATCTCTTTTTCTTTTAGAGATTAATTCTTCTAATTGTGGACTCATTGTGGACTTCACATTCAAATTAGGAAGGAGTTATAATCTGATGGTTTGGAAATTCATCTTCCATAATCGAGCTGCTTTTGGGTGAATGTCACCATCTAGTTCCTCAAGGTGCACTTGTTGAATGTTTCAATAATTTGTTTGTATCCAAATAGCTGTGGCCATAGAGCATGGGGACATGACACTAACACTGACAGTTCATGAATTTAAAATGTATCTGTTCTTGCTTTGCTTTCAAGGTGAATTGTAGACATTACAGGTACTCTGAGTCATAGATCCAAATTCAAGCCAGTTTTGTTCTCCATTTTCTCATTTATGGAAACTAAAAAGTGCACTAAAGTGACCTTGTTTGGTGCAATAGGAGAGCTTCCAAAAAGTGCATGTAAATTGAATTCTATTTTAAATATGCTAGAGAGTTTTCTATTGACTTACGTCCTACTGTGAATCCTTTAAAAAGTGAATAATTAGTTTCTAAATTTAGCCTTTAAATAAACCTAGGTTTTTAAACACTGGGTTTGCCTAAAGTCAGATCCTTTATAGAAAAGAACAAAGTCTTCTTTCATTTGTGTTCTTCATGAATTTGGAAGTTACCTTTTTCCAGACCTACCTTTTTTTAAATTTAATCAGTAACGTGACACTTCTTGTTCATACTACGAAAGCAATCTCACTCTTCAAAGCAAGAAAAATGTTTAGACTAATCCCTCATGATAAATGTTGGTTGACTGAAAATATGACATACTCCCCACCCACACTCCTTGCCAAACAGACATACTAGCATGCATGCTAGAACAATTCTGCATTATTTTTAACACTGTTGTATTTTAGTACATTTTAGAAAACAGAAGTACATTTACTTATGTGGGAAACTGTGGTGATGTTTTAAAGGTGCTAATATTGAATGTCATATGTTTTAGAAACACTGTTTATTTACCTCATAGGCATTGGAAACCTCAGATTTGGAGCTCCTAAGTTCAGATCATTGAAGACAACCTGATCATATTCCCCCAGTTTAAACAATACAAAACAAAAACAAAAACAAACTAAAACTTTACTTATATCATTCTTGTTTGAAAGATACAGACTACTGGTTTGCAGAGCAGGCCCAGCATAAGTTCCACCTAGAAGTCCCTCTAGCCTGGGCTTAACTTCACCTTTTATCATGAATATTACCCTAACTATGGGTTTAAACATTTTGTTTTCTGTGCCATTATTCAGAAATCAAATCTCTCTTCTTCTGGTGGTGCTACTTTCTCCTCCTAAGCAACTAATACCTCATTTCTCTGTTTTAAAAATAGATATGTCATGGTACTACATTTGCATACTGTGATGAGGTGTTCCTCTGTTACCTTCACTCACAAGTGTGGTACATCTCAAACTGGAATTTCCTTACTGCTGGGATTGTCAGAGACTTTCTAAAGAGTGCGTGAGAGAGCAGTGTCAGGAATAAGTAAATGATGTACTATCAACTTCCCTATGTACATTTTTCTGAAATTGATTTTCCCTCTAATCACAATTAAAATTTCCCTTTCTCCCCCTCCTCTTCTCTCCTCTTTTCCTTCTCCTCCTTCTCCTTTCCCTCATCCTTCTTCATAATAACAGTCCTTTCCTGCTGTCTCTTCTGACTCATATTAACAAGAACAGTGATAGCTGCCTCCTCACCTTACAATTCAGCAACACTTTGAGTAAGCAGGGTTATTTCCTGAAATACTATTGTTGGTTAAATCCTACTTTCCTCAGTACTTTATACATCTTCCTCTTTTTTGTTGTGAGATAAATTGCTTCCACCTTCCACAAAAAAGAAATAATTTGTGTATTTGATAATGACTTATTGAATTTTGTGATAAATTAATTCTACTTGGTCCTTTGCATTGTAATGTTATCTAGGAGAAAGTTTTAACAATTATGTGTGTATAAATGTTTTTATAGCAAGGATTTTTGATGTGGGGAAAAATAAAATATTATCAAGTATAAAAATATTAAATTAGGATAAATTCTTTGTGGAAGATGATTGAAAATGAAAATATGGTTTCAAAAATAAAATGAAGTTTTGATAGAGGTTCTTATATATTTTTAAAATTGTCAATCATGAATATAAAATTATTATTATATCAAATTCCATCACATACAGAAAAATTTAATTTAAAATAGTCACATCAAATACAAAAATTATGTTACTTGCAATTGCAATTTATGATGAAAGATATATATCATTTAAAAGTGTGAGTGTGTGTGAGTTTATAATTTTCTCTAAATTCTTCTTAGGGTAAGTGTTCTGCATTTACAATGAATCCTTGAACACTGCTCAACTTAAATGTGCATAAATTATGCAGGGATCATATTGAAAGGAAGATTCTAACTTGATATGTCCAGAGATGTGGGAGGCTGAGATACTGAGGTTCTAACAAGTTCATAGAAAATGTTCACGCTAATTTAGCCTCAGACTATCCTAAAGTAGCATGTGTTCTAGAGTAATACATTCTAAACCACAAGTCAGTCTCCATTATTGGCTAAGAAAATCTTTTTAGTGGCTCATGACCAGCATTGTCTTTTTCAAAGGACAATAATAGATAAAAAACCCCGTAAAATGAAAAAAGTCCTTTAAATGTAGTAAAGGTATGGACTATTGGTTCCATTTCATGAGTCTTTGTTTTTTTTGTTTTTTTGTTTTTTTGTTTTTTTTTTTTTTTCTTCCTCATCACCTTAGTTTGCCACACCATGAGTTACCAGAGAAAAAAGTGAGAGTTAAAGGTCAATTTGATCTGTCATGGTGATAGGAAAAAGTTGAGTCATTTTCTAGATTTTGTTTTTTTTTTATTTTTATTTTTTTTTAATTTTAAGGATAAAAGGAGGAAACATTAACAGACATACAACATTTTACAACATATCACAAGCACAAT
>NW_004955412.1:28917577-28959083 GCF_000276665.1 Chinchilla lanigera | reverse complement strand
GTTTTTGGTTGTGTCTGTTTCTTCCAGTCTGTTCCATTGATCCTCAGGCCTGTTTTTTAGCCAGTACCAGGTGGATTTTATGACAGTAGCTTTATATATGGGTCTCAAAGTAAAATATATTCCTTGTAATGAATCAGAGCTTCAAAGCTTTGGGAAGAAAGTTTGCCTTGGTAATGTTTTCCCTCTGTGTCTTCCACAATACTTAGCAGATAATAAGGAAGTCTGTTAAGGTGTTACAGAAAACAGACCAAATACAGGAAGAAAAGGCCCCAAGAAGGTTTAGGAGGCAGTGCATTACACAGGTGGGCCTGACTGGGATCTCTTCCTAAGAGTCAGAACCCCCTACCACCACCGTGGCAGGGTTTTGGGTATAAAGGTATAAAGGCAGATGTGGTGCATCGTGAATGGAAGGTTGGGTGACATCATGGATTGCTAAGGGAGTTTAAACATCTCAAGTTACATTGCAAGGGCATCAGTTAAACAAGCACGGAAGGAAGAAATATCTTCGAAGAAATATCTTGTTATCAGACTTTTCCAGACATCTGGTCTGGGCAAGCATTCTTGGCCGGCTTTATTTAAAATTTAATTTCCCCTTCAAAGAAAACAATATGTAAACAGAAAAGTAAATAGTAATACCTCATACAGCTTGAACAAGTGACTTTAATCAGTAATCTTTGATTTCTGAGTATTTATTTTATCAAATCAAAGTAACAGAATGGGAGTAACATTGAGCCTGACTATTGCTGAGGGTACTTAACAGCAGATGAGAAGCAATATTAACACAGACAAGAGGAGACATATTCTATGTCCCTAAAGAATGTTGTCTCAGTGGGAGAAAAAGGTCACAAAGTAAACACACATGAAATGCTGATGAAAGTAAATGGCGCACTTTTGATTCTTTGGTGAACTTTGCTGATTGCCTAGTTTTGCCTCCTCCACTGACTGAGATAGTAAACTAAATCCTAGATGCCTCCAGGTGGCAAGTCTGTGCAGATGAAAAGTGTTTTTCTTTCTTTTTTTTTTTAAGGCAACATTTACTCTTCTGCTGTTTTGTTTTCTACTAAGGTAATCAGCTTGCCATATTTATGGGATTATTACTTGTTAAACAGTTTCCTGCACAGACAATGACCAATTCATCTCAGAGAGCTTGGGGATCATTCTGCCTGCAGGAAGGAGACAAATCTGTATGAACTCTAGAGTTCTTTTCCCAAAATATGTTTCCATTTAACTCACTTTATTTCAGAATTTGAAAAATTACACTCTGCAAAATTGCCTCAAGGTATGAACACAATATATACACAATGCATTCACATATTTTAAAAGAATTTTTTGTAGCATTAAATACAAAGAAATAAAAGAAAAACTAAACAGCATAAGATTTCAGTATCATCCTATACTCATTCCAAGTATGCTGGTTTCACAAAAGTAAAATACTTCCATGCGGCATTAGGCTTTCAAGGAGGTTAATTTCCTAGAAAATGGAAATGCGCTAGTTGCTTAGAACTTAATTCCAAAATGAGATGTGTGCCAGAAAAATTTTTTTAAAAGAGACATTGGGGTTCCATTTTGGTTGTTTTTTGGTACTGGGAATCAAACTCAGGACCTCATGCTTGCCAGGCAACTGTGCCACGGAGCTACATCCCTGGCCATGGGGTTGCATTGTTAAATAAAGATAATCAAAAGTTGAAGACAAAAGATATACTTCTTCCCCTTGAATCTTTGAATACTTTATTTGCATCATACAAGATAACCTCTCTGAGCTGCTTCACTGTACCCAACTTTTAGGACAGTGATGATATTTATCTAACACATATCTAACGGAAATTTTAAACTAACATGTAGAAAATACTTCTGTCTGACTATCTATCTATCTATCTATCTATCTATCTATCTATCTATCTATACATCTATTTACCTACCTATATATTTATTTATCTATCTATATCTACCTAGTGTGGAAGGCAAAGCAATGTTTTCCAAGAGATTTCCATATTTCAATCCTGGTACCTGTACATACGTGACCTTACAAGGCAAAGGAACTTTGCTGATGTGTTTAAGAAAAGAACTTTTTTAAAAAAAAATTATTTTATTGATACATGTTTGCAGTATACACATTTTGTAATCATCTTGAGGAGTTGGTGCATGTACGTAATACAGCTTGTTTCTTTTTGAAATACCCTTCCCTCCGCTACCTCCCTCCATTGCCCCTTTTTGTTCTTGTTGATATTGATAAACTTAGTTTAAGTTTATGGCATATAATGTTCATGTTGTTTGAGGTTATTAGGATTTTCTACATGACATACTTCACTCTATGAAAGATTATCTTTGATTTTCTGGGTAGGTCTGATCTTACCCAAAAGTTTTTAAAAGTAAATGAGGGTGTCTGGACACTCGGAGTATTTAAAGAGGTAAGTACTAAAGATTCCTTTGGTGGTTTTGAAGATTAGGATGAGGACCATGAAGCAAGGAATGTCAGAAGCTTCTAGAAGCTGGAAAAGACATGAGATATATACTTCTCTAGAGCCTACAAAAAAAGAAAACAACCCTATTGACACCTGGATTTTAGCTCAGTGGGAATTCATACCTGGAGAGTTGGAAGTCAATAAATTTGTATGAAGCCATTAAGCTTGTTGTTGCAGTAGTTAAGAGTAAACTTACAGATGATTAAAAAAGAAACCTTATGCAGACCAATCTGAGATGTAAATATATAATCAGAGAGTAGCAACTACACAATTAATTACTTAGAATATTTTTCTAAGGAGAACAAAGTCAAGTTTTCTTTTTCTTTATAGGCATAAATTTCACTAGGGGAAAGCTCATGTGTAGTCAAAACTTTTGAGTCACAGCTATCTCTCTAATCCTGGGTGATGAAGTAAAAACGCATACTAAGGCTGAGTATAATATAGGAAAAATTACTGTTTTAGCTAAATGTTTAAGATTGCATGTATAAATAAGTGTAACTTTATATTTTAAGAGTTACTCTATTCAAATATACATAGAAGTTGCACTTAAAAGTTTATAAAAGAATATCCATGTAATTAATATAGTCTCATTAATTCTCATATACTAATAAATATGATTATAAGCATTTTAGAGAATTTTACACACAACTTAAAAGAAACAAAGGAATCTCATAGAAGGCATACAGCTAGTTAATAGGAAAATCAAAATTCTATAAAGTAGGCATTTCAGTTCTAAATCCACTTTTCAGTTCTATGCTTCCACAGTTATGGATAACCCTGCAACTGAACCAAAATTTAGGTAAATATTCCAATTTACAAATGATTCTTAGCCCTGTAAAAGTAGAAAGACAAATTTACTTATTGTAATTGCTTTAAATTAAGTGAAATCATTACTGTTTCTGAAACTAATTTTTGAAAACTATAAAGGAAAAGCTCTAAAACCATATGGACAGTTGTCTGTAATGAGTATTATTATGTTAATTATGCGTTTTATAAGCAGATGGATTGAATCCAGGTTTAAATTACCAAATATCCTTCAGGATATATTATCACTTCTCTTTATTTTGAAAAAAGTGCATGTACACATCTGTGTGCTTTTAGGTGTGGATGTTAATGTGAAATTTGGATTTGATGAATGAAGTTAAACCACATATCTGAGAAACAGTTGATTTATTTATGACTGTATAAACAAAATATTTCCTGTGAAGTTGGATCAGGTTTTTTTAATGGTTCAATCAGCATGTAACAGCAGGGCACTTTATATTAGAAACATTGCTTTCAGCATGGTTTAAGTGTGCTGGAAACTGTCTCCAATGCAACAGTGTTGGGAGGCGCGGCCTAATGGGAGACCTTTAGGTCATGAGGGCTCCACCTTCCTAAATGGAATACAATGATCACAGAAAAGGTCCTGCAGCCCCAAGTTTGATCTCTTGTTTTCTCTTGGCCTTTCTTTGCCCTTCCAACATTGAATAAAGCTGCAAGAAAGCCTGTGCTAGTTACTAATGCCTTGACATTGGACCTCTCAGCCTACACACCTACAAGGAATAAATTTCTGTTCTTCACAAATAACACTTTCTCTAGTAGTTTGGTAGAACAACATAAAACAGTCTAAGTCATGTACACCACATTTAAATATTTTTGTTTATATTATAATTTTAAAAATATTTCTCAGCCATGTGTGGTGGTACACACCTGCAATCCAGGCACTTAGGAAGCTGAGGCAGGAGAATTGCCACAAGGTCTAGGCCAGCCTGGGTTACATAGTGAGTTGAAGGCCATCCTGGATTACATAGTGAGACATGTCTCAAAAAAATATTTCTCACTATAAAATATAGGTAAAAATAATTTCAATAATCCTGAATACTTTTCATCCATATTCTCTAGCTAGGGTTCACTTTTACTCCTCTTGAATCATAATTCATTCTCACTCATTATACACATGTAGATACATATAAGCACATGTACACATACATGGACATTCATATAATTATGTACATAAGTATACACACATAAAATACACACATTTTATGTATACTCATACCTACATAAATATGCACACATATAAAATATATATATTTGAAATATTCCTATGTAATTTGCAGATGTACTATCAAATAATTCAGTTTGTACTTTCTAAAAACAAGAACGTTTCTTTAAAAATATGTGTGATGTTCATCAAAGCCATGAAACTATTATTGAAATACTATTATCTAGTCTTCAAGTCTTATTGAAATTTTACCAATTGTCCTACTAATACAATGAAATTTTTCTAGTGCAAAGTCTTACCCAGACCACACACTGTATAACAGATTTTTCAAGCTTTCATTTTCTTTCATGGTTATGAAATGTTTGAAGAGTACCAGTCAGATGTTTTGCAGAACATGCCTCAGTTCTGGCTGCATGATGTCTCCTCATGATAAAAATCATGCTACCCATTTTAAGCTGTGGTATCATCAGAGTCATGCTGCATTCCTCTCATGTCCTAGAACCTGACAACATGTAATGCTCACAAATTCCATGGCTGGGATATTAAATACAGTCATTTTGTTGAAGGTGATCAGAAAGGTTTGACCACTAAAATTTCCATTCTTAATTTTGAAAATAAGCACCTTCCACATGGGTATTTTGAGACTACACAAATATCTTGTTCCTTATTATACTTTTGCCCTCAAATTGGTATCTGTTGTTTTTTTTACCTGAAAGTGATTTATATGGAGATTTTAGGCAGTGTAGGTAATTAGGCAGTATAGGTAATTGCTTCATAAGTTATTAGGTATTTTTGCTTTGCAGCCTTGAGAATTTTTCCCTAAAAGTTTGAAGTTAATTTTTAAGGAAATATTTCAGAGTAGAGTTTTCCAGTAGAGTTTTACCACTCTTCAAAGCCCCTTACTGAATATTCATTCACCTTGCAATTTATTCCATTCTACTTGAAATTAATCTTTTAATTTTTTTTCTTGACTTCAGCAAACTCACTTTCATTTCATCCTAGAGTTTTGTGAATTTCTCTTTAGTTTTGAGTTGCTGATTCAAAGTATTTTTCAGGTCTCCAAATGCTCATTTATTTTTATTTAACTTAGTTTTTAGTGTTGTGTTATAATTTTGATTCTGCTTTATATTTGAAATTTTGGGGTTGGGGTAGGGATGATAACTTCTTCAAGACCTTAGGAAAGTTGATTTTTAATTTTTATTTTAATAAACTTCCTGTTTGTTTCATATTCTCTGCTACCAATAAGATGGAGTCCAGACTCTTTACTCACTTTTCATTTTTATTGTGGCAGAAAGGAGTGTTTGGGGTCCACAAATTGCTCTTTCTTTATAATTCTTCAAAAATTTCCACTTCTACCTAATTTCCAAAAGATATTTTTGTTTAATTTTTTTACTCTTGTCTCGTTTAAAAAGTATATCTTATGCAATTTGCTACCTAAATTCACAGCTACATCATAGCCTCTGCTTTGAATTCAGTGCTTTCAACTACTGAAATCTTCTTTTAAAAATTTCTGCTCAGGGGGCTGGGGATTTAGCTCAGTGACAAAAAGCGCCTGCCTGGCAAGTGCAAGGTCATGAGTTCGGTTCCTGGTACCGAAGGGGGGGAAAAAAAAAATTTCTGCTCAGTGTAGATTCTCTTTTTGACAGAGGTTTTAGAGAAATTTTAGGCTGACACTTGTTACCATCTTCTCTTTTCTATGCACAATGCTTATTATTGCTCCCCACCCTTAACTCCTACATGCTTTTGTTTGCTTGTTTGTAAGTTTTTTGGTAGCCATGCAAGTAATTAGTTCTTAGAATTTTCTTGGGGTCATTCCTTTTTAAAATTAATAAAGTTTATTAGTACAATTTAGATATACATAATGATCACACTCATCACAGGGATTTGTATCTGTACATGATATATCTTACTTCTTTCTTTACCACTGTGCTCCTCTACCTTCAACCCCTCTTCCCATCTTATTTACAAAAGTTTGTTTCTATTTTTTCCTTCCTCTCTCACTTTTTTCTTTTCCCTTCCTTCCTTTCCCTTCACTCCCTCCCTTGTTCCTTTCCCATTTGAAAATTTTCTTTGTATTTCACAGTATCTATTATACACTTTGGTCCTTATTTGTACTTTTGGTTTATCACACCAGAGAAACAATGCAATATTTACAAGTGTGTCTGATTTATTTCACCTTAGAGTATGGTCTCAAGGTGCCCCCATTTATGTAGCAACTTCTCAAGTTTACCCTTTAAGACTACCATTGTATAACAAAACCCCATATTTTCATTAACTCATTGGTTGATGAGCATTTGGGCTATATCTGAGATTTAGCTATTACACTGGTGTAATACATGGGTATGTATATATTGCTGTCATTTATGATGCTTTTAGTTCTTTCAAGAAGATACCATCCAAGGGGAATAAGTGGGTCAAATAGATGCTCTAGTTTTAAGTTTTTGGGGGAATCTTCACAGTGACTTCCACAGTGCTTTAACTAGTCTACACTCCTACCAGCAGTGAAGAAGTGTTCCTTTTTCTCCACAGCCCACTAGCATTAATTATTGGTTGATTTTTTTTAATAATGGCTATCCTTCTGGAGTGAGATGAAATCTCAGTGTTGTTTTCATTTGCATCTATTGAATGATCAATGATGTTGAATGTCTTTTCTTATATTTATTTGCCATTTGTATTTCTTCATCTGAGAAGTGCATGTTCATCTCCGTTGCCCATTTTTGGATTAGGTCTTTAAATTTGGGAGTATAATTTTTTGAGTTCTTTATATATTCTAAATATTAGTCCTTTGTCTGAGGAACAGCTGGCAAATATTTTTCCCACTCTATGGGTTGTCTCTTCACTCTGTTGGTGATTTTTTTGCTGTGTAAATGCTGTTTAACAGATGAGATTCAAGTTGATGATACCTTGTAATATTTCCTGTGTGCCTGAGGTTCTGTTAATAAAGTCTTTCCCTGCACCTAAGTTTTCAAGAGTTCTACCTATTCTATCTTCCAGCATATTTAGTGTTTCTGTTTTAATATTTAAATCTCTGACCAATTTAATTTTAGTTTAGTTCATGGTGAAAAACATGGGTCTATTTTTAATCTTCGGTATATGGAAAGCCAATTTTTCCAGCAACTTTTATTAAAGAGGCTATTTTCATTCCAGTGGGTATGTTTGGAATTATTTCTGGATCTTCTAATCTGTTCCACTGATCCTTGAGTCTGTTTTTTTCTCGATACCATGCAGTTTTTATTACAGTAGCTCTGTAGTATAATTTCAAGTCAGGGATTGTGATGCCCCCTGCCTTCCCTTTATTGCCCAGAACTGTTTTTGCTATTCTATGTCTTTTCTGCTGCTGAATGAATCTGAGGATTGTTTACTCTAATTCTATGAAGTATGTTATTGGTATTTTGAATGGAGTTGCATTAAATCTGTAGTACACTTTTGGGAATATGGCCATTTTCATTATGTTTATTCTTCCTATCCAGGAGCAAAATATATCTTGTCATTTTCTGATGCCATATTTGATCTCATTTTTCAGAATACTGTAATTTCCAATGTAAAGGTCTTTTACTTCTTTGTTAGATCCTTTTGTAAATATTTCATTTTTTGATGCTATTGTGAAAGATATGGATTTTCTAATTTCCCTCTCAGTGAGTTTGTTATTTGTGCACAGGAATGTTATTGATTTTTGAGTGTTGAGTTTGTATCCAGCTATGGTACTGAATATGTTGACTTTGTATCCAGATATGGTTATTAAATCTAGAATTCTTTCCATGGAGTTTTTGGGATCTTCTATGTAAGCATCATGTCATCTGCCAATTATGATAATTTAACTTCTTCCTTTTTTATTTTTATTCCTTTTATTTCTTTCACTTGTCTAATTACCCTGGCTAATATTTCCAGAACTATACTGAATAGAAGTCATGGATGTCCTAGTCTTGTTCCTAATTTTAGAGTGAAAGCTTTCAGTTTTTGTCCATTTAATATGATGTTGGTTGTTGGCTTGTCATAGATGGTTTCTTATCAGATCAAGGTAAAGATCATCTGTTTCAATTTTCTGCAGTGCATCTATTGAAATGATCATGTGATGTTGTCCTCAGGTCTGTTGATATGATGTAATATTTGTTGATTTGCATATGTTGAACCATCTCTACATCCCTGGGGTGAATCCTACTTGGCCATGGTGTATAATCTTCTTGATGATTTGCTGCATACTGTTTGCAAATATTTTATTGAGGATGTTTGTATCTATGTTCATTGAGGAAACTGGCCTGTAGTTTTCTTTTTTGGTTAGGTCCTTCTCTGGTTTTGGTATCAGAGTAATGTTTGCTTCCAGGAATGACTTTGACAGTATTGCTTCCCTTCCTATTTCATTAAAGATTTGGAGGAATAAAGGCATTATCTCTAAAGTTTTTGAAGAATTCAGCAATAAATCCATCAGGACCTTTGTAGGTAGGCTTTTAATTACATCTTCAACTTCATTGACTGACACTGGGTTATTTAGAATTTTTATAACTTTTTAATTTAGCTTTGCCAGTTAAAATATATGTAGGAATCTGTCCATTTCTTCTGTGCTTTCTATCTTATTTGAATACAGGTTCTTAAAGTAGATTTTGATAATCTTTTAGATTTCTGTAGGATCTCGTGTGGTTTCACCCTTTTCATTCTTAATGGCATAGATTTAGTTTTTTCTTTCTTTTTTTGATAAGGATGGCTAGGGGTTTGGTTGGGGTCTTCTTCTTTAGTTCTCATTTACCATATATTTTAGGTGTATACTGTCATGTGAAGGAAAACAAACTATTTCTCCTTAAAATATTAAGAATTATTGAGCTGAAGACAGTGAGGGTTTCTTTCTAATTTTGTCTTGTCTTCATGGGAAGCCAGAGATTCACAAAAGCAACAGGACTTTCTACCCTTTTTTCTTGCCTAAGGACAGAGTATAAATCCTCCTTCTTGAAGGCAGTGTTAGCACCAGACATAGTATTGCCTCAGGAGTGGAACTTGTGAGCAAACTTCTCTCTTTAGGTTATTTTCTGTGTGTTTTCATTTCCTCTGTTTTCCAGTCTTTTGGAAAGTAGGACTGCTCCTTCTGTTTGTGACTTCCCTACCATTCATTGCTATTTGTTAAAATGTCATTTAAGAGTCTCAAACCATTGCTCTGAGAGAGTTATATTCTGGCGAGTTGTTTTTCTTCCATGAAAAACTTGGTTTTCTCTTGTTGATCTGCCTTTTTTTTTATGGAAAACTGACATAACAAACTCATAAACACACTTACAAACTTATGAAGCCTTAGTAAAACTTACTTTTTCCTCATGTGTCTTATAATTTATGTAGTGTTTTTGGGTTTTTCTATGTCATTCTCTATTTTCTGGAGGCACATACAATAAAACGCATATTCAGGAAACTACTATTGTCTTTGGGTACTCAGGAATGTTCTCCCTCTCACATTTCTCCCTCCCACCTATAACTAATCACTACATACCTTTTATTCTATTCTTTTTGTTTTTCAATTTCTTACATAATTAACTGTATAAATAGTATTATACATGTCATTTTATATATTTAAAAGATTATTTTACTTACATTCGTATATTAGATATGTGTAAACTGTTAATTATGGAGACTTTGGGGAATTTATCTATTTCGTTTCTTCCCATTGTCTGACTCTGGCACTAAAGGAACTTTCTTTGCACGGAAAAATAGACCTTTTGGTCTAGGTCTTTAGTGAACACTCAGAAAATTACAGGTCAAATACAATGGAGTATTACATATATGAAGGGGCCACCATTTTGCCTCTGTGTGATCCTGATTTCTAGTCTATCTGTAATAAAGCTATGCCACCTAAACTCTTACAAGCAGAATATGAGTTTATTTTTCATGCTTGGATCATATCAGAACTTTTAACCCACCAGGAAATAGAAGACCAAATGGACCCCCTCACACTTTAAGAGGGAACATCTATGGTCAAATTTATTTTCTTAATCTTAGTGATAGCTTGATGTGAAAAAAATTACACCAAAGTCAAGACAGACTATAATGCCAGAGAAACTACTAATAAAACTTATAACAACAGAATATTCTTGAAGAAATTGAAAATGTTCTTCCTAATGTAAATGCTCTTGTCTAGATTTCATTCACAGACTAAAATGAGAAAACTGATAATATACAATGTTTAGGCTAGCAGAAATCTTCAAGACATGCATTCCAACTCCAATTTCACGTAAGAACACAGTAATGAGAAACATAAAAATATTAATACAAGTTATTGGAGTGATGGGGCAAGTACTGCTCTAAGTACTTTGTACCTGTTTTGTTTATTAGTTTTTGCAATAGCCAGTTGAAATATATTGTGGTAAATATAATTGTTTCATTATTTAGGATTCATTTTATGCTGTCTTTTCTTAACAGAATTGTCCATGTAGTTAGGATGATTCTGTAGTAGATATTGTTAGTATGTGATAATATCTGTATAATATCTTCAAATAAAAGTAATATCTGATGATATCTCTAATTTCTCTCTCATACTTACTGAGTAATATTACATTATCACAGGAGTAATTGAAGAATAAAGCCACAGGACAGAAGGACAGAAGGATCCCAGCTTCTAAAGTTCCTCTGAGAAGACAATTGCTACACCAAAAGTGAGCTAAGGAAGAAATTAACTCCTTGTATGAGGGGGGTCCTAAGAACTGAAGGTTTATTGGTTATGATGGCATGGTCTATTCTGTCTTGAATCATAGAAAAATGTATACTAAAGGTAGTGTACTATCATAACATTAATACAACTTTAAGACACATGGCACTCATTATGAATCAGGAAGCAGTAGGTAAGAAAACTGAGCTAAGCCTAGAAATTGAAGGTAATATTAACAGAAATAATCCAGACACACAGATACAAGTGTTGCATGTAGTAATTCATTTGTGGACACTAAAAAGTCAGTTCATAGAACAGAGTAGAATAATGGTCAACAGGGACTGGGAAGGGCGCACAGATAAAAGTAAACACATGGGGTTTTATCTAACTTAGCTAGGGAGGAGTAATTAACCCTTTTTTTGTAGCATAGTAGGATAAATATGGGTTTCAATTATCTATAAGTCAAAATAACCAGAAGAAAAGAACACATGGAAATGCTTAATATTTGAGAAGATGGAAATGCTTACTACCCTTATTTGATCATTATACATTGCATGCATGTATCAAATTGTCATATGGTATCTCATAAATACAAACATATACTTCAAAAACAAAACAGAGAGGAAAAAGAGACTTCTTCTATAACTAAACAGATAAACTAAGCCTATTGTCCTTCTAACACCTATAGAAGACTGCTAATAGTGCATGTTAACTACTGTTTTTACATTTACCAAGGTACTACAGTACAAGATAATGTTAAGAAATAATTGGATGATTACAGGCAAAATAAAAGAAATAAACAAAGCCTAGTATTCAAATACTGATATTGATCTGCTTCTAGTGCCAGAACATTAAAATTTGCTTTACAAAAGACATTGAGAAATCAAGGCCCAGTAAAACTTCTAAATTGATTAAGGAAACTGAAGGCATAATTTCTCAATGGTGCAAAAAATTTTCAGGGCAAAAATCAGATTAAGAGTGTGGTCCTCTCATCTTTTGTACCAGATAGCCTCAGGGAAGTTGATTTTAAATTGAAAATGAGTGTTATGGAAACAAAATCTGTCAGGTTCTAGAATTACATTTGAAAAAATAGCTTTGCTGGTGATTCCTAGCCAAGTAACAGAACAGAAACAAAAAGATCAGAGGCCTAATTTTATTTAAGGAAATGTATTAGGAAAACAAATAGAATAAACTGGACAACAGATGCTTTGAGCTCCAAAGTGTTCACAAACAAGAAGCAATCCCTTTTGTGGTACAGTCCTCAAATACTGCATGTTTGTTAAGGCTAGTGTAGGTAAGATCACTTTAAAGACCAAAGAGAAGACCAAAACTAACAAGAGAGTAGAGCTTAGGACTGTCGTGAGCATCATCAGAAGAGTTATTCCCAGAAAGCATTGCAGAATCCAGAGAGCTTCCTCTAACATCTGCAGGAAATTCCACATTTCCAGAAACTCAAGATTTCAGAATGCAGCTGATCTCTTGTGTCTGCGGTACTTCTTATTCTTTTCTATTCTAAATGAGGCTATTCAGGATTATTATTCTATCCAGACATTCTGTCAATGTGTGTGTGGAGAGATGGGTGATCCTGACTTTTAGTTCAGGTTGACATCTATGAGGCTATCTGATGGAGAAGCCATGTAGCACATGGATTTTGGGCTGAATGCAAGAAGCTGGTGATATTTTGTTTGCATATTTTGAAGGATGGGTAAGTGTATGTTCTATGGGTCAAGGAAATGAAAGAGATTTTAAGACCATCTCAAGATCTTTAGCACTTACCAATACCCATTCACATTTCTCAGATACTCTTGTAATCACATGGCCATTTGACCTTTTCAACAAAGGAATATGAATGATGAATACAGCACATTATGTGTCTGATGCTTTCCTCAGCTTTGTTATTTTCTTCCCACATTCTGGACCAGTACATGAAGGGGAAGTTTCAGAGAGATGGAGGAGACACAAGACTGACATAGTTTGGGATTTGAAGTCATAGCTTGGAAAAGAGTTGTTTGACTAATGTGGCACAGACTAGCTTCCCTCACATTCAGCATCTAGGATTTCACCATAAGTTATCACTGTAGCATATTTCTACTTATCTGCGATATTATAAATTCTAAAGCAGTTCTAGGTCAAGGTGTTCATCCTTGCTGCCTCAAGCCAATCACCACAATAGGCCACTATGGCCTTACTCATTTGGTCAAAGTGTCATGGAGTCTTACTTGCAATGAGGGGCTGGCTCTGTTCAGTTGACTGAGTGTGGATATATGACCCCTGGAAGGGCTGAAGCTATTCTGTCACCGTGAAGTACCTCAAAGTTGGAGTAAAGTGTTGCAGTGAGTTGCAATAGAAAGAAGAAACAGAACTGGATTCTTAATGATATCACTGAGCTACTGAAACAGACAGTGACAACTACCCTACCTCTGTTCTTCAACATGTACAACCCAAGCAACATTTTATGTTGTGAGCGAGCTAGCTAGAATTTTCTATGGTGGCAAGTCAATGAATAATGCATACATATTACAATCATCTCTACTTTAGTGATGCAGAAAGTAAGGAAGAAAAATCTAGCCTGTGTTTCTTAACATCAAATAATTAATAAGTTGCTGTACCCGGAGTCAAACCCCAAACTGTCCAACTCTCTTTGATTCTACCATTGCATGCTGGAGGCAAAATAACAAAACAAACAAAAAAAGCACCCAGAAGCACAAAACAGGATCCCTGTATCCCGAGATATTATTCCTTCTGGAATTCTTACATCTATTTTCAGCGAGCCAAATTAGAAAATTGATTCCTCTTTTCAAGCCCTGATCATCATAGAGAGGCCTCTATTATCTTTGACGGAATGCAGCCATAATAACAAGGCCCAGTGATTATTGGATTTGAGTTCACCGCCCTTGCTTGAGAGAAACTATAGAAAAGGGAACATGCTGTAGAATTAGTAAATGCAGTGTCTAAAAACGGCCATCAGCTGTGTCTGATGAACATCTGGGCGATGTTTTGCTGGGTGGGAGGAGGTACACAGTACATAAGTTGCTGCATTTCATAAAAATTAACAACACAAAACTTCAGGTCAGCATGTTTAGCAAAAGCAAGTGTTTTATTTCTAGAATGTGGACCAGATGTAAAAGCATGTGAAAGAGTGTGTGCCTGTGAGTGCCTGTGGGTGTTTTATAGGAGAATGGTAAAGATAAATTTTTTCCCATGGCCATGTGTTTTTAAGAGACAGGCTCTTTTTGGTGGATAGGAAGCACAGAAGGAGATGTGTTTAAAGAGAGGAGTTTGGGTCATTTGAAGGTGACAGAAAGTTAAAATGTAAGAAGCACATACCTTGCCCAAACATGGTTTCACAAGCCCAAGATTCCTAAAGTCATCTACCAAGGTATCCCTTATATAACAAATGTTTTTGCTATTGATGGACACCAATTTCTATTTTTGTATAAATATAAAAAGTCTATATAGAATTAAATACAATAGTCTGACTTTCGCCCTATATTTTGCAATAAATCTCGTTTCTCTTTTAAATTACCCACACGCATATAATTGCATAGATGCCACTAACTTTCTCATTTCTGTTTTATTAAGCAACAGTCTTTTTATCAGTAACTAGATTAGTGGCTGTGTCTCTTAATAAACTCCAGTCATTCCTCTGAGAACTGCTTAAAGAATCAAGATCACCATTCTCAGTTTTAAGGCAGGAAGAGATTAAGGCTATGTCTTGTTGACCTCCAGTACAGAGATATGCATTAAATGTGTCTTATTTCTGCACACGAGAATGCTCATGAGAATTAGAAAGAGTCTATCAACTGCCTGAATAGGTCTTTCTGAACTCAAGGTTGACAGGAAAGAACACCAGTGAGGAGAGAGGGAGTCGGGAGAGATGGAACCTCTGGGCACAAGAACACAAATATTTCCTTGGTTTGCTCAGTTCCTACATTACAAGAGGGTAAGGTTAATTCATCTGGGCAGGGCTAGCCATCTCCTTTCCACAGAGAATAACAGTGGGTACAAGTCTGCCTAAGTATACCCTACGAAGGAGAGTGCCAGTGCCTGGCTGCTTGCTGTCATCCTATCCTCAGAATGTCGGCACCCTCCTGCCCTGGCCCAAGTCCAATCTGACACCTCTTTTTGTATTATCAACCACTGTTATATTTTTAAAGTTTGCTAAAAAACTGGATGAATAATATTCATGTCATGCAAACATTCTCTGAAATTCACACTCCACTGTTCATTTATTGGATTCCAGCCTTGTTCATTGACTTCTGTGAAGCAGCCTCTTCGCTGTTGACTGGTGACCTATGACCCATCCAGCCTAAAATGTTTACTCTCTGCCCCTCTGCAACCTGTGACCCATGGAGCAACCATTATCTCCCAGAAGGAAGGCAGATAGTAAATGAGAGAACCGAAAAGAGCCTGTCTCTTAAAAACACATGGAAGGTAGATAGTAAATGAGAGAACCGTATAAGGGAAGGTCTGAGCAAAGTCCCTTGTGGGCACATAAAGTCTTTTCTCTTGGAAGATGGTGCAAACCTTTTGGTTCCAAGAGATAAGTTGTTAAATTATCCTGATTTATTCATTCAGCCTACTTTGTTATGTACCTACTACACACAAAATATTCTGTCTTGGGACAGAGAAGAACACAGGCAACAATGCTTCAATGCTCTGGCTTGCTGAAGGTCTGGCCCTCTGGATTTACACTACCATGCAACTTCCAAGAACATATACACTATCTGTCTGCTAAAGTCATATGAACTCTTCCTCTTTCAGTTTTATGAGAAAGGATAGCACTCTCCAGACAAATATTTCTTTCTTGCAAATGCAAAACATCCCAAAATCCCCCTCTCATACTTTCCTATAAAAGGAGTCTTGGCTTTCTGCTGTGTAAAGATGTTAATGCACCTCTGCAGAAACCACTTTTGCATAGAAAGGACTATCACATGCACCAATCCATTTGTCTATTGAAGTAGGTACTGTTCATACACCCAACTTATAGATGAGGAAACCGAGGTTTGGGGGTTTAATAGTAAAGGAAGGAACAGGTTCCTCATTCAAGCTCCCAGATTCTGAACCCACTGGTTCTTTTTCTTAGCAATTGAAAAATTACTTATTTTCTTTGCGAGCTTCACTTTTTATTCTAGTTAAGAACAGAAGGATTAAGCTTTGAGGAACTCTAGGGAAATATATTCTTGAAAACTAGTAACTGTTGCTGCTGACAGGAAACATTCTAACTTCTCTGAGTTACAGACTCCAGTCTGGACAAACCGATAATTCCCTTTTAGGTTTTGAACATGATACATTTTTATTTTTAAATACTGCTTTGCAAAATCAAAGGGAGACAATGATGTGCTATAATAAAAAGTGAACTCAATTTGGCGGCAGCACACCTGGCCAGATCTGGCTCCATCTCCCACTAATGAGCTGTGTGTCCCTCGGATTCGGGCCGAGTCAGTTCCAGTCTCAATCTGAGCCTCATTATTTCAGCCGGAGGGGCTTTAAAAGGGAAGTGTGGAATTAATTATATTTTAGAGACTTTCCGAAGTTAATACTTTGAGATTGTATAAACCCTGTTTTGCCTTTTTGAATCCGTGTTAATTTTTATAAAGGCAGCCATTTCATCCATTCAGGGTTGTGGAGTTCTTGGGGCCTTCCATATAACGTATCAAGTCATCTGCAAATAGTGCTTTTGTGTTTTTTTGTACCGGGAATCGAACTCAGGACCTTGCACTTGCCAGGCAGGCGCTTGTGCCACTGAGCTATATCCCCGGCAGTGTAAGAGTTGTTTTTAGATAAACATTAAATATAAAGTGTATTTTCATACCATGAACATATTTTGTGAGAAGGACAAATGTTTCTTCCAGACCTACACAACCAAGTTCATTCTCTAACTTTAATAAAGAAAATGGGAATACAGGACACTGCTGCCTTAGTTTCTACTTCCTTCTGGAATGGTCCAACCCTTCATCTTACCACAGAGCCAGAGTCTGTCCAGGTGGCTGATTTAGATATGAGCACACTGTACCTTGTGACACATTTTTCATAATATTCTTTTACTCTGTTGTTTAAATTTTAGTCCACTCACTGTGAACTTACCCTTCCAAGTAAACCTCAAGCCCCTTGGGTAGGGAGGCACCACATCTCTTATACCCCAAACCCTCAGAATACTGACACTAATGCTTAGTATGTGTGACACTATTGTTCTGGAGCCGAAATCTCAACTAAACCTACTGTTAAGTACTAATATGTATCTAATTAGTTGAGTACATTAAACAATGTCATCATGAAAAACCTAGGAGTAAAAATATTTCAAATGCTTCTTCAACACCAAAACTTTCTTAAAACTTATCAGAAAAAAACATGCTTTGATATGTCTTAAAATATACTATATTGTTGCTGAGGCACATGATAATAACAATAAATAGTAAGCACATTGTCATTTTTCCTAAGATAACACATTTTTGCAAAATTATAATTTCCTGTTTTTCCTTGAATGGGATGACTGAAACACCAGTTTTAAAGAGGGGATTCACTGATTATCATCTCCATTTGTAACTTTATTTTTGACTCCCATTAAAATTTGTATATTGATTCATTCATGTCATGCTTTGGTCCTAGGATTCGGAACAGTTCTTGACATTCACATACCTGCAGGCAGATTTTGTAAGCAAAAAACAATTTGGCTTAGAAATTGCTGACTTTTAAATTATGAACACAAAAGCACACAAGGAAAAGAAGGTTTTCCTTAGCAAAATGCTGGAATCATAGCCCTTTCTCTTGAAGTTGTCACCATTCTATGTGAAGGCTTGTTTGATGTTGCTGTAGTTGAAAAATATCATTCACTCTTTTTTTTTTCCTAAAGAAAAGCCTTTGTTTCTCAGTTTGATATTTTTCATGAATAATTAGAGACTGGAGAAATTGAAAAAGGGTTTTGTCTCTGGCAGAACTGAAGTGGTAAACATTTTTGGAAATCAAAACCTTCAGAGCAGCAAGCATCTTTCTCTTTCTCTCTCTCTCTCTCTCTCTCTCTCTCTCTCTCTCTCTCTCTCTCTCTCTCTCTCAGCAAATGCTTAAAAATTGTGGATACTGGGAAACAAAAACAAAATAAAGCAAAAACCCACAATAGCAATAGAGTATCTTCTTCATACTTTATAAAGCCACCAGAAAAGTGATTACCCAGGTCTCTGTAGTGTATTTACAATGCAGTAGCTATTATCTCAGACAGTGCTTTCTGCCTAGTACAGGAATAATCTCTGTGGCTCACCTAAATAAGTATCCAGTCTTATAAAACTTGCAAATACAGGCACTGTATTCTTGTCACTCATAAATCTGTGTTGTTTAAGCAGTTCATGCTATCGTCTCATTCTCTGTGGATCAACTTAATAAATGATAACAAATAATCATAAAAATATACACATACATTTATGCACACATACATATCAATAACTAGCAGTTAAAGATACTATATCAGTCAGTGTTTTACAACAGAAACAGATATAACACAAGATATACAAACGTATAAGAAATTACAGGACTGGCTTACAATGGTCAGCTGCAAAGTTGGATGAGGAAGGGTGCAGAGGACGCTGCACACTGGAGACCGAAGGTTTCAGTACACGGTCTAGAGTGCACTTCAGTGTCCCATGCAAGTGCATATCAGAAGGTCAATGGGTCTGTGACGGAAGGCTAAAGAGCCTACATTGGAAGGCTGAAGGATCTAAGGACGAAGCTGAAAAATCTGTGTAAGAAGCTAGGAGATGATGTCCAAGAAGAAGGTGAAGACTGGATCTTCTCTAAAGAACAGAAGCAAGTTCATCCTTCCTCATTTCCCCTTTATGTCATCCAGATGACAATCCACCTTACGGTGGGGCCTGTACACCTTAGGCGGCAGAATTCCTGAGCCAATTTAGTCAAGCTTCTAAACTGCTCAAATTGACACAGTCAATCAACCGTTGCAGATATCAATTTGCTAGGTATACAAAGTACCATGTGGTTCATGGCTGAGTTAACCTGCACAACCCTCTTTCATAACAGGTACCATCAAGTGACACTGTTCTACCAGATGAATAAGGAATTTGAAATTGGTCAGTTCCCTCCAGGACAGATACTAATGATGAAAAAAACCATGACTCAAAGTGAGGTTAGTTTGCCTCCAAAGAAGTTTCATTCTAAGGACACTTTTAAAGCCTCGATGAGCTGGAGTGGACATACGGAGAAAAAGGAACATGGGTAAGCAACACTGTATCTAAAAGCTGAATGAGTGTTATGGGCAATGTCCAAAGAAGGACTTTTCACTTAGAACAGAGGAAGTGAGAACGTCTCAGTAGAAGTTGTGGGAATGCAAGCAGGACTCATAGTTTCTCTTAGGGGTTAGCAGAGAATTTAACATTTTACAAGGGGAAAGGAGTCAGAGATAAGTGCAGATGAAAATAATCCTGCTGTTTTTATCCATTCTTCCAAGTGAAAAGAAACTAAGGCCTTTTCTGCTACACCTGTTTTCTCATCAAACAAAAGCAAATAACAATCTCTTACACAGTTGTTCACTCTATAGCCCTGTCCACATTCTCTTACCTTCAGGTAACAGGTAAAGTGATCAGAGAGTGAAACTTAACCTGTTGGTGTTATTACAGCTCATCTTTCATTGGAAGCAGGATGGCCGTGAAAGAGGAAAGCTAAGGTAAGAAAACTACAGAAGGGTAACCGAAAGCCTCTGTGCAGTGTTATAATAGATCATGGGCAAGGCCGAGTTCCCTGAAGAAGCTGCAGGTGACAGAAATTAAAAGAAAGGTAGAAAGTTTCAGGCCAAGTGGGGGCAAAGTAGGAGCTTCAAGTAGGGGACCGATGACTAGTGGGAATTGTGCAGTTTAGGCCCAAGATGAGATTCTGGGTTTAGGACTTCAGAAGTTCATTGCAGGGGCTGGGGATTTAGCTCAGCGGCAAAAAGCGCCTGCCTGGCAAGCGCAAGGTCGTGAGTTCGGTTCCCGGTACCGGAGAAAAACCAAAAAAAAAAAAAAAAAAAAAAAAAAAAAAGAAGTTCATTGCATATGTAACAAGTGACACTGAACAGTCTCATTTCAGAAACTTTATACCAGAAAATAAGATTAGAAACATTATAAAACCCTAAAATATAGCAACACCTACTGTAGTTTGGGCATTCCTCATCCAAAACTCAAAATACTCCAATATCTGAAACTTTTTGAGTATTAACATGATTCTACAAGTAGAGAGTTCCGTATCATGAAACTTCATTTCATTGGAAAAATAAATCAAAATATTATATAAATTAATGATACTCTATGTAGAATATTCAAAAAATTCCATCAAAGATTCCTAGAATTAATAAATTCAGTAAAGTATCAAGATACAAAATCAACACACTAAAATGCATAGCATTTTTGTACACCCATAATAAACTCATTGAGAGAGACATTAGGGAAACAATACATTTCTTGATATCATCAGGAAAAATGAAATACTTCGGAATTAACCTAGCCAAGAAGGTGAAAGGATTTTACAATGAAAATTATAACACTCTGAAAAAGGAGCTCAAAGAGGACATCAGAAAATGGAAAGACATACCTTGTTCCACAATACTGAGACCAATATTGTCAAAGCAGCCATACTTCCAAAGATTATGTACAGATTTAACACAACCCCAATGAAACTACCAAGAACATTCTTCACAGAACCAGTGAAAACAATCCTCAAATTCAGAGGGAACATGAAGAAACCTACAAGGGCAACAGTGATCTTGAGCAACAAGAGTAATGCAGAAGATATCACAACCCCAGACTTCAAGTTATTTTACAAAATGACCTTCATAAAAACAGCCTGGTACAGGCAAAAACAAAACAAAACAAAACAATACCATGCAGACTCAGTTTCCTGAGCTCTGGCAAAGTAGTCAAAAACTTTCATTGCAGCAAAGATAGCTTCTCTATTAATAATGCTGGGAAAACCGGTAATCCACATATAAAAGATTGAACCTTTACACATATCTCTCACCAATCTACTAAACTAAAATGAAAGTGGATCAAAAATCCAAATATTAGACAGAAATATTTAATCTGTTGAAAGATAAAATAGGTCAAATTATTTAGATGTAGGAGTAGGTAAGTATCTACTGACCAGAACACCCATTGCACAAAAAAAATTACCAAGTATCTTCAACTGGAATCCTATCAAATTAAAAATTTCTGCACAGCAAAGGAAACAACCAGCAGAGTGAAAACATGATCTACACCATGGGAAAAAATTCTTACCAGCTATTCCTCAGACAAAGGACTAATATCTAGAATATATATCAAAGTCTAAAAATTAAACACTTTCCCAAATAAGAAATCCAACCAAAAAATGGACAATTGAAGTGGATAGATATTTCTCAAAAGAAGTATAAATGGCCAATATGTACACTAAAAACATTCAACGTTACTGGCCATTTGAAGAATGCAAATTAAAACACTGAGATTCTATCTCACTGTAGAAAGAATGGCTATCATCAAGATATAAAATAATAAAAAAGCTTGCAAGGCTGTAGGGGAAAAAAAGGAACCTTTATATACTATTGATGGGAATTAAAACTAACAAAACCATTATAGAAATCAGTATGGAGATTCATCAAAAAAATAAAACCAGAAATTCCATTTCCCCACCCTCCCCAAGCTATTCCCTTACTAGGTATCTTTTTGAAAGAGTTAAAACCATTATACCATAGTGATGCAGGCATATTTATAGTAGCACAATTCAAAAGAGCTAAATCTTTTAAGTAGCTTACTTGTTTATCAATAGTAGAATGAATACAGAAAATGCGGGTGTTTATATAGAATGGAGTACTACTTTGCCATAAACAAATATAAACTTGAGTCATTTGTAAGAAAAAAGGTACACCTTGGCAACATAATGTTAAGTGAAATAAATCCAACATACAAACTCAAATAGCACAAGGTTTCTTCTATATGAGAGACCCAAAATAAAAATAAAGAACAAAAAAGGATAGACAATTGGAAATAGTACCTTACTACCTCAGTTCTTCAGCATATAGGAAGGGAACCAAGAAGTGGAGGAAGGGGAAAGAAAATGAGAGATGTGAGAAATTAAAGGAAATTGTGAGGTGTTGTGTACATAACCCAAGTCCCTGTGAGAGACGTGATCACTATGTACCACAAACGTTTACAAAACATACAGGACAAGGCATCCAAGTGGTGGAGGATTGGGGAGGAAGGATAGGAAAAGGGAATTAAAATGATTACATATGTCATGTCATATCAACTCCATGATGTATGTGATTCTTATGTACTGCAAACATGTACTAATAAAAATTACAATATGTCAAATATTCTAATCAGTCCATTAACTGATATGGAAGCTAGTAAGGAGATAAAATTGAGGACTTATGTATTTATATGCATTTAAAAATAAGAGTGAAAATGACATCCAGTTTATTGGTACAGAACACACCTACAGTGCATGAAGCTCTGATTTCACTAATTAGCACAAAAACAAGAAAAGAGAAAAGAAAATAGAGGGATTGTTAGATTAAGATTAGAAAAGAAACCATGCAATGCCCTATGAAATGATAAAACTATAACATTTGAGATCAGCTTTTGTATCTCTATAAGTCACAAATCTTCATGTTAACACTACTTTGCCAAGCCTGGTAACTTTATTAATAGGAATAGTAAAGTCAAACAATGCTATAATCTTTCTCATAGTAAATTCTTTCAAACAGGGTTTCAGGATGACAGTGAAATGCAGGCTCTCATGCTCATGGCATTCCCTGTACATCTTGGCAGTTCTTCTGTAACACTCCAGATCTAGGATTCAGATCCACATTCTTTCTGGTCTACTGGGTCATTATTGAACTGTGAAACTGCACATAGGTTTGGCTGAAGACCACTCATGATAGCTTGTTTTTCTCTGCAGTTCCATTCAGTATTGAGCATGTGAGGCAAGAACTGATCTCCCTGTTTCCATGTCCAGGGTCTGGTGCAGTTTCCCTGCATTGTCTGAAACTCTCCTCCACCACTTTATGCATAGCATTTTGTCCTCCCAGAGGCCCTCTGTAAAGATGATCACCAAGTCCTCATGCTAGGTCAGAAAGGAGCGGCTCAAGGGCATTTCCTGCACTTGTAAAAGCCCCTAAATAGGAACTTGATCATAATTGGGGATTTATTTCAAGATGCTGATCATGTCAGAGAGAGAGAGAAAGGGAGAGGTTCTCAAACCTAGGGACTAAGGAGACATACAGAATGATGATGTGACCAGGATTCTGATGGGGAAGCAGCTGGGTAGCAGCAGACAAAGAAAAGCAGTACCTAAAAGAGAGAAGTAGGACACCTGCTGAACACATAACTGCATTTAATTTCTCCTAGCAGAAAAGCTTAGAAATACTTAGACTTGGCTGTCATCTTCAATCTATAGTCTGCCTATTGTCACTCTATTGCAAGGGGGCTACACTGAGAATCCACGAACTCCTTAAATGATCTAAAGGTACCACCGAGGGGATTCACAAATTTGGGTAGAGAAAATGTATTTCTATTGACAATCAATTCTAGGTGAAATTTTACCTTACTTTCTATTATGATTGAAGGCAACCAGGATTTAGCCATGGATATTGTCACACTTCTACTTTATCATTCTCTGATTTTGTTATTTAATGTATTAATAAAGAAGCACATGCAAACTACATGACTTAGTTAAACTTGATGATTATGTTTTAATATAGTTTCCTTTACATTCCTATGTATTTCACTGTATTCATTTAAGTAACATTATTCTGGAAGCAGATTCTTACACTGTATCAGGTTTCTAAAGTGGTTTTTTGCCACAGAGACTTAACAATCCTTTCATACTGTAACTTTAAAGAAAAGAAAAGAAAACAAAGATAGGTTTGCCTGCCAACTTGTACTTTGTAGTTTTGGTGGCAGTATTTCCTTTGCTTTAGCTAAACTAAGACAAAAACCTGTCCTTCGTTATTATGTACTATAGTCTACTTTTTTCCCTCTTGACCTGATGTGTGTGTGTATGTGTGTGTGGGTGCGCGCATGTGCTTATTTGAGCAGGCGTGTGTATAGGTACAACCACACACACACAGCTTTTTTTATTTTGCAGAGAATCTTTGGTGTTTGAAGATATAAGGCAGTATTTACAGTTACAACACAAGGGAAGAATGGCTTTGAATATTTCAGTACTTCAGGATATCCTAACAAGAACCCAAGCAACTAATACCCATTATTGCAAAATCCTGGCAACTAATCTTTCTGAACTCACGTAAATCCTTTCGAGTGCTAACAGCTTTTGTTCTACTTTAAGCCTCATATGGCAGATCAGGGGCAAAATATTCCTTCTCAATTATGTGCTTCTACAATGGTAGTCTATAAGGGGAAAGAGGACTAATACAAGGGATGTGTCTTTAGCTCATGACCAAGCAGGATTTACTTTCTTTTCATTTTTGAATTATACTCAGCATTAGGAAGCCTGTAGAAACCCCTTACTGAAGGTGCAGGGAGAAGCAAAAAGTGTTTATTTTCCTCTTTTTAAAATAAATGCTAAGGGGTGAGAAGCCAGACAATGAAGTCTTTTTTTTTCCAAGCAAATACTTGAGTAATTGCGGTGAAAAGATCTATCTCCATGTTTATTATCTATCTTTTATTTTTCTTTATATTTTGTTTATGTAATTGGTGTCTCACATAAGAGAAATCATGAAAGCATATTTAGGATTTATGCTTGATTTATTTCACTTAATGGGAAGAGGGCCAAAAGTTGGGGGGGGTTGGGGAAGAGAAGAGGAGGAAACACAAAAAGAATTAAGAAATACTATGTACATGTACCAATTCCTCATGGTGAATATAATCACTGTGGTCTGTAAACATGTACTAAGAAAACTAAAAATTAAGAATGTAAAGAATTGGGGTCAGAAGTCCCAAAAGAACTCACTGAAAAGTAACAGAGATTCAAATGCCTGCACTGGTACTTGATAACTGGGTGACCAAGTATGTGTTATTTCATCATGTTGCCTCTGATCCAGTGTAAATGTGCTTATAGAGTTTACCTTTAAGGTTTACCATGAAGTAAGTATATATGGCTCCGCTTGTGCACCTTATATGCAAGATGGAAAAGAATCAGCTAGAAATGTACAGCTGGTCCCACTCAAGAAAGACATGACTGGAGGATATAAGGTGTGGAGAAGACAGATTGGAATACGATATCCTCATCCTTTTCCCCAGTATAAAAATGAATGTCTCAGCAGTCATGGAGAAAGGCACTGCAAACTTTGCTCGTAGGGTTACTTTCTTTGGAAGCTCTTGAGATGCAGGGTGTAGGCATCAAAGTATCCTTAGATGATGTATGATAGAATGACAGAGTGAGATGGACAAGCTAATGTCCCTGTTTGTAAGGGCAGCGAGCATGGTTCCAAGTAATAATGATGGAAGGACAGAAAGGGATACAAAAGCACTTAGATTCATGTGAGAAGGGCCATTAGGACATGACATCTAGAAAACTCAAGACTGAGAGCACTAAGATTAGTGGGAGAAGGATTTGCTACTTTTTAGTGATTTCATGGATATTAGAGGCAGTTGAAAATGATGTAATCAAATAAATGCTGGTTCTCCTAAGCATTACGTATCAAACACTTTTGGGTATTTCCAGAAATGATTATTCTGTAGAAAGAATCTTGTATTTGACTATACAGATGGGAGCAATGAACCAGTAGAGTCTGAATTATTTCTGTTAATGTTCCTTTTCACAGGGTGGCGGGGACCTGGAGAAGTTTGGGTTATATAAAGACAAATTAGAGGTAGTGGATTGTGAGACATCTTTTTAAGGAATGTAGCCTTACAAAAATGTAGAGTTTGGGGATATTATTTTTCTTTTCCAGCAAATTTCCCAGCCTTGCATGGACAATAAACAAATGTCTGTTGGTTAAATGAAGGAATAAACACAAAAAGCCTAATTTTAGGGTTGATCAAACTAATTTCCACATGATATCCATTTCAGCTAGCCAAGAGAATTTCTTCCACATTTGGAGAGCAACAGAACAATTATTCATGTGCAAACCCAGGGGAAGGAAATAGGAAAGGAGAGTAAGAAAACTGGGAGACTGGTCTAACAAGTCAGCTAATTTTCTTTTTCTGCATGAAAATAACACCCACAGGTCTGGTCTTTCACTGCTTTCATGCCCCGCTTTCATTTAGGATTCTTCCTATGAAAGACCTTTCACTGGATTCCTACCCACATATTTCCTAATACTTTGTGTAGTTAGGATCCAGAAAGACAAAATAAATGTAGTTTAATGGCACTTTACAGTTTTCTCTTTTTTTCAGCAAAAAAGATAGCACCATTGAGAATTCTTCTTAAATTGATTTGCAAATATTCAATAATTATTTATGGTTTACTGGTTAAGTATGAAACACATGAGATTCAGGTGGATTTTATGAATTACTCTGTCAGTCTGGTTATATATAGCTCTACTTCTTCGTGGTAATACTAGTAGTCTGAGGTGAGTGAGCACCTACAATCTCTATCAATTTGTAATAAAGTAGAAGTTCAAATTCTACCACTTACACAGGCATTTGATAAGTAAGCAGACATCTATTGCTCAGGGATGAGTTCTTTCAACCCACTTGGGAAGCTGTATGAGTTTTTGACTCCCTGATATGTTAAATGATCCAATAATACCAGTATAAGAGATTTACACAATCAAGCAAGATTCTGTTAGCCATATAGTCATGATCAGCCAAACAGAAATCTCCCAACACAAGAGCTGTATGTGAGAGGATTTAAAGAAGCAGCTTTAGGAATCTATCAGTGGTTCTACTTTAGCAATGCATTTATTCAAAGATGGGATGTGTCTGTAAAATATTTTAGTCAGTTTACATATCCTATATTAGCATTAAATATGGAAATGCACACATATGTACATGAGTGTACTATATGGCTATATTGCTACAGCCCCATCATATTGTTAGAGTACAAAGCCTGCTGTAGACAAAATGTAAGGAAATGTAAGGATTATTTGGGTAATTTGTTTATGGATGGTGAAATTTGAAATTCCTATAACTATCTCATGTCATGAAACATTAATTTTCTTTTGACTTTTTCAAACATCCCAAAATGTATGATGTTAGACATTGTAAATAATTATATAGAAGACTATTGGTATTATTCACAATCATGTTAAATTTTAATTACATGCTGTTTGCATTCAGGTGTATCCAGTTGTTAATGATGTTTTTCTATGGAGAGAAATCATTCATGAGAATGTCTCATTCCCCAATGAGTAGCCATATATCCTTTGCAATTCTTCATTCAATATTAATTCATAGACTCTGACAATGTGGTCTCAGGCAGGCACCTTCATATAGTTCCTTTTGGATTTAATTGGATAGATGCTTCCCTAATGAGAAGTAGAAGGTCCTGATTAAACAATTTGATCAGTAGAAATAGAGCTTTTTCTTTCCTGAGTGAAACTGATAGCCATAGTGGCACTCCCACCCATGTGAAACCCCTTTGTCACAGGTAGTCATACACTACACATGTACCTTTGGAATGAGAAAAAAAATTAAAGAATTGTATTCACTAGGGAATTTAAGTCACATCTTGAAGATGATATCTGAGTTTTAAGTTTACAATCCCATCTATTCAAACTTCAAATTCCACTGAAATTTTCACTCTGCTTACCAGAAGTTGATTTCTTATACCTGCTATGTATTCATAAAATTCAAAATCGTACATATGTATGTAAAATGCTTTAACTTTGTTGGTTGCAGAAATCTAACTTAGGACCTTGTCCTTACCAGGCAGGTGCTTGTGCCTCTGTGCTATACTTCTGACCCATATGTATGTAAAATGAACTAATATTTAATAAAGAAAACTGAAAAAAGAAGTTCCTGGTTTGCAATTATGGGCCACTCTAAAGCAGGCAGTAGGTGGAATTTGGTACCCACAGTGCCATGTAGGAAACCCTCACCTGGGCTTTGCTATCTTAAAGACAGTGTCTGAGACTTATACCATCTGTCTTGTGTCCAGAAGAGAAGAAAAGAAAAAAGGCAATTATAAGAGAACACATGTTTGCAATAGTTAACTCTATTTACAAATGAGTTATACACTATATTATTTTCATCAGTTTACAGAAGTACAAGGAAAGTTCTATGATATTATAAATATGCAGCAGAGTCAAGTTTAATCATGAATGCTTTCAAAGTTCCTACATTTTGCTCTTCCAAGTCATGCTTGTGGATTTTCCCCTAGGAATGAACAACAATCCTTTCAAAGCAGAAAGGGTCTGAGTTGCCCAGGGCCAATGACACAATTCTCTCTGCCTTAGTCTGAGGACTTTCCTTGAGTACACAGAGCACCATGTCGATGGAGTTATTATTTTTTCCCAATAAGTTTTAGGATGCTCTGAGAACCATTAAAAGGCAGTAAGCCTTGGATCAGCATAATCAAGTTTTAAAAGTTGTGTTGAGAGCTGATGCTGAACTTCATGGAGAAGAGCTCAGCACCGAAGGAATCACTGATAGAGAAACTGATCTAATAAAAGCAAAAATAGAAATATAAGATCTATACTTATTTGAAATAATAAAACTGAATTGTAAGTTTTATAAATTGCCACTTGTATGTTTGTATTTTATGCACAAGAGGATCAAAAATATATAAAATGTATATACAGAGTAGAATTGCACTTTTTCTTGCATTTAGTGGATGTTACAATTAAGAAATGTTAATTCAATAATTGACATTCATTTTGTTTTATTTCTTGGAATTTTTGAAACAGAGTAGTTTCAAATGTTCATTGGAAGGACAATATTACAATTTTATAATCTCATAAAAATTTACATAATCCTGACTAAAGCACCACCTATAAGTATTACACCTCTTACATGAAACAATGTATATACTAGAATATAAATCACATTATTTACATAAAATAAACTCTTAGAAACAACCCAAATCCCCATCAATATGTGTGTAGTTAATGAACATATGTCCATATGATGGGAAAGTTTATAGTTTTTTAAAATATGACACATTTCTATATAATTTTTATTGAAAGATCTCCAACATGTACTGCTTAATTTTAAAATAGTTACATATCAGTAAATACCATTACACAGACTATTTTTCTATCACTAGCACTGTAAATCTCTGTTCATATATGTGTTTTTGTCTGTTCTAAGAACCATGTATGTTCAGACTCATACCATTCTAGGAGGAAGAATAATGGAAGGAAAAAACAAAGCAGAACAAAATAAACAGCTTTAAATAAAGGTATATACAGAAGTCTAAAATAGCCAATTGGTTCTGTTTTTGCAAACATTCATGTAGCAAGCCTAAACAGTCAAAGTTCCTCCATCAATTGGTTACTTTTCTTAGAGTTAACAAATGCTCAATGAATGTTTCCTTGGTGGTGGTGTTACTGCTTCTGGTTTTGTTGTTTTTTCATATTTCAAGGGCAGAGTTGATCTTCCCCACAGCTTTTGCTGAAGTTCACAGTTTGCACAATGTTGCCCCATGGGTTCCAGGGATAATGGTGGTATACCAATAACTCACATCCATCAAATGCATCATGCCTTGTTCTAAGAACCATGCATGTACAGATTCAAACCTCACCTAAGCAACTCTCTGCCACAGGAGAATGACACAGATAAGGAAACTGAGCCATAAAATATTAAGATAACTTCCTCAAGATCATCTACCTACTAGCACAGGGCTTGGTTTTAACCCAGACAGTCTGGATCCACTCTGCTTTCCCCAAACGTCTACATCACCTTAGTCAAAAACCAATCACAGCCAAGCATTCAAAACCTCTGCTCTTCATCATCATTTTCGGTTTTCTCTCTTGGCTCCACCAAGTGAGAAGTACAAACTACTTAGGCTGACATACTAGGTTCCTTGTGACCTGTGTCTTCACGTTGCACAGTCTTCTAGGCTCATGTCTCACTATTCCTCCTGGCATCCACTCTCCCATCACACAGTGGTGAAGGGACTTTCCCAAAGTGTCCCTGCTCACTCTTATCTCTTTGAATTCACTTGGTTTTCCTGTGTGGTGTCTTATTTTGTCTTGTTTACTCTCCCTGGCTTTGCCAACTCTGACTAATCTGAAAACCTCAAATCAGAACTTTTGTCTTCTAGATCTCTGATGGCAAACCTTTTAGAGCTTTCAGTCACAACAATCAGCTGGCTGCAGCATATGTGCATAGGTTCGCCACTACTGTTTTGAATCCTTTCTTTTTCTTTCATTCCTGCCCCACTCTCAGCTTGCATCACTTGTCCCTGTATTCTTCCATCAAGGCCTTTGTCCGGCGGTGCCATATTTGTCTGCTAACATCTCCGATTTCCTGGAGGCTGGCCATTCACTTTTGGGGTTAACTTTTTGTCCCCTTTTTCTTATACAAGGGGAGGTACATGGTAGAAGTTCAGTAAAAGTACTATAAAAGTATAAGTAAATAAAACGACCTGCAGAAAAATTGAATCTGCTTGATAATGTTTCGCTGCATGACTAACTTTCAAAGAACACTGTGATGAAATACAGTATTGCCACTCCTAAATTTGTGTAAGTGATGGAAGTGGTAAATATGAAGGTTTTCAGTTAGTGGAAAATACTTTCTAGAATTTTGCTTGATTGCTCAACAATTCATTAGTACTAACTACCTTTCCACAATTTTCTCTTTTTTTTCTATAAAACATTTTTGGAAATATTTTAGACAATATTAGCAACTCTAACTGACCTCCTAGAGATCTATTTTATTCTCTGAGTACCTTACTGATTAAACTCACCAGTGGATCAGATAAATTTCTGATTTATTTTGAACTTACTCTTTACTCTTAAATGACAGTCACCATTAAATGTATATACATGACATATTTGTGGACAAAAGTTTCCATGTTACTCAGCTTCTGTCTTACTTCGCTTTTCCATCTATTGATTTAGAATCATGACTCTCTTTGCTGTTACTAATATTTAAGTAAAAAAGTTTATTTTTACTAAAACCCCATGCTGTAGCATCACACCACAGAAACAGAGACGCACAGTTACAAATGCATGCAAAATCTCAGTTAGGAGCAAGCACAACTGGGATTCACACTAAGGCAGTTACACACAAAGCGTGGTTGTAAGAGAACACAAACTACACAGATCCTCATAGTAATATGATAAAGGGTTAAAATAATCACACAAAAACAATAGTAGGATTCCATGACCCTGAAGAGACACAAGGCTGTGATATCCCCCATAGCATTTTCACTTAATGGCTATGTAACTTTTTGCTGTTTATTACATTTCCCTTGAAATGCTACCCCATGGCTAAATCTATTTCTTTAGGACATAATTGTCTTCCAATAAATAACCAGGTACAATGGGCTGTTTCATGACTTGAGCTGGCATGCTGTTGAAGAACACCTACAAACACATCTGCTAATCTCAGTCTGCCTCACAAGTTCCATGCGACATCTGTCGTTCTCATCGTCACTGTGCTGGGGACTCTGCCACTGTGATGGCTTTCTGAGAGTGTCTCGTCATCCTCCTTGCTGTGTTGGAGTGAAGGTTTTCACCAAGAATGCTCCTACCACGTGGTCCCAGCATCACCCCTGCCCTAACCACATCCCTTGCCCTCACGTTTTCAGCTGTCTTTTTGCTTCCAAACTCATGTCTGCTAGACACTGAGGGAGAATGGTCATGCGCAGAGGTTTTAGGCACCTCAAAGCTGAAGCCCCTTGATGAGTGGAAATGAATTTTTCCTTTTGTGCTTTATTCAGTTAAATTGGTACCAAAGCTTAGAATCTTTCCTACTCAATTCTCACATGCAGTTGAGTTAATTAACTCTCAGAGCATCTTACCTGTAGCTGTTTGTTTTAAGTTTATGGAAATTAAACCATGAGCCGGTTATCTAGGTAACATATATTTTGCTAAGAATATCTAGTTCCCTTCTGATATTTATTCACTTCTGATTAATTCTAGTTTGGTAAGTCCAGGAGCCAGCATCAGGATCCTGGTTATAAATACATCTTGGATTCAAGCTGGGTCCTTGCTTAATTCCTAAGGGTCTGTGGAAAATTCCCAGCAGTGGATAAAAAACAGTAGCATTGTGTGTGTGTGTGTGTGTGTGTGTGTGTGTGTGTTTGTGTGTGTTGTGTATTTAGGAATGTAGGACGAAGAAATAATAAAGCCTGAGGTATGATTATAAAGGTGATCACAAACCAGAAAGCATTAGACTCCACTCATATTAGGGTTTTTGCATTTTGGCGTTCCTAAATGTGCTCATTTAAGGAAGGCAACAAAAAAAACAAAGCCTCAAACTTGAACCAGCTGGTTGTATGGTGGGCTCTTGACCACTTAACAGAAAAACTAAACATCATGAAGATGAGTAGAGAAAAGATAATTGAAGACAGGTTCCCAGTGCACAAAAGCTGGGAGGACATGAGCATTTGGCTTCCTGCAGGAAGCTTGCCAGTACTGTTGCCGTGAAACTTGCTGCACACCCGGAAAGAGCAGATGAGCCCCACTCTGCTGTCCCCCGGACACTGGGCCAGGTGCATTTGCTAGGCTCCCAAGAGGAGTCTGGCTGAAGCAGGAACACACAGCATCTCCTTTCACTTCAGAGTAAAAGCTGCAATGTAATTTATTTAGGATGGGCCAAGATTCTTAATTGGACAGGTGTGTGGGAAAGCGCTGGCTGTGAGCGCAGCATGTTCTACCATGGAACTTTTCTGTCGACATCCATTCAGCACTTCCTGTCAGGCTCACCTTAACTCTGTCAGGTCAGCTTCCAGCAGGTGGTAGGGCTAGCAAAGAATGAGAGGAACATGAAGTTGTAAAAAATCAAACACTAACCCACAGAAGTGATATTTCCTTCCTTTTCTCAAGTTCCCAAAAGTGAGGCATGGGGCTGGGGCAGAAATTCTCATCTCTTACTCTGTAGTATCTGCTATACTGATTCACCATCTTTGATTTTAATTGGTTAACTCTTTCCCTGGTAATATTTCTGTCAATGCCTTGAATATTGGTTGGGGATGGATTTAGAGAAGGGAAGGAGGGGAAAGAAAGAGTGAAAGATTTTAATTACTGGAGAGAGAACAACTGGAGAATTGAGATGAAATGAAATTAAGTTTTTTGGTGATGAAAACTCAAAGTAGAATGGTAAACAAGGGAAAGGAAACAAACTTCTGTTCAAGAAACATTATGTATAAGGGTCTATAACAGGTTTTGTAAACATCAATGTTCTTTACTCTCACTGCACAATTCCTCCTTAAATATTGTATCCAAACCATCCCTTCATGACTATTTCCTATTGCTTTCAAATATCTAATCTTCCTTAATGGAAGAATAGATTAAGAATCCTGGCCCTTCACTGATAATATACTTAGACAATAAGACCTATAAGAAATATCAATGTGATAGGGTCTAGCTGTCCACAGAATGTTAAAGTTGATGCTGGTTTTTTTTTAATTTATTTTAAAAATAAAAGAAGGAGAACATATTAACAGACATCCATTTACAAAATAGCATAAGAACAATGCAAACAATACAGAGTTACAGACAAAGTGGTAGGAAATTAACAGTGGTTGTTGTATGACCTATTGATATCTTCAAAGTGGTTTCTCAGGAAAACAAATAGAGACATACAAGATTGATCAAATCAGTAATCATTAACTTTCTTTCAGTAAATCTACAGAAGTCAGTTGTAAATCTATGTCGATGCTGTTTCAAAAGGCACTCACGGTTATACAGGCTGGGAACAAGGCCAAACTGAAACTGCATCACCTTTTCTCCAAAATATTAAGTACTTGCTATTTATCACTCATTAGAAGTAATGTCTCCAACACCGTATGTTAGATGTGAAGATTAGTCATATGGTTCTCAGGTAATTACTACAAGCAGATGCTTTTCAGCTTAACACACCCCTAGGAACCATATGAACTCCCACCCACCCAGCCAAGGCAACTGGGTGGCCCACATCCCAGATGCTACTTCATGCGTCTGCCGTGCTGACTCACTCCATGTCTCTTGTATGTAACAGCTGCTTCAGGAATAATGAGGTACTCCAGGCCTAGAAAACAGCCTCAACCTTCCAGCTTCCTGCTGAATCTTCCAGCTGCAGAATGGCATGGAGCACCTCCCCCTAAAGATCTCCAGTAATGCAGGAAGATAGATTCAATTTGGCAGCCTCCCGTGGATCCTATGCAAAACATAGCTTCAGCAAGTGACCTATGAATGTGGACTTTGCCTATGACAAGGTTATTGGGCCCCATCTATTTTCTATGAACACCACAGTCTGCAAGAGCTCCTAATGCACAGCACAAAAGAGTTTACCCCAAAGAGGTTTGTCTTATAAAGTCTAATTTCATTTTGTAGGTAGAAATAAGTGTCATTTCCTCACCTCTGTGTTTTCTTTTGAGACAGCTGAAATAAAAATATAGAGGTGTACAAATAATTCTGGAAAAAGACAAATTTACATGAAAGTGAGAAAGTAATGGAGAGACTCTAGAGGAGAAGATGTAGGAAAGCAAGTGACTAGAAGAAATTAGGAATCAAGTTTTTGCAGATAGGTTGGTAAGTTCATAAATGAAACTAATGATTGTGTAAAACTGGTGATACTATTAATAGTTACTATAATCGCTAAAATTTAAGTGCTTATTCTGCTTATAACCCTTCACATGCTATTTCATGTAATCCTCAACAGTTCTGTACAACAGCTTATTTTCTCCATTTTAGGGCTGATGCTAATGCTGGAGAGAGTATTACAGAAAAAAAAAATTTCTCTCCACACTAAGAACTTTTTTTCTATTTCCTGTTCTATCATTTTCTAATAACATATTCTCTGGAATTGTGGCTTTTAAACCAGGACCCATAGTAGGAACAGGAGCCTGAGAAAGTAGAAAAAAGGAACAAGGCATTGCTGGAAGGCAGGGCGATGAAGCAGGTATCCATGTGTTCAAACACCAGAAGGGACTGTTTAGCTGGATGTGATCAAAACACGTTATATGCAATGAAACCCAATGTGTTGCAAAGTGAATAGGTACTAATAATAAAATGATAAAACTAAGTTCATTTTAACTGATACATAAACCTTAAAATTTTACATGTATAAAGGGAAAGCTTATCTAATTCTAGAATGGTAAGGTTATTTATATATTATACGTCCTTAAAACAAACAAAAAATCCACATTTGCTTTCCCAGGAAACAAAACCAAAACAAACCATAGATATAGATATACATATAGATAGATATAGATAACTAGGATAATTGTACTGTTGATGTCTGGTGGTTTATTGAAAGGAAGAGTTAATGCTTAAATTTTTTGCCTATTTTGCACCCTGTCTGGTGATCTGAACAACTAATTTGAGGACAATATAGAATATAACAATCATTGATGAATTCCTACCATCTTGTTTGGTGAAGCTCTGTATCATTTCTAATGTTTTTATATGTTTTTAAATTCTTTCTAATGGTTTGATCAATCTTGAATTCTTACATCTGGTAATCTGATCAACTTCATTGAAGATAACAATATGTAATATAACAACCACTGTTAATCCCTATCATTTTGTTTTGAAACTCTGTATCATTTTTATTGCTTTTGCTTGGTTTTTGTCTATGTTGTTCTTATTTTATTATTTTTATTCTCTTTATAATAAAAAATAAATAAAAATTAAATCTAGAATGAAAAAAACAATTATAATGATATGGTCCATACAGCTTGCCTTCCAAATATTTAACCTCTGTAATATTTCTATTCTTTTAAGATTTTTAATTTTTTTTATGGTATTGGTGTCAGATGCAAAAAATTCATGATATCTGTGATCTACGGCTGATATTGGTAACCTGTCAATGGGATGATTTTTATATTTCTCACCTGACTACAAATTCTGAAGGAAATGCAATCATTCTTATTCCAAGGGTGTTGACACCAAAGTTTCTACAAATTTAAATTGTCCTATATAAAATTCATCAGCTGTTTATGTTAACATGTTTTTCTTCTTCCCACTTCTTGCATTTTTCAGCAAAGCCTTCTAACCCTTGGAGATGATTTTCTCACTGAAATAACATTTTAAAATTTATGTTTCATAATTGTTATTGAACAATGTTTCTACAACTGTTCAGCATATTTTGCCCAGTAGAAGGTCAGCTTCATGATAATAAGACCAGCAACTGTCTTATTCAGTGTTTTATGTTACAAACACAGCATGATGAAAGGTATACAATAGATGCTTAATAAATGTCCATGCAGTGAGTGAATGTACATTTATTTAGACCTGACATAAAATAAATCACTAAACACAAGGTGTGGAATCTCTACTCTTCCTTCCATCTTCTCACTCTTTCAATGTTTTGTGATGTGTAAATTATTTTACACTTGGAGTATTCAAATTACCTTTATTCGGTTCCCTAGCGTTCACCTTCCCCCAAACTTAACTTGGTCCTGAACAAAATTACCACATAAGACACTCACCTACTTGAACTCAACAATGCCTGCATCAGGTCAGTGGGATGCATAATGGAAGACCACGTTTACTTTTGAGTACAGTAAGAAAATCAAAGACCTACAGGAGACTGAGTAGTTTCTTTAGTAGCGTTAAACGGACAAAGACCACATCTTTCTAAATTGTAAATTCTGACTCGTCCTAACATCTGCCTAAACACATTTTAGAGCTCCCCTTCTTTTAGCCGGGATATAATTTTTTCATGTATTCCACTGAACCTTTAAACATCTTATTTGAGTCTCATTCATTATACGTAATTATATCTACATTTTTGGAACTGAAATATTCAATTTACTGTACTTGTATACTAGAATAAGTGATTTTTACATCAAACAATTTTATATTAGTCTAGATGTACAAAAATTTGAAAAGAGTACCTATATTTTCCATATGTCTTGTATTAGTTTCACCTAATGTTAGTGTCATACCACACAGTATGGTACACTTACTCTAATCTGAACAAAATAGTGACATAGTATTTTGATTAAAGTCTTCAAATTTCCTTAGTTTATACCCAATACCATTTATCTTCCTTTTGGTGATAGGATCTCATCTAGGCTACCACACTATGTTTAGGCACCGCATTTCTTTATGTTCTTCTTGTCTGAGATAGTTTTCATATAAATTTGATGGCTCTGACAGTTTTGAAATTTGTCAGGTACTTTGTAGAGTGTCCCTTAACTAGGATTTATCAGATATTTCGCCTCTGGTTAAACTGGGGTTATAGTTTTGGGTAAAGTAGATTACAGAGGCAGCATGAAATTCTCATCATATTATATCATACATCATGTGATAGTATATTGTATCAAGAGTTCACATTTTCAATGAGACTTTATTAACCTTATCACTCGGCCTAGGTAGTGTTGGTCAGGTTTTGTATGGTGACATTACATTTTCATCTCTCAGGAGGGATGCTACTATGCCCAGTACATGCTAAGGAGAGAGAAGTTATGCTCTATCTCCATTAGGAAAGAGTACCTCCAAAAATTATAGAATTTTTTGCATGGAAGAAATATTACTCTTCTTGATTTCTTGTTTTATACTTCAGTCAGATCAAATGGATGATAAGTATTGGGAAGTAAAAAATATTCAGATGGAAAGGCGAACATTAAACAAGGATTATGGGAAAGTAAAGGAAAAAATGTCTTCTTCTTGTACTTAATTGACCTAACAGATAAGAGTTTATTAAGAAGATTAGTAGCAGAAGAGCTTTCAATTATGCATGCTTATATAAAAGTGAAATGAGTGAATGGAAATAATAATGTAAGAGATGAGAGTGAGAAATTAGAAATATTTTGTTACTAAAAGTTCATTCATATCTCTGAGGTATCACAGTGTTATTTGAAAGTGAGCTTGAATTAGTTGTAAATGTACCTTGCAAACTCTGGAGCAATTACTAAGAAAAAAATATTATAAGTGATATACTGCAGAAGGAGAGAAAATGCAATTACAAAAAATATTTAATACCTCAGAATGTAGAAAACAAGAAAGTAAAATAGAAACAAATCAGAAAGAAAACAAAACGTAGTAACAATTATGATATAGATTAATTTTAACTATGTAAATAATAATCTTGAATATTCATGTTCTAATTTTAAAAAATGAAAGACAGAAATTATCGGAGTAGGTAAGAAATGAGACCCAACTACACACTGTCTACAAGAAACTCACATTAAATACAAAGTCACATAGGTTAAAAGTAAATTGATGGAGGAAAAAGTACACCGTGCTAACCTCAATCAAAGTGAGGTAAGAGAAAACAAAAAAGAAAAGTTATTTTAGTTTCAAAAGAAAAGACATCACAGCAAAGAAAGATATTGGGGACTAAGAATCACATTACATTATGATAAAATAGTTGATTCTCCTAGAAAATATAACAATCCTTAATACAAGAGCACCTAATGACAATGTCAACTGACGTGAGATAAAACTAGAGCAATACAAAATGAAGTATATAAATTACATATAATATTTGAAGTCTTAGCACCTCTCTATCCAAAATACACAGCGACAGCAGCCAGAAAATTTATAATGATGTAACATAATTAAGTAACATTATCAAATATCTCGAAATAATTGACATCTGTTCTGTCTTTCATTCAACAGCAGCAGAATACACATTCTTCTCAAGGTCATGTAGAATATTTACCAAGGTAGATCACATCCTGGGCCACAAAGTGTACCCCAATGCATTTACAGGAACACAAATTATACAATGTACACTTTCAGACAGCAGTGGAATTAAACTAGAACTCAGTAACAAGAAAGATAACTGCAAAATCCCTAACACAATTAATAATACACTGTGAAATAACACATGGTTGAAGAAAAAATTTCAATAGAGATTTAGAAGTATTTTGAACTATGACAATGAAAATGCTTCTCAAAACTTGTAGGATTCAGTGAAAGTAGTGATGGAGGGAACTTCTTAGCATGGAATACACTTATCAGAAAAGAAGACATAAAGTCCATTATCTTGGTTTCCACTGTAGAAAAACAGATAAGAAGAGCACACAAGTCTATGTGGAACAGAAGAAAAATAAAAATTACTACAGAAAACCATGAATTTGAGAGCAGTTTAGTCAGTAGAGAAAATTAATGAAACCAGAAGCTCCTTCTTTGAAATAATCAATAAATAGTTAAGGCTTTAGCCAGGGTAATTAAGAAATGGAGACACAGAAGGAGAGGAAGAGGGAGAGGGAGAAGGAGAGGGAGTTGGGGGCTTAAATTTCTAATATCAGAAAAAAAGAGGAACTATCACTACAGCACTACAGATCTGATGGACTCTGAAAAGATAGTAAAGGAAGCTATAAATGACTCTAGGACTTCAAACTTGATAACTTTTTCAATATAGACCTTTTCTTTGAAATAATATGCCAAAGTGCACACAGAAATAGACACTATGAATAAGTCTACATCAACCAAATGAATTGAATCAGTAATTAATAATCCTCCAACAGAAATTATCAGACTCAGCTGTATTTACAGAAAATTCTGAGAAACATTCAAGGAAGAAATTATATATACATTTTCCATAATTTCTTTTAGAAAACAGAAGCAGAAGAAATATTTCCTAACTCATTCCATGACAGTATGACTGAAGACTCATGAACCAGAGTTTCTAGAACTGCTTCAGAAAGTGACAAGAATAATAGGTTAAGTGCAATCAAAGTGAAGGGAGTATATGGAGGGTGGTAATAGCAATTGGTCTTTCACTGTGTTAAACTGTAAAATATGTGAACATTCTTTGTATGTTTTGATCAAACCTCATATATGAAGTTCAAATACATGCAGCTCTAACCTTCAGTAGCAAAGTCAGAATAGTGGTCATACTTGGGAGAGTATATCCTGGTAGGGGTCTTAGGGGGTTTCAGGGTGTGATTAATGTTCACTTTGATTTGCAAATTATTTACTTTGATTTATTCAGTTTTTGGCAACTCATTTATGATTTGTGCCTTTTTCTTTATGCATGTTTATATTTCAATAAAATTTTCAAAAAGTTATGTCTATGTTGTAGATGGGTAATTAGCAAACATTTATTTTATTTTATTGAAGAAAGATGAAACAGGATTTCATAACAAAATAATACGAGAATAACAGTAGTTAATATATTTCACATTGTCATCTTCAAAGTAGTTACTCAGAGTACAAGATATGGGCATAAAAATTCTCCACTAGATATTAGCATGAACTTTCCTTTTGAATGATCTGAGAGACACTAATAATATAGCACATGTATTCAAGGAATGCTAATTAAAACTACACTGAGATTCCATCTCACTCCAGAAAGAATGGCTGTGTGTCTAATTTATTTCACTTAACATTATGTTCTCAAATTACATCTATTTATGTATAAATGCTTCAAGTTTATCTCTCTTTATGATAGGGTAGTACTTCATTGTGTATAAATGTCATATTTTCCTCTTTTTATCTGTTGGTGGACATATATATTGTTCTCAAGACTTAGCTATTATAAATTTTGTGGCTATAAATATGGGTATGCATGTATCCCTGTAATATGGTGATTTTAACTTTTGTGAGATGATAACTAGAAGGAATATAGCTGGGTCAAATGGAGTTTATATTTTTAGTTTTTGGAGGAATTTCTACTCTGATTTCCATAGTCATTGTACTAGTTTACATTCCTGCCAACAATGTAGTTAACTATTTTTTTTCCCAGATCCTCACCAGAATTTGATATTATTAGCTTTTTCAATGATTGCCATTCTTCCTGGAATAAGATGGTATCTCAATGTAGTTGTAATTTGTATTTCTGTGATGACCAGTGATAATGAACATTTCAATTATTTGTACTTCTTCTGAGAACTGTCTATTCATTTCAGTTGCCCATTTTGATTGGATCTCTTATTCTGAGGTGTCTAGTTGTTTTTAGTTATTTACATATCCTTGATGTTAGCTCTCTATCCATGGAATAGTTGACAAATTTTTTCCCATTCTGTAGGTTGAGATATATGGGTCTAGATTTCCCAGTAACATTTTTTAATAAAGCTACCTTTCCTATGGTTTTGGAGATATATGGGTCTAGATTTCCCAGTAACATTTTTTAATAAAGCTACCTTTCCTACCAGGTATGGTTTTGGATTCTTTGACAAAGGTCAAATAACTGTATGTGCCTGTGGTTGTTTTTGGTACTTCTATTCTGCTCCATTGACCCTCATGCACTTTTTTGTGCTAGCTCCATGCTGTTTTAGTCACTATAGCTTTATAGTATAACTTCAAGTGTGGGATTGTGTTGTTACCTGCTTTGTTTTTGTTACTCATGAATGCTTTTGCTATTCTGAGTCACTTCTGATTCCATAGAAATTTTAAGATTATTTTCTCTAGCTCTGCAAGAAATGATGTTAGTACATTGATTGGGGTTGCATTAAATTAAATTGTGTGTCATTTTTGAAAGTATAGCCATTTTGATTATTTTGCTTCTCCCTATCCAGGAACAGGGATAT
>NW_004955412.1:28871212-28905054 GCF_000276665.1 Chinchilla lanigera | reverse complement strand
TTTTGGAGTTCATTTCATTGTTAATTTCCAATTGCATTGCACTGTGGTCAGATAATATGCATGGGATAATTTCAATTCTTTTGCATTTTGGAAGGTATGCTCTATAAGCTAGAATGTGGTCTCTTTTAGAGAAAGAACCATGTGCTGCTGAGAAAAATGTGCATTCTGATGTTTTGGGGTGGAACACTCTGTATGCATCTACTACGTCCATTTGTTCACAGCTTTGGTTCAGATCTGTTATTTCCTTGCTGATTTCTTGTCCAGTTGACCTATCTCTTTGTGTCAATGGGGTGTTGAGGACCCCTGTTACAATAGTGTTATTAACTATCTGGGTTTTCATGCCTGTTAAGATTTGCCTTATATAACTTGGAGCTCTGATCTTTGGTGCATACATGTTTATGATTGTTATCATATCCTCTTGCAGTTTTCCCCTGGCTAGTATGTAGTGACCTTCTTTATCTCTTTTGATTGTTGTCGTTTTGAAGTTTACATTGCCTGCAAACAGAATAGCTTCACCTGCTTTTTCTGGGTTCCTGTTGCATGGAGGCTTGTTTTCCATCCTTTGACTTTAGTCTATGGATTGCCTTTTGAGTGAAATGTGTTTCCTGTGTACAGCATATCGTGGGATTTTGTTTTTAAATCTACTCTGCCAGTGTGTTTCTTTTGACTGGAGAATTGAGGCCATTTACATTTTTAGTTATAACGGATATGTATTGATTTATCATTGTCATGTTACTTACTTGCACTGGTGTCCTACTTTTTCTACCTGTTTACTTGCTTGCTGTTCTATATCTTTCATTTCTACTGTTGCTCTTGAAATTGTGGTCAGATTTTTCTCTGTCTAGAATATCGTTTAGTACTCTTTGTAATGCTGCCTTGGCACTCATGAAGTTTTTCAATTGGTCTTTGTCATGAAAATATTTTATTTCTCTGTTGAATTTCAGGGGATAGTTTGGCAGGGTACATCAGTCTTGGTTGGAAGCTGTTCTGTCTTAGGACCTGTAATACATTGCTCCAAGCTCTTCTTGATTGCATGGTTTGTTCTGAGAAGTCTGCAATGATTCTGATGGGCTTTCCTTTATAGGTAATCTGTTTCTTTTCTCTAGCAGCTTTTAATATTCTGTTCTTTTGCTGGAGATCTGGTAACTTGACAATTATATGTCTGGGTGTAGTTTTATTTTGATTGTGGTTGGTTGGAGTTCTGTATGCCTCATTTACCTGTATATCAGGTTCTGTTTCCATGCTTGGGAAATTTTCTTCTATTATTTCTGCCAGTAATCTTTTAATGTCATTTGTGTTGCTTCCTGCTGTTTCATTGACTCCTATAATTCATACATTATTCCTCTTTGCCTCATCTTGCAGCTGTTGAGTTGACTTTTCCTGGATCCTTGGTGAATTTACAAGATCCTTTCTTTCAGGGTTGCTAGCCGCCATGCTGTCTTCAAAGTCTGAGATTCTATCTTCAGCTTCATTCAAGCTGTTTTGGCAGCTTTCAATGGCAGCTTTGTTTTCCCGGATGTCTCTTTGAATCTGGTTCATGCATTCCAAGTCCTTTCTATATTTTTCATTTAACGCTTCTGTCCCTTGCTTTTGTTCTTCTACTATCTTATATGTTTCTTCTTCAGACTTTTTGAACAATTCCTTCATTATTATTGTCATTTCATTTTTTTGCCTGAGAGATTATTTCTGATCTCGTCTCTTCTATGGCCTTATGGAGTTGTTTCTTTACTTCCATTGCAATCATTTCAGCTAATTCAGGCATCTGTTTACCTAGTTCTCCTATGTTGATGTCCCCTGGACTTGTTCTGAGTGGGGTGGATTTCTGGGAATTTGTTTTAGTTCTTCATTTTTTTATGTTTGGTACTGGATGCAGAAAGTTCAGTGTCCCTCCTCAGTATCTGCACAGCAAAGGCCACTACTGTCCCTAGTTTTCCAGTTTGTCAGGTTTGCCCTTGAGTGACCTCTGAGAAGCGCTACTTAGTCTCAGGTTTTCTGGCAGTTGTTGATTTGTATATAGTTATTCCTGGTCTCAGATGTGGGCCTTGGAGTCAGATGATGGCTGAACATCTGATCCAGCTTCCCCTTGCAGTTCAGGTCATGTGCACAGCCCAGACTTGGTTGCACTAGTGTGACAATTCTGGTCCAGTGGACCTATGTCCCCAGGCAGTTCAGGGTACAGGCAAAACCCAGACACAACGTGCAGGGTTGACAGTTTGTGAACCACCTGAATCTGTGTCTCTAGTCAGTTTAGGACACATACAGAAATTAGATGCAGCCTGGATGGGCCGAAATCACAGACTGTCCATGCCTGCAACCCCCTATGGGATCCGGGTGAAAGTGAAGCACAGACTCAAACCGAGGGACCAGCAGCTCTTGGAGCACTGGCTCACTCAGCGCAGAGCATGAACAGGGAGAGGCCACAGGCATCCCCCCCAGCTAGAGAAGTCCCTGGGGCTTCTGAGTAAGGACCTCCTGTCTGTCGTGGGTGCATGGAGAGCAGAGATTCAGTCTGTAATAGCAGGGGTCCTGGGTTGCCCACTCTGCTCTCAGGAAGTAGATGGGAAATACCTGGCTCTCTCCATGAGTTTCAGCTGGGAACAGCAGTGGTGTGAGTAAAACATGGACCCAAACCACGGGACCAGCAGCTCTTCGAGCACTCGCTCACTCGGTGCAGGGAGCACAGGGAGGGGCTACACGTGTCCCCCCCTCCACCCAGACAAGTCCCTGGGGCTTCTGAGTGAGGACCTCCTGTATGCTGTGGGTGCCCGGAGAGCAGACACTTAATCTGTAATGGTGCCGGGGTCCTGGGTCACCTGCTCTGCCCTCAGGAAGTAGATGGAAAGTACCTGGCTCTCTCCACGAGTTTCAGCTGGGAAGAGTGGCAGAGTGAGTAAAGCATCGGTCCTCTTATCTTAATAATGCCTATCTTGAGGAATTATTGGGAAATGTTAAATGAACTAATATAGAGGCATATCATGGCATTCAAGAAATGGTAGTGTTATCTTTATTACCAAACAACACAAATTCCATGTTGTTCTCCATAAAGCAAAATGCTACATTCAAAATGCCCTCTTCTCACTATTTTCAAATGTGAACGATTAGAGTAATGGATATGTTAATTACCCTGAGTTGATCATCACCCAGTTTGTGTATTCACATGAAAAAAAACATTTTTCCTCATAAATATGAAGCAATATTGCATGCTAGTCAAAAAATCAAGTAAAAATACTGAAAAACCTTTATAAAATAAAATGCTACCTCAAAGGCAGAAAGAAGACAGCAGTAATAATAAAATAATAGATAATGCTAACACATTATTGTTAAAAATACAGCTCTATTTAATAAATTAAGAATGATATCTGCAAAAGAAGAATGAAGGTTCAGCTTCTCAACTGCAAAATCTTTTCACAGAGAACCTCTAACTTTAGTGTCCTTCTTAACTCTCCCAACCCAGACTTCTTATTTTTCATTTTTGGAGATTAGGATGAAATACCATGTACATATGTTCTGATATCAAAATAATTGATATTAATGTGAAAGATTTTCTAATAGTAAAAGGTTATATACATAGAGAAGTTACTTTTCAAATACTATTCCTTTACTGTGATTGTTAGGAAATGAGTAATATAAGTTAATTTCCATAGAAAGAAAAATTTTGTGTGGGAATTTTTGTGATTATTTTAACAGAAATGTTCCTTAAATGTTTTATCAATGTTCTTTCCTTTAGATGGTATACAGTGACATTTTCTTTGGGCCGTAAGAACAAGATTGTCAACATGAGCCTGGCCTTCTGTGAGTGACACCATAAGAAATGATTGACATGTTGAATATTGTTTCCCTTTGCACTTAATGATTTAACATGGCTGAATTGTAAACTTTTTGCCTACTCTTGGAATTTTCTGTCAATTTTCAGATTTTTTAATAAGAGAACACACAAAGAAAATGACAATAGTTTTTATTTTTATTTATATTTGTGACTTTTAATCTTTTATGTTTATGTTTTTTAAAGAAAAAGTAGATATCATAAGGCATTCCCAGGATCTCTAAATTCCTAACTTCTTGCATGTTTTTATTTTTAATAACAGAAAATACTTACAAAATGTACATTCAGTATAAAGTGTTATACATTTATACTTTATGTCATCTCAGCTTCACAATCTAGAAAGGGAGACAACACTGGTATTCCCCTATGATGAATGGGAAAACCAGAGTTTTTGAAGGTTTATGGATTCAGTCGAAGGTCAAATGAAGTGCTTTACTGAGAATTAAAACAGAGTCTGTCTGATTCCACACCCTGTGCACTTCAATCCATTCTTTACTGAGAAATACCAGTTGCACAAAGATGTACAGGAGAGGAGTAAAGCTGATGACAACACAGGAAGCCAGTGGTTGCAAAGCATGGGACAGGACAGTGAAAGGGAAGAACAACCAAGAAGGCATCGGATGCCAGGAGCACATGTTAAAAAAAAAGACAAGAATGAGACTGAAGAAAAATGAAGGAGCCTTCTCATGGAGAAGTGAAAACTGGAAAAAGATTGTCCTGCAAGTACCAAAATCATCATTTCTAAGGCAACTGAATAGATAACAACTCTCTTATTTGTTTTACTCTGAACAAATTAAAGTAAAAGACTAGCACAGAAACAAACCTCAAAATATCATTTTTATTGTCCATAATTTTGTTTCCTAAACTTGTTTAATGATCAGTGTATGTAAGGAAAGTGACTTTTTCTATGGAAATGGGGATAAATATATGAGGGCTTCTTATGGCCAGTGGTGGAGTATAAGGTGCTCCGACAATCTAAAATCCCATCTTGTTCTCCTAAGTCCAGGGAGGGCTAACATTTTGGTACATCTGAGACCACAGAACATCAGCTGTTAATCTGCATCATGAAGTGTTAAGTTAGGCGGTATAGCTTAGCTAAGCCAAAAGGGCCAACTAACAAAACCCTGGTAATGAACTGGACAAACTAACCCATCCTCAGGCAGCATGAGGGGAATGTGCTCCAATACAGATCATGACTGTACAGGAATAAAGATGAATGTTTTCCCTTGTAGGTAACTGCTCCCCAGAAAGAAAAAAGGAGAGACTAAGCCAAGTATGCCTGAATTATTTTTCCCAAAATCATCTATCAGTTTAAGGCCCCTTTGATTCCTTCAGGTGATGAGTAAAGGAGTACAGAAAAGCACAGGTCAGATCAAGTGGGCCTCTCTGTAGGGATGCAGCATCAAAAGTGGTGAAAAAACTTCCTTTTGTGTTATCTAACAGCTACAGGAAAAATGATCCATGTGTAATCAGAGACTCTTTGTATTCCTAGGATTTACCTGTTTGAGGAAAACAAGGGACATATTTCTGGATTGACTCAGATATGGAACAATAGGTATTCAGTAAGCAAAAATATGCCATGAATAAGCTTTGAATAGGTGTGTGTGTGTATGTGTGTGTGTGTGTGTGTGTGTGGATGTGCATTTGTGCATGTATAGGGACAAAAAGAAGACAGGGAAGGAAAGAGTGGAGCAATGCCCTATAACCGATTTTGCCTTTGCTTTAGCAATATTTTTATTTTGTTGAATCTGTTTAGTCTTATATTGACATGATAACATGAGCATATGTAAAGAATCACTTCATAAGAAAACTCTAGGCTAGGGATGTAGCTCAGTGGCAGAACGTGTGCTTAGCGTTTCTGATGGTCTGGGTTCTATCATCAGTACTGCAAAAAAAAAAAAAAAAAGGAACCTGATAGCTATGATTCCAATGATGATTGTTTTTAAGTGGACACTCCTACCTTCATTCTGGCAGTGAAAACATGGGCAAAATACCTTTGTATTCTAGCCTAGCAGTCTTTAAGAATGAGAAAATACAGAATTTCCTCCAGTAAGTGCTTACCTTCTTGTCTACGTCTCCCCAGCAGTCAGGAAGCTGATGGGAATGGTAGTCTGTTAATGTTCTGAAGGTGAATCACATTGTCAGGAAAGGTGAGTCATTATTTCAGACAGAAACTATTTATCTTTTATGTAAAATCATGCCCAGGTCCCAAACCTCTCTGTTCATATTCAAGCTTTTACTTTGCCAGTGGGAATAAAAGGAAACTAATCTAATCTTCCTCACCAGACCTGCTAAAGAATCATCTTTTCTCTTAAAGACGTACTGACTTTTCCAAGACAAGCAGGTATTTTCCTTATTTTGAATTCATAAGGTCCTTTCTGTCTATTAGTGATAAACACAACTTGTCACTTCCTGTAATTAACAGGAAATGAGTAACTCTCTGCTTTTCACTTCACTCAGTCATCAGCACAGCAAGTGGGTTTTCTACAAGGACCACAGATTTAAGAAATTCTTAAATCATCTTGCACATAATGTAGGGAGTCTCTTATTATTTTCCGAATTCAGTGCCTAACTGTAGGCTGAACAATATAGCAAAGCTTTCACTGAAAGGTTATTTCTATAGATATGTGAACTCTGTACAGTTTTTTCTAAGTGTGATCTAAGTACACTTATAAAAATAAAAGATTAAAATCCTACTTGGTATCCCTGAACCTTGAAAAGTAACTGTCCTTTCCTGGACTTTGAAAAGTGACAGAACAGGCTGATGTGATTTGTCACGTATCTTCTGTATTCCTTTGGAAAATTCATTCTCTGATGTCGCTTCTCAAGGATGGATAAATGAGGATTACAGAAGAAAGAAGTCCTGATGATGTGAACATCAAAGAGTTCTCCATAATATCTTCATTTGGAAAATTCCCTTAAGTGGATTTCACTGTTCATACTAACATGTGGGAAGTACATGTGTATGTAGACTGTGTGAACTTGATACAAATCTACTTCACCTTGATTTTTTCCCTGAGACAGCTTTTGGGCAGAAATCCAGGTCACTGTCTGAGCACTGCAAAGCAGATTCCACCACGGATCAGCAGAAATTCTCACGGTGCTTTTACAGGCAAGTGGATCAAGACAAGTTTACACAATGGGCAGTTGTTAATTAATAGGAAGAAAATGCCAGCAGTGCAAGATGAGTCAGTTCTGGAGACATGCTGTAAAACACTGTACCGATAATCCAAAAATATTGCTGTATATACTTAAAAATCTTGTAAGAAAGTTGCTCTGATGAGGGTTTTACCACAATAAGATAAAAATGAAAGGACAGAGAGATGCTGACATCTGCCTTTCAAGTTTAAATGTTTTTAAGTTTTTACTCTCTTGTATGCCTCAAAGATCATTGCTCTTATTTAATCACAGTACCAAGAAACTTCTGAAGAAAGTAGAAACAATTAAAACAATGGAAATAGTAATGTATTGACCAAAGATTATTGAGAGATAGTAAGCTTGCTTAGAATAAATGTAGGTCTTGGTAATTCCAGTCAGGCTTTCACCAACAGTTTCTGTGCTCCTTCTTTGCAGCAAACACATTTTTAAAACAGTTGCCTTAAATTTCTACTCACTAGTAACTTGGGTCAGCACCACAGCCTCATCATTTCTACAGGAAGAAAGGTCTAATGCACTGAGAAATGGCCTGTACAAAGTTTGGTAGTATAACATTGCATTTTTAGAAAATTTATTTCAAAAAGGAATGAAAATGAAATGATACAGCATCCAGTAAGTTGCATTTTTTCTGGGAAAAAAGTATCCAATTGCATTTTGTCTAGTAACCTGCCAATTTCATATACTGCAACACATTTATCATATGTGACCTCATGCCCGAAAACTTCCAGGTGCTTTCCTACTTAGTTCTGCTGATTATAAACAACTATAAAATTACTTGATTCTGTTTTGAAGGTTCAGCAAAAAGGGTCATCAATATTCAGATGAATCAATAAGTTTGTGTGAGTACTTTTAGTGGATCGTGTGAGGTAAAAAGATAGTGACTCACTACTAGACTAGTTATTCCCTTGGGCTGTAAGGCTTTGTATGATGTTCATGTTAAGCGCACACAGATGCTACTGTGGAGTGGAAAGGGCCTTAGGATCATTGAGGGATAGAGAAATCCCTGGGTGACAGCATTTACCAGGTATGTGGGCATGAGCCATTAGTTCTGCCAAATGATTATATAAGTTGTGGTCATAAGGGTTCCTGGGTACATCGGTTTGGAATTGCTTAATTAAACTAAATTAAATTAATATGTTTCATATCATAACTATCAGAATCTCTACCATATTAGAATGTATCATGAACCTATGAACAGGCCTAGTGTGGTGGAACATGCCTGTAATCCCAGAACTCAGGAGGCTGAAGCAGGAAGTTTGCCTCGAGTTTGAGGCCAGCCTGGGCTACAAAATGAGTTCAAGGCCAGCCTGAACTGAATAGTAAAACCCTGTCTCAAAAAGACAAAAAAAAAAAGAAAGAATCTGTGAACAGATGATAATGTGTGGTATTTCTAAAATCTTATCTTTTAAAAAATATTCATTAAAATAAATGTTCTACAGAATATAGTAATTTAGGGAGTGCCATAAAAATGGGAGGAGTGGAGGAGCTGAAAGATTAGCAATAATAACATCAATATTTTTACTATGCTTCATAGTTTATACAGTGTTTTCTCATGTATTATCTCCTTTGATCCTCAGGTCAAATAAACTTATAGCAGAATAACAATTCAAAGAGTGTAAGTGGCTTTTCAAAGTATATATAGAGATATAAAAAGAGTGTTTTGGCATGGATCTCTATCTTCTGACTTTAGTTAAAATATTCTTTTCACTGTACTATGCATTAGTAAGTACATCACATCTTTTGTTTGCATTTTGCCAAGGAATGTTCCAAATTTATATTTCTCAGTGATGGGGTCACCAGGACTTTTTATATCAGAGTAAGTCTCCCATGAGTTGTAGGTCTGCAGCCTCCATCTCTTTCCCCCAGGAGCTTTCTCTTTTTATTGGTCACCTTTATCAGATATTGCAGCTGAAAGAAATGGCATACTGAAAAGTGTCATGCACAAATTTTAATGAAGAGACATTCTACAAATTGGGAAGTAGAATATGGCCAACTGAAAGAGGACAATCAGTGGCTTGAGCTAGCAGTAGTGAGTAGCTTTCACCACAGTATCTAAAAAGGCAAAGTGGACACCCAGCACAGGGAAGCAGGCATGTTTGATGCAACAAAATGGAGGGAGCTGACAGCATCTTTACTTTGATTTCATTCTCATCCCACTTTTTGATCTCTTGCTGGTCCCAGAAATTAACCAGAATCTGTAAGAAGCCAAAGGGTGAGGGACAATCTTAACGCCATGCATAGAAATCCACCTTGCTCTAGTTCAGCCTGGGCTACAGAGTGTGTTCAAGTCCAGCCTGAATTGCAGAGTGAGACCCTTTCTCAAAGACAAAAAAAGGAGAAACCCACTTTGCAGTCACACAGAACAGGACAGTGGAGGAAGATGTGGCCTGGATCAAAGGCATATATGTCCACATCCCACATGCCAGGTCATAAAGGTGGCCCAACTGCAAACAAATAAAATATGTAACCCTCAGAAATGTGATCGGCATCCCTTAGTTAAGCAGATGGAAAGTTACTAGGGAAAATCTAGAAACAGTATTGTTCAGCATGTCCTGGGACGATTATGCTCTGTGGTACCTTAGATAAGTAATGCTAGTCTCCTAAGAAGGACACTTCAGAATCTTATTTCCATGTGCCTGAATATGCGGTAAGGATTCTGATACACTCTTCTTGGTCCCCAATGCCTACTGGGGCATTTTTAGTTCTCTGAAAAGTGCTGCTCACATTCACCTGAGCCTCAGCCCCTTCTTGGTGTCAAGTTCGTTATTTCGTGGATGGGAGAGATTGATGATACTCTGGCTCTGTGCAGTGCTGAGCCAGTTTGCAGCCAGTTTCTTGAGATTTGGGGTTCAAGGCCAGGAACTGCCTCATTAAGTATTTTCCCTCTTATGGTTCAATATCCAGTCTTGATAACAAGTCTTCCATCACTGCACTATGTCAAAATAATGAAGAAAGTAATATGCAGAACCAGAAAGGGGTATGGAGAATGAGGATAAGGTTATAATGATCCAATTATACTTGCATGTTTTGGAGTTCTTTTGTGACTTTTTCAGATGTTCATATTTTGGGACTTTGAGAATTAATTTAACAGTATTGTCTATATTAATGTCAAAAGTGACAGAGGGATATACATATGTATAAAATTATTTTGTTTACTGAAATAATCGTATTTTGAGATTATTTGCTGCCCAAGAACTGTGCTGACACACTTTCTATAACTTTTCAAAAAATTCATTAGCATTTCCTTAAGATTTCCAAATATCTAATAAGAACAAGTAATGATTCAACGGCCATTTTCTTCTAATCAAGGAATCCACAGATGTCTTCACTGACATCAAGGAACATTTCTGACTCCATCCCGATGCTCACTAAATATTTCTTTAGGATAGAGTGCAATAGAAGTAGCCCAGGCCCATTTTACTGACTTTACTTTGTATGGGCATAAACCAAAAAGTCTATGTGTAAAAGATAAATGGAGCCTCACATACACTCCACCCACCAAGGGACCCTAATTTATTTTCCCCAGCACATGATTCAAAACTTTCCAAATCTTTGTAATAGGTTATCTTCTTTTTGTCATTGTTTTAGAAGTAGGGTGCCCTCAGTGCCCCAAACAGACCTCTGAACCTCAAGGAAGACAATTGTCTAACTCCAATATTTTCCATATTGTGGAGGCAAAGGGTGAAGCTCTTTTCAGGCTAGAGCCAAGGATATTCATCATTGCTTTCATAAGCTTGGTTTCCTGGTTTCCCCTAGCAACCACCAGTTCTTCCAAGGTTACAGCAGATAATGAATTAGAAGCAGCAAAGTAGGGGCCCGTTAGAAGCAGGAACACTGACAAGTGGCAGGTGTCAGAAGGAGGAGTGTGAGGTACGCTAACTGGAAATGCCCAGCAGCCGACGTCCAGTAAGTGGTGGCCATGTGGCTCTTAGCATCACGATCATCCCTGAGGGCATCACTTTATTTGAGCCACACCAATGGCCCTGACTCATCAAGAAAAGATTAACTTATGTCAAGAATATTCTGTTTAGTAAGGAAAATAAGTTTGCAATACACTTCATAAAGATTTCCATCAAAATGATTCAATATATATATTTTTATATATTTAAATTATCAAGGTTCAGCCACCTGGAAAATTCACATGGTAGAAACATTTAGTAGTTGAAATTGCTGAATATAAATGTCTTTATTTATGTAAGTTTATGTCTTCTTAGAGGCCAAAGGTATGTGATGGGAGACCCTTGATTACTTATTGACATGCCATATGATATTCTTGTTCCAAGATGGATTTTGCTTGAGGTTTTTCAAGTTTCATAAACAAAAGTGAACAAGAATCCTAACTAATGTACAGAATAGGAGTGAACAAAAGGGGGCTATTACTCACAAAGGTGAGTAATAGCATATTTATAGCAGTAGAACTTATAACATACACATACTTATAGCAGTAGAACTTATAACAGCTAAGTTGTAGAAGTGGCCTGTATGCCTATCTACAGGTGAATAGTTAAAGAAAATGTACTTATACACAATGGAGCACTACTCAGCCATAAATAAAAATAAATTTAAGTCATTGGTAGGAAAATGGATGCACCTGGTGACCATCATACTAAGTGAGATAAACAGGACATAGAAGGTTAAATATTTAAAGAACAAAATAAAAGATATGAGAAACAGAGAAGCAGATGTGGGGGTAGTGGAGAGAATGGGGGCAGGGAAATGGAAGTGAAAAGGATTAAGATTCGATATGTATATGTATCAATTCCCCAAGATGAATGTAATTATTATGTATCACAAGTATATATTAATAATGAAAAGTAACAAAATAGGAAGCTTAGAATATGTCTTAACAAAAATAGTTGACAAAACAACTGATCTAGTAACTAATTGCACCTTCAGCTTTTCTTTTCTGACCTATTCTTTGTTTTCTACATATCTACTTTCTCCCCAAATCACTACCAATTTCAGAAGTGATTGAGCTAAGTAAACAGAATTTAACTTCACTCTTTACCAAACTATGGGTGGATAGGCACTTTCTTTCTCTCTCATTCTCCAAAATCATCCTGTTATTTCTCTAATGTGTTTGGTGGAAAACGAGAAGAGACAGGGCTCAAATTGAAGTAACGTCTCACAATGTGGGCTGCAGAGTCTCCAAGCTCTGAGCTGGCTTCAGTGAAGGAGAGTAGGGCGAGCAGACCCCAAGCAGGGTAACACCAATGACAGAGGTGTGCCTCAGGAGCAGGTAGAAAATTCTTCCACAAATGCATCTCTTTGTTCCTCCTTTTAATTCTGAACTAAATATCTCAGTTGTTTAGGAAACGTGGGAAAGAAAGCTAAACACTAAAAGTTAGTAAGATAATGGCATGTCTTTTAAAATAAACAATAGCAATTGCTGCATATAAACACTGTAACTGAAGATCTAGTCAATGAAAAGTAAAAAGTGAAACATGAGAATAATTGCAATGAAAGGAACAGATCAGTCAATATTTGCACGTGACATGACAGTATAAATGGAAAACATAAGGAAATCTACAGGTAACTATCTTAAAATTAATGAAAAAGCTTATCAATATCAACCAATATCAGTGGTCATAAGTCAACAGTTAGACTACAGGATCTTTAGAAGGAAGGAAAGGAGCCTGTTTCCAATGAAAACATAAAATGTAAGTATCTAGGGAAATTTTTCAAAGACGTATAAGACTTTTGTTGGAATCATTTTGATAGCTCAAAATGGAAAGACATTAAAGAAGATCTAAATAAATGGAGACACAGAAAATGTTCACAATGGCTGACTTAATAATATCACTCTTTCACAAAGCCCAATGATAATGTAAAAAATCTCTCAGAATTATTTTCATGGGATTACATAAGCTGATTATAAAATTAATATGTATGGACAAAGAGCCAAATATTGCTAAGGCATCCTGAAATAAAAGAATCAGCCAAGAACCTTTCCCTGCAAAATATCCAGGGTAGTTTTAATCTATTGAAAATAATATAGGATTAATAGAAGCTTAAGACATATTGGGCAGTGGAATAGAATGGAGAACTTAAAATAAGTGCATAAAGGAAAATCTGATATAGAGAAAGTTGGCATTGCAGATAAATGAGAAAATGGTCTACTCAGCATGTGTGAAAATTGTATACTTTTAAGTAGAAGAAGGTGCCCCCCTCCCTCATATCATGTATAAAAATTACTTCATGATGAAATGAAGACTTAAAGGTAAATAAAAGATAAGAAATAGAGGAAAAGCACATAGGTACTTTAAAAGCAGGGCTATGTTTCACTTCTTAAACTTTGTGATGAGTGGGTATAGAAATGACTACTTCCACATCTCACTGTGAAGTGTATGTATTTGCATTTTGTGCATATACACTATACATACACATGTTAGTATGATGTGAATCATAATAAAGTGCAAAACTTTTATAGCTACAACTGCTGAAATTTACACATTCAAAATCCTGATTATTTTGATTTCTATACTGCATGCTGTCTTGGAGAAGTGATATTTCCATATTGTTTTTGTATATATTTCAGCACATTTTAAATACAAGTGTTACAGAGTCTCAACATTTTTACAGTTTCTGTAAGTGAAGCTGAAGGTTGAAAGCATATTTTCTGAGTCCACTTATTCTTCATTCCAAATGAAATAACTCAATGTTCTTGTATCAAGTGACATGACAGTGAAGGAAAAATAAATGAGCCCTATGTATGTATAGCTGAAAGTCTGGTCTCTTGTGCTCAAAAATCTTGGTATGCACTCCATCCCCAGATCCAATTTTCTGCTCTTCCATATCCCAACTTGTGTTCTGGGACAGAAACTTTCACAACATGTCTACTTTAAGCTCCTTTGACTTCCAGCTTCTGGGTTGGATTTGGCCCTAGAAGGCACTGGCAGATTGAGTGGTTGTAGAAAGGAGTATTTATCCCCTCTGATTTTCTTCATGTCTTTCCAAGGTTTTAGTGAAAGGGAAAAACTGTACAAGATAAACTGTTGTTTTTAAAACCTTGTTCTTTTGAAACTGCCTAGCTCTGTAACTGCTTCATGGCTTTGTAATTACTTTCTTGACCTCTGTAATCATGAGACCATTACCAAACATACAAAATGCCTGATTGTATTATTGTACCAAGCTTCATAAACGGATGATCATTAATCTACCCTTGTGATTGATGATCTCACCCTGCTAGCTGATCAGAAGAACTTCCAGGCTGTTCTGTCTCACCTTTGTACTTCCTGTTTGTGCGTCATATAAAAGCTCTAGACCATCAGAGATCTGGGAATGATCCCAATCAGTGTCCATCAACACAAATAAATCTGTCTCCAAATCCTGGATGTCATTTCAGTGTTTCTGCTTGCTACTGCATCCAGCACATTGGGCAGGAATACTGACCATGCTGACCTCTTTGGGCACCAGTCATGTCCCTTTTTGACAGAGCAAGGACCTCTCCAGGTACTGATGGGAAGATGTGTCCTCAGGATTTCTTGAGTCCCCTCAAAGGTCTAAAGGAGGATTCCTGGCTCCCTACTCAGGCTTCTCACAGTAGACCCCAAAGGGAGGAGAACACAGTCTGTCTGTTTATCTGTCTGTCTGTCTGCCTGATTCCAGTAAGGCCTCTGGGGGCACCCTAGATAGTCTGGCAGTCCTGCTCAGTTTGAGCAAAAGAAGGGTTTGATCAACTCTTGTTCATTAAGGCCACACTCAAGGGAAGGGGGATTAGATTGTTTAACTTCTGAGTGCCTGCTGAATGAATGTGTGAATGAGTGGAATGGACAGCCTAAGCAATAGGCTGCTCCATCTGTGCACCAAGACTGCGAAGCACTGGTCATGGTGGCTGATTGGACCCTCATGTGTGGTTCTGTGGCTACTGACAAATGGCACAACAGAGACCTTGCACTCTCCTTAGCTAAGTCATGTCATGAGGGATGTGGCCAAGTGGGCATCTGAATAGTCTCTCTGTCTCTCTCTGAGGGTTACCCACCCTTTGTCTACTGCACCATCATTCAAGGTTACACAGCATACAGTAGGGAGATGGAATGGGAACTGATTATTTAAACCCTAAGGAAAAGAGGTTTTATGGAGTTAAAAATGAAACAAAACCACTCCCTGCATCTCAAAGAAAAAAAAGGAAAAAGAGGCCCATTCTGCCTGAGAATTCTTCCCTGGTCTCCTCATCGGCTGCCACAGCTGCAGCCAACACCTATAGCTGCACTTTCTGCTACTAATTCATCTACTTCCAGCCAGTAAAACTGATTCTAGCTAACCATTGCCTATATTTGATCAAAGAGGCCCTCTCTCCAGAGCCTTCTGCATACATGCCTATCCAGATCAGATGGTATCATCTAGCACCCACCTGATATGACTATCAACAATTCCTTCTGTGTTTCATGTTTTGACTGAAGAGAAATTGGACTGTCAGCCCTCACAAATGAGTTGTGCCCTGTTAGGCCTGAATAGATAGAATGGACGGAGCCCTATCCAATTGGGCTCATGGGATACCATGATCATTGCACAAGTTAGGGGAAAACCTGTCATTTTTCTGGTAGACAGTGGAACAGAAATCTCTAGTTTTAAAAGTTCCTTCTGTCATAAAGTTACCATTATTTGGGCAACTGAGGCTCTTGCCTCTTGTCAAGTCTGCCAGGCACAAACTTACAGCCTAGGAGGACATCTTCTTCACACCAAGCCAGTCAGCCTTGCTCTCTTTTAATCCTGAAAATTCAACTTTGACTGTTTCCTGAGAGGAAAATGATGCCTTCATTGGCCTAAGACAGATAACCACAATCCTAAAGTTCTGAAAACTCTCCTCTCAGAGGTATCCACTAAAGACTCACCTCTTGGCCTGAACATCAACCATGCCACCTCACATCAACCTCAATTGCTATCAGATGTCACAGAAAGCACGAAGAGGCAACCAGCCACACATTAGCCTGATAGATTGTTAATCACCTTGGGCAAGATCTCCATGCTATTAACAGTGCAGAAAAGATGCCTCCTCCTGCTTGCAAGTTACTCCCATAAACCCCTTCAGCTAGAAAAATCCTGAGATTAAAAAGCCAGTTCAGTTGGACTCAGTTGCAATAAGAGGTTAAAAACTGTCCCACCTTGGCTCCACACCTGTGTCCTGCTTGACCAGAAAGCCATCCTAGTCATCAAAACAAACCTACAAGACAATCTGAGAGGCTCTCAGATTCAGCCCAAGGCAGTAAAGCTTTATTCTGTTCTGCCTGAGATCCCTGAGTCTGACCTGTCTTCTCCTAACTCCTTCTCATCAAGCCCATCCTGCTCAGCTATCCAAGATGTCACCAACACCAGTTCTGTTTCCTGAATTGTTGATTCAGTATTCCTGCTAATACTGAAGAATGCCACTGTATTTTAGCGGGGGCCAACCCTGATTAAAATCAAAAGTCCCCACCACTGTGGTTGATCCTGATGCTTGGGGGAACACAGTCTTCCCCTGAGTATGTTCAAACTGGGACTTTAATGTGAGAGGACCATGAAGCCTTAGATCAGTACAATATTGCTCACTTGCCAGACCTCAAAGTGAGAGGTAAGAAGCCAATAAACATGTCTAAAGTTGCTAAAATTACCCACTGGAGCCCCAGCTAGATAGAAATTCTGCTAAAGCAGATCATCTAGGATTAATGGACACTTTCTCAAGCATGAATTCCTGTACATGCTTGAGTGCCCCATACCTCTCCCAGGGTGTAACCAATCTCCCTAATGCTTGGGTCCACTGTCCTGGACTTGATATTGACTCTGGCTGTATCCCAGGAGGAAGAATAGTGCCTACATCAACCTGAAATGCCTGGTAATCATAACCCTGAAATTCTGAGAAACTCATTTCCAGAGTATGAACAAAGGATTCACCTTGAAGGCTTGCTATCATTCATGCCCCTTTGTTGATTCAGCTCTGTCCCAAGGCTACCCCCACTTGTATCAAACAGTACACCTCTCCTGCCTGTAAAGCCAGTTCAAGATCTCTGAGCTACCAATGATGCCATGATAGCCCTCTGTATACATTGCCTCAGTCTTCTGCCACCCACAGCCTGTTGGTATACCTGGTGGACCTAAGAATGCCCTCTTTTGCCTTTGACTGGCTCTTACAGCCAGCCTGGAATTGACAGGAATCTTCACAACTGACCTGGAATCAACCTCCCAGATGTTCAAACACTTGTTTACCCTCTTTAGAGAAGCCCTTACAGCTGACCTTGCTAGTTTTCCAGAATGACACCCAAACTGCCTGCTGCAAAGACATAAAAGCTCTGCTACAAAATCTGGCAGAAACTGGTTACCAAGAAACTCCACAAATTTCTTGGTGCTGCTGACTTCTATAAAATCTGGATCCTTGAGTTCAAGAAAACAATGTTTACTCAGACTGTGAGCTTCTGGGAGTGCCCAGTGGCCTACCTGTGCAAATTCTTGGCCACTGTCCTTCCATATATGTGCTGCCAAAGCAAGCATGGCCACTATCCTTCTGACCAAAAAAGCTGACAAGCTCACCTTAGTCCAAAACCTAACTGTCCAGGTGCCACATGCTATGCTGGATCTCACTTAGTACCAAGGACTCTTATGCAAAAATCCCCACCTGACACTTGTGGTGATAAAACTACTCAATCCTACCATGTACATGCCCATAGAGGTGGGCCCAACAGACCATGACTGCCTGATACTATCTGATGAACTGTTCTTGAGCCAATCAGATTTTTAAAATACTCCCCTGACAAAGGCTGAGTACACCCTGTTTACAGATGGAAGTAACCCTGTTAGGACAGGCTGGATATGCTGTGGTCACCTTAGACAAAATTATTTTTGCCAAAGCTTTCCTGCTATTGCTTCCTTCTGCTGTTTGGAAACCTTCCACCAATTACTCAGAGCCAGATCTTCCCCCACCATATGCAAGCTCAAGCCACTGCACTGGCACCTGTACCCCTGCAGTCAGCTCAGCCTTCAGTATCTGTATCACTGGCCCTGACCTCGTGCATTATAATGGACTCTCCTCATTTACAGATATATAAATAGATTACACAGAAGTAAAAGATAAAACTACATACAGCTTGTAACCTGTTAAAGGACCAGCTATATCTGTAGGCATTCCTACATATACATATAAACGAGGTACATACTAACTACCTCTAAAAGCTTCAGAATTCCAGCATTTAGATCTGCTGAAAAATTGATCTGCACAGGTCCTCTGAGGTTCACTTCAAAGAGACAGTGCATGCAAACAAGTCCACATGCGACTGAAGCCTGAGGACATTATTCACAGCCTGTGCCATACCTTTTCCTTTTGATTTTTGTGTCTTTTCAGGCTGTTTACCCCAGTTCTTGCTTCCCCAACCCCTGCTAGCTGTGTTTTTATTTGGCCTTAAACTCTGTGGACAGTTACCCCAAAAGGATAAAAGACAACCTATAAGGATTTTTTCTTACCCTTTATATGGTTTTGTTAGTATGACTTGTTACTTTAAATTGTCGTCCTCCTCTAAAAAGTCTAGGGCTATCAATTATAATTAGAAAATGTTTGTTGTTACTAATGTGCTGACATCAAATGTTGGGGTCTGGATACTGGCTCTGTTTAATTTAACCATAGGAAGTCAAATTGCTATAACCCAAGTTCCTATTGAGTTTCGCTTGATAAAAACTGACACCTGGGAGGTAATTCAGCCCAAAGTCTAGAATGGACAAGGCCCAACAGTTCTCAGATTTGATCTTTGCCAAATTATTACCATCCCAGACTGGGAAGACCTCTTGTCCAAAAGGGCGCAGAAGACCCCACAGGGATTCTGCTGTGGTGGCCTCTGATTTCTAACCATGCCCCAGAGACAAATATGGGCACACAGGCTGCAAATCCAGAACACACCATAACTGTCCCTGGAAATGTGTGTCCATAGCCTCTTATGTGGGGAGGGCAATGATGACTGAAACAGACCACCTAAAGGCCGTCCCTAAATTAGCCAAACAAGAAAAACAAGAGGAATTTGTAATGACCTAGGGGAAAACTGCTGTTTCTATGCTAATAAGTCTGAAACAGTCCAAAAGGGTCTGCAACAATTACAAGAGAGGTTAAATAACTCGGCTCAAGAATGAAACCAGAAACAGGGATGATTCCAAGGTCTATCTGACTTGGGACCATGGCTGAAACCCCTACTGGGACTCCTGACAGCCCTTATATTAATTCTCCCAATAGGCCCTGCCTGATTAGTTGGATTACATAGTTTAAGAGCTGCCCCTTCTTTTGCAGCTTTAAATAAATAAATTTAAAAGCTAGCCCCAGCATTGAAAGAGATTTTTCCGAGTAATGACAAGAGCGGGAAATGAAAGGAAAAAAACTTTACAAGAGAAATTATTCTTTTTAAAACTTTGTTGTTTTGAAACTGCTTAGCTCTGTAGCTGCTTCATGGCTTTGTAATTACTTTCTTGACCTCTGTAATCATGAGACCATAACCAAACATACGAAATGCCTTATTGTACCATTGTACCAAGCTTCATAAACTGATGACCATTAATCTACCTTTGTAACTGATGATCTCACTCTGCTAGATAATCAGAAGAACTTCCAGGCTGCTCTGTCTCACCTTTGTACCTCCTTTGTACCTCCTGCTTGTGCATCATATAAAAACTCTAGACCTTCAGAGATCAGGGCCTGATATTCTGGGAATGATCCTAATCAGTGCCCATTGAGATAAATAAATCTCCCTCCAAATCCTGAGTGTTATTTCAGTGTTTCTGCTTGCCATTACATCAGTAGCTACCGCTTTCTAGGTCGTATAACATTTTTAGATGGCTAATCATGTCTGTGGCCCTTGCCAGGTTTGGACATCATTTTCTCCTGTTGTCCTTTCAAAACAAGAAGTGGTAGTAGGTTACTACTCTTCCTCATCTTGTGTTCCTGCCTCTTTGCTCTCCCCATCCTATATCTTGTGAACGTGCCAGGTATTTACAGTTACTTACAATCTAGTAAGTGCTAGAAATAAACCAAGATGTGTGTCTGACGCATCTTCAGCACCTCTTCTGATTCTCTGGGCTTCACTTGTCACCCGCATGCACAGCACTTGTGACACAAAATGCCACAGTGCACTGATTCCATGTAGATCCATGTGGTTCTGTCTTCTGAAGCCTCCAGGAGTACTCCCTGGATCTTTTCTCCTGTTACCCCTTCCAGAACTCAGGTGAAATTCCATGACCCAAGATATGAGGCTTGGCTTCCTGAACTGATACTAAGAAATTCCATGGCATAGTCCTGAAATGCTGATGTTTATCACCCCTGTGAGGGAAAGGGGACTTAGGATACCCACACAGCTCTGAGATGTTCTCTGTGGTTGAGGAGGTACAAGAGCTCTGCTGAGTCTCCTTGCTGGCCTGATTCAGAAACAGAAGCTGGCAGGGAACATTCTCCTGTATGTGCTCCTCATCCTTCTCGGCTTCACTACCATTTCCCTCACTTTCACTGCCCTGGGATGACATCTGCAAATAAACCCTTATTGTATTATTTAAATTTATTTTTTTAGAAAAAGCAGTTAAGCTACTTCACAAGCTTGTCTGTTAAAGAATATGAGGGAGCTTTCCTTAGATACCATGGTTCAGGGAACTCTCTTTGAGAAAGCGACATTTAAACTAAAACCTAAAGGAAAAACAAGAAAGCCATCTGAACAATAGCTTGATCAAAGAGATGAGGATAACCATTGTTTTAGCATAAGAAAGAACAGTTTTAAGCAACTGCAAGACCAGTGTGAATGGAACAGGGTGACAAATAGGGAAAGAGAAGGTATGAATTTGGAGAGGCTGACAGAGGTATAGAGCCCATAAGAAAGATTTTAAATTTAGCCTAAGTTCAACAGGTGAAAGAACAGGAAGTTGTTGGAAATAGTTGTAATTAGATTTTCATTTTAACAGTAATCTGACTGTTACACAGAATGGCGTATAGTGGGAAAACAAGATACCCAGTTTTGAATTTCATACAGAGGCTAAGAGAAATAAAAGTGCAATGTCTGACATCTAGGTTTTTGACATGGGCAATCTATGGATAATAATGTACCATTTCTTGAAGGAGACCATTTTACAGGAAACTCAGTTGCTGGTGTAACTGGAGATATAGGGCTCCATTTTTTGAAATGTTGAATCTGATACCTATGGAACATCAAATTAGAGAAGAATTTCGAAGCACAGAGTTGCAAAGTTTCATTCATAACTCAATACTCTCCCTCATATCCATGCATTCACACTATGAGCAAATCTTCCTGGTTTTAACTTGAAAGCTATATCTGAAATCTGACCACTTCTCGCCATTTCAGTGGTCGACATCATTGACTAAGCCACCTTCTTGTCTTCCATTCTCTATTGCAAAAGACTACTAATGGGTATTTATTTTGTTACTGTCTCTATAGTTCAATCATAACCTTATTATCCTTTAAAATGTGCATCAAATCATTCTGATATCTTGTTCAAATTCACACTTGAAATAAAATACAGTTTCATTTCTCTGCCTTCTAGAAGTCAAAGCCATGTTTATGGTTTATATAATCCCAAATATGTGTTGCTGTGCGAATATATGAATGGGGTACCCAGATCACTAATAGAATGGATTTGGCACAAATTAACAGTTACAAATGGGCAACTAGACTTTAGCAGAAGGTCAGATATTCCTACAAGAGAGGAAATTGTGGCTGGTTTCAAGGATTTTGTGAATGAAAATAAAGAATTTCCTTTTGAATTGTCTCTATTGCCTCAGTGATATATGAGGTAATGTCATAAATAGACTGTGTTTTGTAGGATACACGTGAAGGGGTAAGGAAAATATACTTTAGAGAGTAAAGCATTAAAATTTCAACCAAAGTAAGATTGATAGCACATGTTTAAAACCCACTGTAATTTTATAATTATGAATTCAGAGTTAATGTAATCACTAGTCATTGTTTTCTCCTGTAATATTTAAAATCAGGCACAGAAAATATGCTGGTTATGAGCAGTTTTCCCATGAAATATGAGAAAGGGCCAGAGGGAAAGCAGAGGGTGTTTGTGTAGTGATTGTAACGAGTGATAGATGATAAAATCTAAGCTGAGCAAAGAAGAATAAAGTGAAGACAGGAAGGAGGTTAAGGATAGTGAGGAATTGACGGTGTAAATGGATTGAAGATTTAGCTGTGAGGTGGACTGCAGCAGAGTGAGCATTAGAGCTATAAACACTTGATACAGAGCTTTCAAAGGTGGGCATAGCAACCCAGGCATTGAATGGCTGCAGAAGGGTTATGAAAAGGCCATTGAAAGAGAAAGATGCAGAAGTATTGAATTATATTAAAGAAGAATTAAAAGTGTAGGATGTTAAGGTGGAAGGAATGAAACTGTTCAGGAGTGGAGGACCATAGGGGAAAGTAAGCAGGAATAGGCGGATACCATTAACATAAAGTTTTTGTATGTTTGTTTGTTTCAAGAGGAAATGCAGAACAAAGACGCCCTGAAGTGTTTTTAAAAACAAAATTATACTTACCTTACTTCCTGTTAAGAAGAAATCAAATGTTGCAGATAATCTCTTTTTGAGACATGGCAGGAAAACAATATCATCAGATCGTCACAACAGAATGCATGCCTATATCCAGTCACTCCACATACACCTTGAATGCATGTGCTCTTCACTTGTCAACTAAGTATTATTTGAAAAATAAAGGAAGGTCTGTGTTCTACTTGTTCAAGTTTTACCCAGTAAAGTGCACCACACCGGTCATAGTTTTGTGGGAACAAAGGTCCCTACTTGCTCAGTATTTTCTCTTTAGCTTTAATTCACATGTTGAGTGTTTAAAAAGAAAAGTTTTGTTTTTCAAGCTGGGAAAAATGCATTTTTCCCTTGGTATTTGATACTTTACTCGCAAAAATAAGAGTTAATAAAGCAATTATTTATTTTCAAGGTGTTGGGTTCAGTGGAGTATACAACTGCTCAGCTATTAAAGAAGAAAGAATAATAGAATGCCCAACCCTTTGATATATGCTGTGTGACTATGGAGAGGCCATTTACCATGTTTTATTCTGAAATTTTAACCTGTAATGCAAACTGGACTAAAGGATCTTTAAGAATCTACCTACATCTAAAATACTATTTCTTTATATTCTCATATTTATCACATTGCCTTCTGTATTTTATCCTTTCCAATTATTTTGGAATTATATCTGCTATTTGCTAAAAATGAACTTTAAACAACTGAAATCCATGTGATTTTCTTCTATTTCCCAAAAGACAAATTTGGTAGAAATACAGTAATCTATACAGATAACAGTTGATTACCCACCCTAACGGAGTTTAGTTAGCATCACAAAAACAATTCAAATATCGGATAATAAAAGTCAGTCATATTTGGATTTGGACTACACTGTGACTTTATTTTGCAAATGTACCTTCTTACATTATTAACTAAACACAGTGTGCTCTTTTTAGGTAATTATCAGTTGAGAGACATGAGGATGAAAAGGTCTAGACTTGCTAATGGAGGGAGAGAAATTAGGCTATGGCTTCCAAATATCAACAAATGAATAATTATCAATGGCTTCCAAATATCAACAAATGAATAATTATCAATAGCAATCAAAGTAGGAATCAACAGCTGAATTCAATGAATAATAGACTCTAATTAATAAACTTCACTTTATGTCACCGTCCCCAACTTAATGACCAACTGTCAATTCTAGCATAGTGCCGGGCACACAGAAACTCAATATTTATTGATTTCTTCTTCTCTTGATTGTTAATATGTTCCTCTCTTCTCTGCCTATAATTTATATGAAGGCCATTTCTTATGATCTTTGAAGATTGGTTTCAATCTTCGAATAATAAGGAACTCATAAATACAAAAGGATAAGCATGTTGAAGTCTTGTCCTGTAGCAGAGCTTCATATGACAGTGAGAATGGTTTTCCTTCTGATAAAAAGTTTTTTGAAGAATGTGTGTGCTCAAAACTATCTCCAAGCCTATTTATTTAGAGGAGATGGGGTAGATTTCCCCTTTGGGGACTGATATTGGACTATATGGTACCATGCAAATGATTGTTCTAAGCAACCAGTCTTAAAATGGACAGTTTGAGATAATATAATATGCTTTAACAAATGGAATTTTAACACTCTCCAGGTATTTTCCCCGCTGTGTGAAATCTGCTGTGTTAAATCTCTTTGTTCAGCTCAGACAGGTCATTTGTCAAATTCCTCCTCATTATTAAAAATGTATTCAATGGCATTTAATGAGTACATATGGATTCAGAAATGATCACAAATCAAAATTTCAAAAGTCATATTTTTATCTGCACTCTCCAAGGCCATGAATATGTAGCAGGCCCTTAATGTGGGTGATTCTTAATGCTCAGACAGGATCTGATCCTTACAATATTCAGAATTTCTACAGCCCTCGCTCCCTCTTCAGATAAGAAAATTGCAATATCCGAAGAGACAGTGTCAGTATTAAGGAAAGAAACTCCAAGAATGGGACCTCTAACCTCAAACTGAAGCCCAAATCAACCCCTCTTGTTTTAGTGCCTTTGTAATTAATGTTGCTAACTCACTCTTTCATGTAGGAGCTAGAGTTTATAGAAGGCTTTGCAAATAAATATGCTATGTAAGTAGTATTAGTATTATCTACAGTAATTGCTTTAATAAGTATGATGGTAAACTTAGAAGACTTGGAATCCTACTTTGAAGCATTGCTTCTTGTCTTTGGGTGGGTACATCTCAAAATTATTGAGTGAGGAAATTTTCTTTTCAATTTCATACACTGAGAGAGAAGCTTCCCAGCTGCTATGTAAAGAACAAACGCTGAAGTTAATAATGCTTGAGATTTCCTGCAGGAGTAGCACATCACAGGACTAAGAACGACAGAAATCTGTGGAAGCCTTTCTTATGTGGGCCAGGTTCTGATCCAAGAATGTCTTAAAAATGTCCTTTACATAAGGATAGAGATCCTACAGGCATGTGGGTCCTGCTGCCCTCTAAAATTGGCATACATATTAAAAGATTCTCACTCAGGTTTAGTCCTTAAAAGACTCTCCACCAATTTGCCATGCTCTTTCACCTGCTGACTGAATGCAGAGCTTGAAAACCAGAGTTTTGAGGTTTTGGAGCCTAAATGAGGTGACACCTACTTTGAAATGTATGTGACCAAAACCCAAACTTCTAATCAAGTATATATGTATGAGAGAAATAATCATGACATATATATTATATTATATATATTTACATATTAGGATAAAATCGATGTATATAACAATACATCATGATGATATTTTTATATATCCAGGGTATAGCATACTATATACTACAGATAGTGTTTTATATAATAAAATTATTAGAGCAGCACCTCTGAGAACTAGACTGGGTCAAACCTTCTAGAATTGAGGTGTGAGCTCAAAAGGAACCCAAATAAGTCCATCTAATACTGATACTGAGCATCTCCGCAGTGCTTACCCATCCTCTCTGACCAAGGCGCAGGTCAGGTGCCAGACACCAGGATGCCACTGCAGCCCACAGATGGCGATCAAGTGGCTGTAACAGCAAAGGAAGGAGCATGATAGGGCCAGGCCTGGGATTTAGCGGGTCCTGACAGCTGTCTTGCCTGCTATTCCTTTGTAATCTTTTGCAGGTGGCAACTGAAGGCAGATTCAGCCCAAGGCTCTCTGTTGAGCTGCTTACAGACCCTGCTTAGCTAAGGCAGCATGGCAGGCTTCCTCCAGCTCTATGGACTCTGAAAACCCTGTCGATACCAGGTACAAACTGGGCTTGTTCAGTTGGGGTCATCTCTGTGACACTTCTGTGTTTAACAGCAGGCAGCTAACTTCATAATCCTGCCCTGGATTTTTTGTCCCAGCTTCCATCTCCATGAAGATTATAGTCTTGTAATATCTTTCCTCTTTACTTACTACAAAGCAGTGTTCAAATGTGATTAGATTTACTCCATGGCATTGCTTCTTGTGTCTGCGGTCACAAACTACAAGGTAGATCTGAGAGGTGCTCAACAATTTTGCCTTCTCATTTTGCCTTTTTATTCCTCCCTGAAGCCCAGGCAGTTGATGTTGAAACCAATTTATTTCTTTCTCAGATAGATGCTGCAGACATTACATTGGTGGTTAAATGGTTTCCACTTGCCCAAAATAGTTAAGATGCCTGTCTTATTGGGTTACTTCAGCTCCCTGTGATCCCATATCGTGTTGCTAACAAAGGTCACTAAGATTTTGGAATCTAAGTAATGGAGTCTCAAGGGCACTGGCTTTATTTGAGCAGCATCAGCAGATTATCAGTGATAAAAACCTGAAAGTCTTGCCTAATATTTCTCGGGATCTCAGAGTCCAAGCTAGGATTACAGCAGAGCAAGGGAGGCTTTCCCACACAAGTGTAGCTTCTTTCCTTAGATCTGCATCCCAAAGGAGCATGGCTGTGGCACTCTTCACAATGACCTAGTAGCAGCAAGCCTAGTGACCTTCAGCTCTCCAGGAATGGAGCTCTTTCTCCAACTCTTCAGCACGTTAGGGAAGAAGAGTTTGAGAGTTTTCCTGCATTGTTTACCTATAAGCCACCTTAAATTTAGGGTGTTCCCCATTACCTCTAACTCACCCCTCTTTTTAAATTTTGATTTGTCTGGCCCTCTTTTCTTCCCCTCTTTTTACTGAGCAGCAGTAAGAAAACCCGTCAGCAACACCCCCTACTCAAATCTATTTTCTGTTTCACTAGAAAAAGAAAGTTGCAGATTGATCACAAATAAAGCACTGTACATTCAGTACCCACCCCCAAACCCCATTCTCATAATTTCATGTTTTTTTTTAATCTGCTACAAATATTAAAGGAATATTAAGGAGGATCAGAAATTTCAGGCTTTGCTTTTGCTGCTCTTTTGAGATAGAGTGGAGTATGTCCTCAAATCAAGTGATGTAGTAAGCCTGAGCCTTGTACTAAGCTAGGGAAGCAGAAAAGGAAGTTAGTGCCCTAAAGAAAGAGCAATGCACTGGGTCAGCCAGGAGCATAGGAAGTGGCAAGAATCCCAGGAACTGCATTTGCCAATTACTGGGCATTTATACTTAGTCTCTGTTCAACTCATTAGGGTGATTATAATCAAGTGTCTGATTTTAATCTTACTTACCCTCATCTAGATAACCTGTCAATTCTTCATTTCCCTCACCTTTCCCTAGTTTGGATTCTAATACACCTTTCAAATGCCACTTCCCTGCTTAATAAGATTTAATGGTTCCTCATTGCCTATAAGATAAAATTGCATGTGCAATTAACTATAATACAGTAAGCTAATAATAGCTAACATTTATTGGGTCCTTTTTTAAGCGCACTGTGCTGGGTATATTAAATGCATGATACCTAGATTTCATAACTACTCTGCAGGGTAAATACTGTTATTCCCATTATACAGATGGAGAATCGTAGGCTCTAAGAGGTGCGAAGCTCACTCAGAGCCAAAGTGCTAACAAAAGATGGAGCCAGGATTTAAAGGCAGATTCTTTGATTTCAAAGTTCTTATGCACATTCATCAATTTGTTCATTTACTTAATTGACATTTATGAGTACATTTGTCCACAAAGTATTTTGAGGAAAAAAGGGAGCATATTAAGGAGGGCTACTATTCGAAAAATAAACAAACGTACCAACTACGGGAAGTGTGAGTTTATATAGGATGTGGGATTGGCTTTTGGAAGTTGGGTTTTTTAGCGTGATAAACAAGAATAAAAAAGGAATAATCAAAATGAAACATTCTGCCATAGCAAATAGGAACAAGAAACTAAACCCTATGAGAAATGTTCCTTTCTTTGATTCAGTCCAACCCTACTGACTTTAAAAAAAAATTGTGTGATTCACTTTAATTTCCTTTTGCAAAAAGAATGCTGACTTGGAAAGGGTGGTGATACATATTCTATTTTAGAAATCTACAGGCTCACAAAGAGGTACTTCTTCATAAGATAGTGAGTACAGGCTCTAGGGAAGGGCACACATCTGGGGAGTTATCAAAGCTGTTGCCTGAATTTTCTTTTCACTGGACTCTTCTGGTTAGTGAAGCATACTAAACATTTGGAATGAGCACTGTTTTAAGAAGAAAGGACTCTTATGAAAATTACATGGGCTTGAATCCCTGTTGTCATCTGGGAGCTCCTGTTATTGCCTGAGTGGATATCTTGCACTCTCCAAGAGCCACTTCTGATGTCCTCATGAATGCAGTGCCCCTGAAATATGACCTGCCTTTGAAGGTGAACTATTCACGTGTGGACTGGGAAGTGGAGAAATGATTTCCACTTAGTGTCCTCCTTTGCAGAGTCAGTGACTGATGCCTCATTCTAAAACAAACGTGTGAGCAAAAAACAACCAGCAGACTGTCTAAGACACAACCCGACTCCCAGCATCCCACTGGAATCTAAAACAAATCATTGACTCACACCCAAAATGCATACACTCTCTCCTGTCAAAATCTGCTCTTTCTAACTCAATTTCTCCTGATGACAGCAGTCTTTACTCTCTTTGCTGTGTCTGCTGCCATTCTTCCCTGAACTTAGGAGAAATAATTATTTTGTTTTTCCCCAGAACTCAGATTACTCTAAATATGAAACTATTGTGATGTTCTCCTCCTGCTACCCTTGTGCATCTGATCCCAAAACACATATCAAATCATCCCACATGAACTGGGGACAATTTACCTCAGTGCACTGAGCCAGCGGATATATCCCTTCTCTCATGTCTGCTCCTATTTTAAATTCTTTCTGTAGCATAGGATTGGTCCTCAGTCATTTTTATTCACCTCCTTACTAGAGAATTTTTAGAAATTTAGAAGGTCTTGAATAATCAAGAGTCTCTTAACATGATATCTGAGAGAAATGGCCTAGGAAAGAAGCAGCTGTCTTTCCTCTCACAGCTTGTAAGGGAACATGTATTGAATCTAGTCCTTCAGTATTCCCAGCTGGAATAGAAGACTTAGACTCCACGCTCTTAAGGTGCCTCTAACCTGAATCTCATGACTGCTGAAGCTGTTGAGGTGGCATTTGCCATCAACAGAAAGTAAGATGGGTCTTTTCTGCTTCTGAGAAAAAAAGCTAAACAGAGTTTAATAACAGCAAACAATGAATATTATAGAATCCTTAGGCTGAAAGCACAGAGGCCAACAGTGAGGGCTAGAGCATAGAAAAAAATTCTATTTTTTAGAAGTAGGATCACAATCATTTGCCTTCCCTCTGTAGCTTTAACAGTAACCCCACACCTTCTGCCCCAGAGACCCTACAAAAGGGACTTCATAGTAGGAAAGCAAGTGGGCTCAGGTATCTCTTCTTGCTAAATTTAGCTTTACACTGCTATCTCAGGAAAGCTATTTCCTGTCTCCCTTTGTAACTGTATTTTGCCTCCTATGAAATGGAGATAATAACACTTACCTTCTGCAGCCCACTAGGGTGTTATGAGGATTAATTAAAGTTCTTTGAAGATGACAAGTCCTGAGAACAATTATTATTAGCTAAGCAAACTGCCTGTTTTAATACCAAGGGTCTCCTGGAAGGTCAGGCAAGCTCTCTTAAGCATAACCTTCCCTCCCTTCTTCCCCATATTACTTTCTACCAGGCCCAGTGCGCAAAGGATTAGAAGGTGTTCTCTGGAAAGCGCACCTTCTCTATGGGATTAAACTGTATGAATAATGGAAGAGTGCCAATATGCCTGAAGACTGTAGAGCACCTTCTCTTTACTCCCCTCCTCAGTCTTCTTTTTGGAGCCGTGACTTAAAGCTCTGTGTGGTATTTTAAGGTAAACACTACTGAGGCTAGGTTAATTAATTCCTGGCTTGCACATAGCATTTTGTCTACTTCAAAATATTCTGCAAAGTATAAGTGATTATTACACAAGTGATTATTGTTGAACATATCATATATAAGGTACATAAATATCAACACATTTTCCTTATTACTCAGCTATAAAGAAAGATAAACTTGAGACCTTTATAGATAAATGGTCACAACTAGAGATCATACTCATAAGTGAAATAAATCAGACCTGCATGTGCAAGCACCACATTGTCTCACTAGTTTAAAATCTGAAAGATTTAATTTAAACTAGGAGGTATGATAGACACTGTGAAATGATAGGAAAACACTCAAGGGTAAAGGGCAACTGGGATGTGGGAAAAGAGAAGGGAAAGAAGGAGAAATTTTGTATCTATGTATATACAGGATAGTTAACTTGGTTGTTCTACTGTCTTCTATTTCTTTGCTGAAAGAAACTGTCAAGGAGTCCTTGACTGATCAATACTGCATGTCTCTATCTGTTTTCATGAGAAACCACTTTAAAGATATCAATATGTAATACAACAAGCATTGTTAATTTCCTACCACTTTGTAACTCTGTATTGTCTGTACTGTTCTTTTGCTATTTTGTAAAAGGCTTCTGTCTGTTAATGTTTTCCTCCTTTTGTTTTTAAAAAACAAAAAGAAACACATCTTCCTAAGTACAATGGGAGGAAAACAATGGTAAGATCTCAATTTTAAACTTGCAGCTTTGAAGGTATTTAAATCAAGTAGTTCTAAAAATAATATTTTAAATTTTAGAATCTTCCTCCACCCCCCAGCATGAGTATGATAAGTTCATAGCTCTGGAAGTAACAGAAACCTCAACGATAGCTGTTGGGCTTCTGATTGTGGCCCAGGGCATGAGTCACTTTCCCATCACTGGGACAAAATACCCAACACTTCACCACTTACAGGGTAGACGTTTATTTTGACTCATGGTTTGAGAGGATCCAGCCCATGGCTGGTTGGCTCCAGCATGGAAACGGTAAAGCAGAACGGCCTTGCAGAGGAAAACTGCTTGGCACATGATTACCAAGAAGCAGAAAGAAAAGGAGAGGAGGCGCCTGGGGCTCTCCAAGAATACATCCTTCAGGTCACAACCTAAGTGATATCTCCAGCAGTGAGGCCCCTCCCCTAAGAGCACATTTAGCTATAAACCCATCAATGAATTAACCCACTGATGAGTATAGAGCCCTCATGATCCATTCACTTTGCAAAAGCCTCGCTGCTGAATTTAAGTCAGTTGGAGGATATCTTAGATCTAAACCATAGTACCTGCCTACCACGTATATGTCTTTTCATTTGCCAGTAATACATCCTTGTTTGAGAAACCATTCTGTTCACTCTTCCATAACATTTCATCCCCTGAGTGTCCCTTTTCCTAAATATGATGTTCACAATGTGTGCCAAGTACTCTAAGTTCACTCTAACCAGCATGGAGCAAAATAAGATTTTCACTTATCTTGCTCTGAATAGGATCAAATCTTACATAGACTATGCATCATATTGAGGACCTACATGATATTTAACATCATCATATCATTAACATTATCACATCAATTTCACCACCTGCTATATTTTTTTCTCCACTTGTGCAATTGACTTTTAACCTTGCATATGCAAGACTTCACATTTATGGATATTTATTTAGCATTTTATTCTTCAGTTATTTATCTCAACTTGATTGAATAATTCTCAGCCCTGACTTTTCCATGCAGTCTGTAAGCTCACTTTTTCCACCAGCAGCAATAGTGATCCCTTTGTTTCCTTCATTGCCTTTGCAGGTTGTCTAGTTTGCAAAGGAAGTCATCTCAGGAAACATAAAAGCAAAGCAGATGCAAAAGAATGAATGCTAATGAGTGAATAAAGTGTAAAGATGAGAGAGATAGTAGAGAGACAGTTTAAAATTTCCTAATTTCTTGCCATACTGTTCTAAAGATGTCAACAATGCAAAGCAGAATTTCATTTTTCCAAGATTATACAAAAGAGGCATGATTAATATGAAAGGGAAAGTGCAAATTTCCAGTCTGGCAAACATTTTCTCCAACTTGTTACAAATTCATTTTCCTTGTGTCATTTCCCCTTCATGTTCCCCATCAGGAATATTGGAAAGGCCTCACTAACTTAGGGCAAAAAGTTTTTTAATGGATCATATAGTGGAATCAAACAGTCTTTTTCCATTCCCAGAATTTTTATTGATGCAGAAGCAATTCTATTATTTTCTGGGGATCTCAAAGGTAGCATCACCTACTATCACTACTAAGCCATTAGTTACCTGACTAGTGAGCTTTCTTTGGCCATTAAAAGTTGACCTCCCCTACCCTCCTTTGGAAATGAAGCTATAGGGATTGTCTTTCATTTTTATTTTTATTAAAAAAATTTTAATGCATTGCCATTTTACCCTCCTGCTTGCAAATATTGCACAAAGAACCAAAGAGCAGCCAAGAAGAATCCTAAGTAATCCTTAGAGAAATAAGGCAAGTTATAATTGAATAATCTGCAACTAACAGTTATTATCTGGGTTACAATCTTTCTGAGCAAAGCTTCATTGCAGGATGTGGTGGTATAAATAGACACGTGCTCTGGGAAAAAGAAGAAAGAAGCCGAGAGACAGAAGACAGAGTAGACAGGAAAGAGTGTCTTGTAAAAATCCAAAGCTTTAAAAAATTAAAGCTGTAATAGCACAAAGATTGCCTTTTGAATTGTACAAGTGAGATTCTCCTCTCGGAAATCCAGTTTAGGTTAATGGCCTGAGGAATGTCTTGGCTTCTACCTCCCACAAATGTATAAATTAGGTTTGAGCGGTGCTTGCTACAGGCTTTCCACATGCCTCAGAGCAAAAGGCATGATGCCATTTGTTCTTCCTTAGATCAACAATAAGAAATTCGCAATACAATTTAAAATCTATTTGGTATAATAATTGTTAGCTATAAAAATATTGTGGATTATATTAAAATAAGCTAAACCAACAAGATAAGCATACAAATCAGACTCTCTTTTCCTTTTTACTTGATTGTGAACTCAGAGAAAATGGTACCAGTGACGCAGGGTTTCCTCGGAATAATACGACAATCAGAAAATAGATAAGTTAACTGAACAGATTTGACTGCTACCCTCGGCTCTACTCCTCCTTCCTCCCACTTCATCTCTGGTATACAAACAGTGACTTCACCACTAAATATCTCACAGCTGCTAATGTCTGCCGTCATTAACCTCCATGCGACATTTTCATTTCCTACTTAGAGACCTAAAGAGCATTCTTTTGACAGTTGGAGTCTGATTAGAAATGTGCACTGGACGTGGGGGTAAGGGTGCAGATGGCCCGTCTTGGGTACATTTTGGGTTTTGTAGCTTATTTGGAAGGCTAGGACTTTGCCTGGGAAGCAGAACCATCATAAAATCTTATGGACACAGGTCTCTGCCTTCGGCATTGAAGATTTGTTTATTCCACCTTAGGGATTTTTCAGAGGGTTATTCAACCCTTAAAAGGGTGAAAAGTGAGTCAGAAATGTAGATATTGGAGGGAGTAAGAGGGAAAAGTTAGTGAGATAGGGTATGAAGAATTGTGTGTTATAAGGACAGCCTACAATGTACTGGGACTGGTTCTCTTACTTGGAGTGTGGGAAACTGCCTTATCACTTACCTGGCACTGTGTGACCCCTTTGGTCTATCCGTGGGTGTCTGTATGTGCACTTACAGTTTAGTAGTGTGAGACCAAGAGAAAGAATGAGATATAAGAAAAGACAGGCTTCCTGTTAGGCTCATATCCTTAAATGAAAAATACATAAGGGCCTGGCAGACCTCCTAACCTTAGTCACCTTCCTTGAAAGTGGCAGAGATGGCTCCGTCTCTATAGAACGCATTAAGTTACCTGCTCACCAGTGAGAGCCAATAGCCAATATTATCCTTAGAGTGCCTAGTGGAAACATAGCAAATCCTACTAGCCTGTGTGGTAAAATCAAAACACACACAAATAAAAAAGAATTTGAGGGGCTGGGGATTTAGCTCAGCGGCAAAAGCGCCTGCCTGGCAAGTGCAAGGTCGTGAGTTCGGTTCCTGGTACCGGAGAAAAACCAAAA
>NW_004955412.1:28826290-28870177 GCF_000276665.1 Chinchilla lanigera | reverse complement strand
TTTTTTTGGTTTTTCTCCGGTACCGGGAACCGAACTCACGACCTTGCGCTTGCCAGGCAGGCGCTTTTGCCGCTGAGCTAAATCCCCAGCCCGACTGTCCCTATCTCTTGATCCCCTTCCCATTTGAGAAAGATCTATCTCCCTACTTCTTATTATCTATCTTTTATTTTCCTCTTTATAATTTGGGTTTCTCACGTACAAGAAACTATGTGATATTTAATTGTATCCCTGATATAATTTCCTTAACATTATGGTCTTAAGGTGAATCCATTTTCCTACAAATGACTCAAATTTTTCTTTTTTCATGGCAGAGTAGTACTCTATTGTGTGTAAATACCACATTTTGTTTATTCATTTTTTAAAAAAGGAGAATCTTTTTGAAATGACACTTGACCATAATTGCAGGTAGGCTTTGAAAAATTCCAACTATAACTAGATGGAGAAGAGAATAAAACAAATCTGATGTCCCAGTAATGAAAGGTTAGATACCTCAGCATTCCTTCAAATTTCAGGCTAATTTTCAGTGTTTTTTAAGTGGTGCTTCCTTATTGTCAGATTTGGTTCCACCTAGAAATAAGAAAAAATTAAAATCAGTGTCCTGGGCCAATAAAATAAACCCCAGTAATGGACTCAATAGCCTTTCTTTCTAGTATTTAACTGGGACCAAATACAGTTTGGACTTTTGATGACTACCATTATTTCAGGAGGTACAATAACCAATAGTTCTTTAGTCAGCAATATCTTGGATGGTGAACCCAGCAACCTTTTAAAGTATATCGTAGTAAGCATTTATTCCATCTACTTGGAATCTCCATGTGTTGAGCCCTTGCCCTGGTTCTGATTTTGTATCTAGCAAATTCCTATTATTTGGAAAATTCTCTGACAATCTCCATTTTCTCAAAAACATTAACGTCTCCTGTCCATTTTTTCTGCATATTGTCCCGTTACTCCATTGTTTTGTGATTTCTATGTAGTCATTTGTTTCACAAGTGCAGACTAAGAACCTACTGTATACTGAATAACATGCCAGTCACTGAGTTATGACAGCACAGAAGATAGGCAAGCTCCAAGAACTCAGGAGGCACTCATGCTAACAGAAGGAAGTTGGGCATAAGCATTTTACATGTTTTCTTTATCTGAATCTGTTTACAAGGTGATTTTTATATTAGTAGTACATGACATGTACTGATTAGACTGAGTTCAAGTCCGCATACAATATCAGGTTCCCCGGGTTACCTGAATTCTTACTTGTGATGCTCTGCCCTGGTGATACACGAACTGTCTTCTAAAATGTCTCACCTGTATTCTACAGTCATTTCTTTCTAGGTTAAACTGATTTTCCCATTTACTCTGGTTATGAACCGTGAACCTTGTCTGCCGTGCCTGCCTTTTTTTTTTATCAATTTGCTTAGAGCTATCTGAGGATTTTCTGTAGCCCAGCATCCAAGCTTCCCATATACTGTACTCCACTCTATATTCAGGGAGTGTAAGCTTCTGATGCTCCTCCCACTGCCTTCTGGAATGCTCATCTCTCCATGGGCAGCTGCCCATACTGGCACCAATACCTCCTAGGCTGTACTGCAGGTCTTACGAGGTTACCAAGAACAAAATGGCCTGACCATGGAAATGATTCCTTGTTGCACTTCTGTTCCTACTGCGTCAGTTTGGTGGCCACTACTCAGGTTGTGCTGGGGCTGCCCCAGAGCTTACTGCTTCTGCCATATGAAACCAGCACTGCTCATTTCTTCTTTCAAGTTTGGAAACAAATTTCCTTCCTTTATGCTTGACCTGCATAGAGCCTCCTCAGTAGATTTTCTTGGCCCTAAGATCTACACAACTTCTTATTGTCTTATGCACATATATAATGGAAGGATGGTTGAATTTGAGTGGAACTTAGCAAAAGACACCATACTGTGATCTAAAATATTTTACCAGTATAACCTCCTGTTTGACTTACAAACCTATCTATTTTACTAAACTCATTTCCCCAGGATGGACTTTCTTACAGGGAAAAAAATCCAGTAAGGGTCAGTAAGGAGCCACAGTTTTACCAAGCATACACTTGAGTCTAATTGTTTCATCGATCTTGCATGCCTATGTTTGGTGATCTGAGCAACTTCTTTGAAGATAACAATATGTATTATAACAACTACTGTAATTTCCTATCATCTTGTTTTGAAATTCTGTATTGCTTTTATTGTTTTGTTTTTGCCTTTGTGTTTTTCTTTCTTTTTAAAAAAATCCAACAATAAAAAATGAAGTTATGCATAGTTGTGAATGTCATAGGTAGAAATATCATAGTTCCCAAATCAGTGTATGCACAAAGTGAAAGTACAGGAATGGCATAACAAGAGTCATTGAATTCCACATGGTAACTTCTCTCTACCTAGAAAGTTCACCACCACCCCCTTTATAGGAGGGGAATAAATTAGGTGTTATAATGATTTGTGATTCTTCCCTGAGAATTTCTCATAACATAGAGTTTATAGTTATTCTTAATGTTCCAGGCTTTTAATCTGTTTTATCTTTTTTTTCTTAAAGAACAGATCTTTAGGATATGTATCAGTTGCCTTGTGTTTATCATTTAGGTATTGAATTTTTGCTCATGTAAATGAAAGCAGCAGACAGCTCAGAAATTCTCACTCAAATTCAGAGCTGCCTCGCTATTATGTAGTGTGAGTCTACAATTTACTCTATAGCACATTATATTAGAGATTATAATTCTTGCCTCTACAAATTAAAGGAATCAGAGAGGCCAAGAAAGGGAGAGGGAGAAGGAGAAGGAGAGGGAGGGAAGAAAGGAGGAAGGAAAGGAAAAGGTGAGAGGGAGGAAGAGAGGGGAAAAGAGAGGGAGAGGGAGGAGAGAGAAAGTTGACTTTGTGAGTTCCATCAGTCCCTAATCCTTATTTCCATTTGAAAAATCTTAAGAATATGCCATTCTTTCCTTCATACTCAGTACTTCTGTTTCAGTAAGAAATAACCTGAATAAAGATGATATATTCTACTTACTTAGTACAGCTTAAAACCAATTTTTCCTCAATTCATTATCCAAACTTTCAAGAGCATTTTTCATACATGAAAGAGAAAGGGAGAAGATGCCTCTGTCCTAATAGTACCTCTCTCCTAATTTTGGTGAACAAAGGTATGTATGCCGTAAAAAGATTAAACGTAAAAATCACCATCTCAATTTCTGCACTATGGTTAGGTTAAATGGATACCAAATCATGGACCTATGAAAGAAAAATGGAAACCAATGAGACAAGGGGAAAAAGCCTGAGGTATACTAGTTTTATAAGAAGATTTTCCAAAGAATATTCAGTTAGGCATTTTGCCTTCTATAAATATGATATGTTATAGGACACCAGCAGTAAATTGTTGTTCTTTGCTTATTACCAAAGGTTGGAAAATAGTCAAGAAGTATAAGTGCTTTTATTAGGCTACTACCCAATGTATGGGCAGAGCCTATTTCCTCCAGATAGGCAAAATTGGTTAGCAACATATTAAATAATATCACAAAGCATTAGGCTGCCTGACTATACATACACAAAGAGAAATAACAGATCAATACACAGAGCCCTAGAACATGATCATTCTTACAAGATTTAGTAGCCAGTATGAGTGTGTGTAAAAAGAAATGAAATGGTAGGTCCTGGATAGCTAGAATGTGGGCTATGAGATAGCAAAATATCAGCCCCATCAACAGGAAAAGCTTATTCCTGTAGTGGATGGACTGGCTGCTGCCAATCCAGTCCTTTCCATAATTTTGTGTGTTAGAACCTGGCATACATATCCTCTTTCATTTCTGCAACCCTCCATATCACTATTTTTCTGGAGATTATGTATGTCTTGATCATGTAAGTTATAACTATGTCACAGAAAGAGAGATGAGTATTTTCAAAAATTTGAAGTACTGAGTCAAATCCATAGGGTTGGACAACATCAGGTCATTTGAGTCACATAGTCCTACAAGGAATAAAATGTCTTGAAAGCTAGCGGTATATCTTTCTCATTAAGATGTGTTTTCTTTTTATTGACAGTTCTGAGTTTGTTTGGTCCCTCTAGGATGCCCTTTATTATCTAATTTTATGATTTTTTAAACTTCATTTATTTTGCAAACAAATTAACTAAGTAATGCATTACCCTAATGGAAATCTATAACTGTTCATCAGAAACTGCTATAGTTTGGCTTTTGCGTGTCCCCCAAAGGCACATCTATTGAAGTTGTGATCCCCATGGCAGTGCTCCTTGGTGATAATGAAACTACTGAGGGGCATGCTGTTCAAGGGAAAGTGGCACTCCAGCCCCTACCTGTTCTCCTTTTATATTCTGTCCATAAGATGAGAAGCTTTGGTCTACTAAATGCTCACACCATGATGTGCTGCTTCTCCACAGGCTCAAAGCAACTGGGCCAAACTGAGAGCTAAAATAAACCCTTCCTAGGATAATGCCCTCAGAAACTTTGTTTCAGTGGTGAAAAGATGACTAACAGAACCTGAATAGATGTTGTCCTTATAGTACATGGACTACTCCTGACCTGTCAAGTTCCATAACTTCACCAAGTTCTAAAGCCAGTGAAGACAGTGTGGGCTGAGCTCCTGCATATATCTGTAAGGGCCTTCAACCTGGGGTAAGGGGTGATAAAATGACTCTGATGTTCTTTAACTATATTTGACTTAGACGTCCCAAACCAAACCAAGCCAAGCAAAGCAAAGCAACAGCAAAATTACCATATAGATTCTTGAATACATTGCCAAACGTGCTTTATTTGTCTGTATTCTTTTTCATTCCATGGAATCTATTTAAATATTTAGTCTTCTCTCCAGCAAAGCTGTTTTTCTTAAAATTTAAGAAATACGTGTTGATTGCCTTCCATTTGTATTTTTATGACTTTGGTCACATGAAGAATCTTCTCCCTTTCTCACATTTCTTCTAACCTCTCCCAGTGGCATATTGCAGCCACTGTAAATATGTAGCTCACAGAGCCCTGGAGATCCTTTCAGTGGCCTCTAAAAGTGAAAATTATTTTAAAATTCTAAAGTACTGTTTTCCTTTTTAATTGTCCTGACATTTGTACTAATCATTCAAAAGCTGTGAAAGGTAAAACTACAAATTAAAGCATGAACCAAAATGATTGAAATAAACTGTACTAATAGTCATTGTAATCACTGCTACACACTTGAAAGAAAAACAGAAGGGGAACCTGAGTATGGTGGAGCACGCCTGTAATCCCAGCACTTGGAAGCCTGAGGCAGGAGAATCACTGTGAGTTCAAGGCCAGCCTGGGCTACAAAGTGAGCTTAAAGGTCAGCTTGAACTGCATAGTAAAACCCTGTCTCAAAAAGACAAAAAAAAAAAAAGGTGGGGGGAAATTCTACATAAGAATGACCTTGATGAAATAATAAAATCATTACTGTTATTAAATATGACCCCTGAGCATCCATAGTCCTAATATTCTGCATAACAAAACAGTGTAGAACACTTAAGAATTCTCTTGGTGGTATGCTTTGGCAAGCAGAATGTTGGCAAGCATCTCATGTACAACACCCAAGCAGAAACTTTAAGAAGAAATTTAAAGACAGAAAATACTAAGGAATAAACTAAACAAGTTATTAGAGTCAATACAGACATTTAGTAAAATTGTAAGTTATAATATCAAAATGCAATGATTAATTTTCTCTATATTAATAATGAAATGACCATTCTGAAAATGAAATTAAGATAATTACATTTAAAATAACCAGCAAAAAGAACAAAGTACTTAAGTATAAGTTTAACAAAAGCATAAGATTTTACTCCAAGAGGTACTAAATATAATTAAAAGAAATTAAGGATTAAAATAAATGGAAAATTATTATATGGTCATTGATAAGAAAATTTAAATATTATTAAGATGTCATTGATATACAAGTTGACAGACTGACTCAAAACGATGTCTATCAAAAGGTTATCTGTCTTTCTGCAAAAAGACCTACTGATTCTTAAGTTTCTATGTAAATAAAAAGAAGTTACAGGAGTCAAAATGTTTTTCAAAAGAAAATTGGAGGATTCACATTTCATTACTACAAAACTCACAGCAAAGTGACCATAATAAAAGCCCTGTGATACTGACATAAGTATGAACATATTGAGCATTGGAACAGAATGAAGAGTCCAAAAATAAAGCCTCATATTGGTGAACTGACTAAATTCTGACAATAACTTCATGATAATTCCTTGAGTGAAAGAACTGTTGATTCAATCAATGGTGCAGGGAAAACTGGATATCCACATGCAAAAGAATCAACTTCGGGCACTCCTCTCATACCCAGAAAATAACTCAGAATGGGTCAACACCTATAAGGAAAGAACATAAGATCATTTTTGACCTTGTATTAGGCAATGGTTTTTTGCATATTACTCCAAAGCCCGTGAAAAGGACAGAGGGAGGAAGGGAAGAAGCAAGTGAGGGAGCGAGGGAACAAGGGAGAGAGAATGAATTGTATTACATCAAATCCAAAGACTACTGGACTGACAATATACCATCAAAAAAAGTGAACAGAGAACTTAGATCAAAAGAAAATATTTCAAAAGTATATATCTAATAAAATATTGCATCCAGAATATAAAATAAATTCGTAAGGGGATGGGGGAAAAAAATAAATAAATAAAATAAAATAAAATAAATTCGTATAATTCCATAATAAAAAGGCAAATGACCTAAGTAAAAAAAAAAAAATATGGAAAAGCTCTGAGTAGGTATTTCTCCAGAGAAGATATGATAATAGTCAATAAGTACATCAAAAAATAGTCAAAATTACTCATCATTAGGAAAATGCAAATCAAAATCACGAGATAATATTTCATATTCACAGAATGCAATAATCAAAACACTGACTCCAGATAGAGTTAGCAAGAATGTAGAAAAATTGCAATACCTCTATATTATTACTAGAATTGTAAAATGTTAGCTGGGCATGGGGGCTCATGCCTTTAATCCCAGCACTTGGGAGGCTGAGGAAAAAGGATCCCTGTGAGTTCAAGGCCAGCCTGAACTACAGAGTGAGAGACCCTACCTCAAAAAAAAAGGTTGTGGTCGTTTTAGAAAAGAATTTTGTGATTTCTCAAAATGTTAAACACATTGTTGCCATGTTACTCAGCAACTCATTCTTAGGTCTATGCTCAAGATATATGAAAACAGATCTACAGAAAATCTGGTGTACAGTTTTTTGTGGTAGCATTGGTCGTACCAATAAAAGCCTGGAAAAATCCAAATGCATGTGAATAAAAAGTGATTCCATACAAGGGAATATTATCTGGCTACAGGAATGGAATGAAGTATTGCTGCACGTTGCATCATGAGAGGACCTTGAAAATATGATAAGTAGAAGACAATCAGATATATATGACTGAATTCATCTGTAGCATACAAAATAAACAAAGCTACAGTAACAAATTACTTTAGTGGTGAAAGGAGATTGGGGAAGGAAGGAGAGAGCTAATGGATTTAGGCTTTCTTCTAGAGCAATAAATATGTTCTAAACTTAGATTGTCTTTGCACAACCCTGTCAATATTCTAAAAGTGTTGTAGTGTACATTGAAGAGGATGATAGTATGATATATGGATTATTTCTCACAATTGTGTGGTTTTTTTTTTAAAGAACAGGATCATCAGTGTTCTACCAGACAGCTACCAGTTCCTGGAAGTACTATTCTACTTGGACTACCAACAATTTCCCTCAGCTCTTACCTCCTTGAACATCCTTATTTTGTCCCATATTATTTACTATCTGCTCATGTGTTTTTGTAATAGTTATTGACTAATTATGACATGTTAAATGATATGCTACATCTAGATTACACAAGGTAGGTAAAACAAATCAAAAATAATAATCCTTATTTCAATTGAATTTATAATTTATTGAACAAAAATAAATTTGTAAAACTCGGTAGTTATACTTTTTTTGACCTTTATTCATTGTTTTCCTTTTATTTTTCTAAATAATATGTCATTGATTACCTAGTTCACACATATCCACACAATACCTATCCTACTATTAGCACTTAGTAAGAACCAAAAAGTAAAATATGTTTGCTCACTGGTTACAAAGGGTCCTAAACATATTCCAATCTACTTCCAAAGAAAGATAGTTTTTCAAATACTTGCACATTTAATTCTATTTTGGCAATATTGGAAATCAGGAAATAGGGAGGCCCTTCTTCAACTGCTTCTAGACAGATTTCCCCATGGAATGAGCAATATCCTTACAGTGACCTGTGTGGATCCTACACCAACCATGATTGTAGGGGGCTTGATCATCCTGCTCACAGGAAGTGTTCTCTCGGGTGCCATTTCCTCAAAGCTATTTGCACTCCATACTAAACAGTAATCAAAAGATGACCCTGTAAATCTCTGGCTTCCTGCATCATTATGCATATCCCAATTCCCTGGGAGAGTCTTCTGGGACTTGTCTGTCTTCATTCCAACTGTAAAATTGTAAAGATTTTGAGCTAATTGAGTTGCATCCTTTGTTGGTGCTGGGCGCTCCAGTAGATTTTCTGATCACTGAGCCTGCTGCCTCAGGGGCAGAACTAAGGATGGCAGAGTCTGATCTAATATGCCAAAGAGACACTGCAACATTTGCATTCACAAAATGCAAGATGCAATTAGCTAGCAATTTTGTAAATCTTTTTAAACTTATTATTCTATAAGTGAGGAAGGCAGTGAGGATGTCTGAACTCCTGGGATGGGACTGAGTAGAGAAGAGGGGATGGTATGAAGATGTAGTCACACCCCTGGGTGCAGTCTGAGCCATATCGAATGCCTCAGAGGCCCCATGGAGGTAGCTGTCTCCTTATTACCACACCTCCTGGAGTTGCTTTACAGCCTGCCTAAAACTTTGCTCAGAAAAACAAGGGAGCATGTCAGTTATAGTTTGGAATAAGGATAAAGCTGACAGATAAAATCTGAAGGCAACCTAATCATCTCATTAAATACTGTTTTGAAATTTTCATCCTTAAGTAAAAATACTATATGGGGCTATTCCTTTTTAGCAAAAAAAACATAGTCAAGTTAAGGTCAGGGAATTTATTGTATAATCCCCCTACAGATAATTATTGAATGCTTCCTATGTTGTGATACTGAACAACTCCACCCCTACTCCGTGTGGGATACAAATGAGCATGAAGCAAATAAATAGTTTTCCTCAAGAAGATTTCTATACAATAGGAAAGATGTTCTTACCCAATAAAACCCCAAATTTCCAGGGTTTTAGATTACTATAGGTTTCCTATTCTCACTGATGTCTTACCTTGGGAACAAACCCAAGATGACATCATTATCCTCATTGGAAAGCATGAAATTTAGACTAGAAACACCAAGTGGTTCCTTCACAGTGATTTGTTTAGCACATGATATAGCCTAAGTTAGGAAGAAGTCTTCTGACTGTTAAAGAATAGCTTGTTTCATGTGTTCGTTGTTGTTTCTGTAAATATATTTTGAGTCATTTCCAACTCTAGTCAAAGCAGATGAAGTTCAGGCCAGAATAGTGAGTCCCCCAATATTCACTGGTTCCTGGTTGTCGTGTCAGTTCTTTGCAGCACACTGACCTCAGGGAGGCTCACTCCAACAGATGCATTTGCCTTGATGTGGACTTCTTAACTTTTATGGGAGGCGTTGGTCCCCTCCTCATGCAATTTTTAGAGTGATCTAGACTAGACTTCATGTGATATCAGAAAAAGGTTCTTTAATGTACCTAGCCTGGATTTAGAAGTTGCATAAGCAGCGCAAGCATTTCTCCTGCTCCCAATCTATGTTCTTATTCCAGATGAAGAGTAAGGAAGACCACGCCTCTCCCAGAAGCAGGCTCCTTGCTATACTTTCAGCTTGGGAAGAATAAAGATAAAAGGCCCCAAAACACACTCTGAAAAGATCACAGGAGCATTTACATCATTGTCCATCATGGTGAAAGCTCAGTTTCTTCCTTAGCACCAAAACTGTTTTTTCTCTTCTTCCTAAAAATACATGGTCTTTTTCCAATATCAGGGTTCAGTCCAAATAAATTTTTTGTTTGCTTAAAAATAAAATCCCATCACACAGCATGAGGGGACAGAGTAAACAGAGGCCGTGCTATTGTCCTTTTCATCCTTTTATTCCACCTAAGAGATTCCAGCCAAGGATAAGGAAAGATTCACCAATCTCATCTGGTGCATGAGCATCGGTTATCCTTTCTATATCTGATCCACCAAAATCTTTTCAGGGAGATTAGATCCAAACATCATGGGCTAGAAAGCTAGAACACTGGGAAAACGCATGTGGAAATACCAAAGACTAGGCTGTCACTAGACAAATTGGAGGCCAAGGGCAGGGGTCAGTTAGAGAAAGAGCAACTGAGAAATGCTAAGACCGAAAAGGCAAAACATGAGAGCAGGCACGCTCTGGGTAAGTAACCAACAGGGGCAAAATTAGAAACATTCTGTCTCTTTGGTTTACATCTAAAATGTTCCTTCCAAAGTCTTTGTTCAAAGGTAAGTATTTTAAAAGGTGATTGGGTCCTGGATTAACCCTTGATGAGTGCATAGCTGAATGTGCTGTTAGGAGATGCAACCTGGTTGGAAGAAGTGGGTCACAAGTTGTGTGCCTTGAAAGGTGTATTCTGGTTCCTGATTCCTCCCTTCTTTTTCTCTCTGCCCTCTGGCTTCCATGTATAGAGCAGCTTTTCTCTACCATGCCACTATTCCATGCTATTTCTGTCTTGGAGCCAGCCAATAAGCTGAGTGTGCAGGAGCTGAACACTGTAAAACCACCAATCAAAATAAACCTCTCCTCTTTTAACTTATGGGTGTCTAGTACTTTGTCCCAGCAACAGGAAAGTAACAGATACACTGCAGTCACTCATTTTAGAACACAGAGGTCTCCTCAGTTAGCACCTGATACGGTTTGTGTTCATAGAGATTGTGGCCCTTCTTAGTATCGTACACAAGCAGAGAGGGAATATTGGCATAGACTTTGTAATAAATTCACAAGATAATTGGAGTGAAAGCAAAGGTGTTAGAGTGAGAGACTTTTCTCTGTTTAGCTCATCTGAGTTTTCTTTTCTAATGTTTGTAGGCAAAAGGGTTATGAACTTTCTAGTCCTTTCTCCTCCAGGGGGGATTTCTCAAACAAGGACAAATCATTTCATATGGGTAATTGAAATCTACACGTGTTCCATTTGGCAAAATGACACACGTGCTTCAGAGTTTGAGGAAAAGAAATCCTCTTTTTCTGTCACTGACACGAACAAGTGGTCTGCCCCTTGCCCAATTTTATATATGCAACCATGTAGCTACTCAAGGGTCAGGGATGCTCTGGAGGTATAGGGAATATATATTGCCAAACCTTGAGTTATGAAGAAGAGGATGGTTTTGAAACATTTGTTAGACATTGTTTTGTTTTATTTGTTTTTGCTTGCATGTGAATTATCCCTAACCATATTATTTAGTACGAAGACTTAGTGTAGACAGTGTCCTAATAAATCTCATTTATTCCTTTTAAAGACCTTGCATGGCTCTGGAATACAATAAAACATTGGGTATCAGTTGGAATTCTGTGATTCAATAAAAAAGTTTAAGTTAAAATTAAGATAAAGCTCAAGGTGAAGATTCTAAGACAGCCAACAAGAAGGGAGAGAAATGAGTCTGATAATAGTCTTTGAGTAGATATGTGTCTGAATTCTTTTCCCAATTTGGCATTAAATCATACTGGCTGTTGCCTTTATATTTTGGACTAACCATACCCAGACTATTTTTTTACTTTAAGTATTTGTTTGCAGATGAATAGTTGGAAAGAAATTCTCTGGGCTGAGCACAAGGAATCCCATGAGTAAGAAAACCACTGCTTCATTGAAAGCCCCAGGTGAGCCAGGTCGAAATAATCAAGAGCACAGCAGGATGTGGGCTAGTAGGGGCCAGAAGCAACTAATGAGGCAGCAAGAGGAGGAGAGCTGGGCCTCCTGGGCTGGTGGGGAGGAGGAGGGGCTCTTTGGTCATAGAAAAGGAAGAAATTATGGTGAAAAAAGAAAGCCAATGTAGGAAATTTCTTTGGGAAAAAAAATTGCAAATACAAGGACAAAATTATTTGCTGCAGTGTGGCTCAGAAAATCAGGGAAAGGGAAGATACTCATCAAGTTCAGTTATAAAAACATAAGATCAGAAATAGAACTTGAACTGAGAGACCTGTAGACACAGGATGATTTCCCCAGTGTCCTGGGCCTTGCCAGGCAGAAGATGGAGAGGGTCCATCTCACCATTTGAAATTATTTCATGGAGAATTGGTTTTTCTTTAAATAAGCCAGACTCATTCTTCTTAATTGCTTAAGCCTCTCCCTTGTGGTGCACGTTCTTAGTAGTAATGCTTTATAGCTGGATAGTGCTTTACTACTTACCAGGCACTTTCTCATATATTATATCAATTATTGCATGGGAAGGAATAGCATCCAGGTCACTGAGGACCTATTTAGGACAACAGTGCTTCAGCTCATGAGCCAAAGATCGAAGTTCAAGTCCAGGAATCAAGATAAAGTCTATTAGCGAACATTAAGAGACATGGCACTAAAAATGCAAAAGACTTAAGTTCCCTTAGAATGATTTTGGTGCTTCCAAAGGTGAACATGACCTGAACTGAAGTTCATTACAACAGTGTTGCATTGCTTTTCCCTTTTACAAAAATACTACCAACCTTGTTACACTGACCAAGAGGTTCAAAATAGCAAGGAGAATGCAACAGTTTAGATCTTACCTGTCTCTCAAGATCCCAGGTGTTAAAGGCATGGCACCCAGCTTGATGCTCTTGGGAGGTGAAGAAAACTTTAAGAGAAGGGGCCACGTGGGAGGTCTTGGGTTATTGGAGACAGGCCTACAAGAGGAATCACGAGGAGGCCCCATCCTCTTTCCCTTTGGTTTTCTGGCCATGGTTTAGCTTTCCCCCACCGTGATGCGCTGCTAAGGCCAAGGCAACAGGGCCAGACAATCAAGGACTGAAACCTCCAAAACTGTGCCACATAGGAACCATTTCTCTTTTAAATTAATTTACCTCAGATGTGTTACAGTGACAGAAAGCTAACAGATACTGGCTGTAGAATCCTCTAAAATTTACTGATGAAAGCTATGACTTAGAAAGTACGTTTAATGCTTTCGTATTTGAAGGTTAGGTAACTAATTCAAAAAGGTGAGCCAAACAGGAGCATAAGGGCTGAGGATATAGCTCAGTCGTATAAGTGCTTGCCTGGCAAGCCTGATGTCATGAGTTCGATTCCCAGTACCAAAACAAAAAAAAATCAAAATCACTTCTAGGCCTCTGGGGGCTGGGGATTTAGCTCACCGGTACAGCACCTGCCTGACAAGTGCAAGGTCATGAGTTTGATTCCTGGTACAGGAGAAAAAGAAAAAAAAGAAAGAAAAGCAAACAGGAGCATACCTGAGTCCTTATGACTATTGTCAGGCTCAGTGCCTGAAAATTACTGTTTGGATTTGAAAGGTAAATCTGTCACTCAGCAACTCTGTATATATGAGAAAATACCTATGCCCCATGTCTACTTTCACTTTAAAAGAGTAGGAAGAGTAGTGCCTTCTCTGTGCATTATTGAAATGATCAACATAGGGGCTGGGGTTTTAGCTCAGTGGCAAAGCGCCTGCCTGGCAAGCGCAAGGTCGTGAGTTCGGTTCCCGGTACCGGAGAAAAACAAACACACACACAAAAAAAGAAAGAAATGATCAATATAAAATCATGTAATCAGTACAGGGCCTGATTCAAAGTAAGTGCTCTTTATTGATAAGTGGTTAATAATTTTGCCTTTTTTATGTATCTAGTTGATTCCATAGCTTGTGATATGGATTTTGACCCATTTATGTAAAAGATCAAATTGTTTTGAAATTTTGCATGAAATTTATATATGTTACCCAGAGAAATTCAAGGAACAAGAATTTGAAGAGAAAACATTTTATTATGTTCTATTGTTATGGAAATTCCAAAAAGGATCACGAGGCATTGAAAGGTTAAATTTCAGTGGACATGAGAATCACTTAGAGGGCTTGGTTACCCACAAATTGTTGCAGGACACCACCAAAGTTTCTGATACACTGAATCTAGCATGGAGCTTGAGGTTTTATATTTTTAACTAATTTCTAGGTGAGGCCTCTGATGCTAATCCAGGGACCTCTTTGACCCCTTAATATTTTAGACAGAATCTCAGAGGGACATGTCTCTAGCTTCAGTATATTGTTGTAAAGCTCCCTTAGCCTTCTGTTCTCCCATCAAAGCTGAAAACCTCTGACAAAGGCTACCTTGGTTAATGAAAGAGAAATATTTTATTCAATAGCCCCAATAATGGCTCAATTCCTGCCTTTTCAGGGTCTTAGAAAAGTGGTGTTTGGTATTGAGATGCTGTATGTTTATTGGGTGGAAGTAGGGTTGAAAAGACAACTTTAAGATACAGAGAGTCAGCTATGTAATATTTACACACTTAGAGAGCAATGAAAGTTAGACCAGAAGTAGAAAGATTCATTTATCAACTCACTGGGGAGTTGTAAGTAGATAAAATGTAATTTTTTGCATTTCTATGAGAGCTTAGGGCAACTTTCTTTTTGGAAATTACACTTTCTCTTCATTTTTTGTTGTAGAATTTGATTAAACAATAAAAGCTAATTTCCATCTACAAGCTTACCTTGTCTGCTATCCACACATACAACTGTTTCTTTTTTTCTTTTTTTTACCAGCCATATTGCACATTATCTTTTGGATCAATTTTTTTTCTTTTTTCTCCAAGAAATATTCTAACGGTTTGAGAAAATACTTAAATATAATGTCAGGTTCAGGAATATTCCTCTCAAATATATCAAATTTTTTTTTTTTTTTTTTCCTCCGGTACCGGGAACCGAACTCACGACCTTGCGCTTGCCAGGCAGGCGCTTTTGCCACTGAGCTAAATCCCCAGCCCCCCAAATATATCAAATATTGAAGTGAATACATAGCTTGTTTGTAGTTTGCTTAATGCTCCATTTTTAAGCAAATCTTTGCTACTTTTATTATTAGGAAATAAAAGTACTTAAGTACTAAAACATGAGTCAAGGTTAATATGTCTGACTCTTTTTAAAGTAAAAACTAGGAAAGGTAGGTAAAAAGATATCTAATGTCTCATGAATCTTTCCAAGTACAATTTCATATTTAGTTGAGGTGTTAGGAGGACACTCACACCTACTGGTTTTTTTCAAAATAGTAACAAAATAGTTTTCAAAATGTGCGGTTCTATGTTGGAAAAAAAAAAAAAAAGGATAATAAATGGAACCAACATGAGTTTGATAATTTTGCCACTGTCTCCCCTTGCTAACATAATTCCCTTTTTCTAGAGAGAAAACTTTTATTTCACCTGCAAATGACATTTTCTTATTTTATAGTCATTTGTGTTCCATGGGTTTTTCCTAAGAGTGATATGGGACACAAGTCTGATTTTAACTACCTGTCTAAGTGATTCTAGTCCCATCTAAAACTTGGGAACCTCTAATCCTACAGGTATATTTCTGGTGTTTGTTCTGCAGTAGTCCATAGAAAACTCAACGGGATGTTCACTTCACATGGTAACGTTATCCTTTATCTGGTTGGTTTGCTTTGATATAACCATGGTCTCAGTCTCAGTACTGGCAGCCCCTATTAGTAGGGTGCAGCTTTTGCCCTGTAACATAGCAGCTATAGCTTGCTTAAGTTCTTGGAAGACTGCTGTGAACACAGAGATAATCCGGGAGCATCCACCTATGAGAGCTCAAGTGAGTACTACTTCATAATTGTGCCTAGCCCCTGACGGTTGGCACTTGATGGCTGGCCAAGCATCAGAGACAATGATGACAGTGAACCAAATGTGTGATTTTGATGGCATGTGTCTCCAAAACTGTCCTGAAGACCTACTGCCAAGTAGTCCATGACCCTCTTCCAGGCTGATATTTGAAACAGTTCTTCCCCCAGTGATTCTCAAAGTGAAGTTGAGAAACTGTTTTCCTTGTTGTTTTCTTCAATATTTGTTAGGATGTGCTTCTATGTTCAAACCTATAACTACTGCTTAGAACTGCCAAGAATCCAGAAAGATGCATATTTCATAAGCTCACCATATGAATCCTATACTTTGCATTAAACTAGCCTATAAACTCTGCAAAGTAAGGGCTATTAGTACATTGTTAATTCATTTTTCCTGTCCCCTGCAAAAGTTTGGGATATGTAGTATTTTGGGTGAATTAATGATGTACATGTACAAAGCATAAAGGAATAAAGAGATGGATGAATGAATTTCAAGGACACTGATCTTTGGACATGTGGCTAATACAGTTGTTTCTAAACTGCTTTAGTGCCTGTGTCAGTTGAAGTCTGTTCTTAAATAAATTTATCTCTATTTCAGGAGTAGGCAGAACTCATAAGTGGATATTCCTGTGTAATGCAGACATATTACCTGCGATGGTTGATTGATTGTGCCAATTTGAGTAAGAAACACTGAAACTAAATTGGCTCAGCATGGTTCTGGGTGGGGAAGACCTACCCTAGGGAGGATTAGTGCCAGAATGGTATAAAAGGTAAATGAAGAGGAAAGATTGCTTCTGTTTTTGCAGAAGAGCTCTAGTCTTCACTTTTTCCTTCAATGTCCTCACCTGGCTTCTAACACCCTCTTCAGCATCGGCAACGACCTTTCAGTCTTCCAGTGCAAACACTTCAGCCTTCCATTGTGAGCCATAGGCTTCCTGAAATGGAGTTGCACTGTACACTATAGTCAGCTCCTGGTACATACTGGAGCCCTCAGAATTCCAGCATGCAAACAGACCTTTTGCACTCTTCCATACCTGATTCTGTGGGCAGCCACTGTAAGCCAATCTTGTAAATTCTTTTATATATATATCTGTATCACTCATTGCTTAATAGAGAAACAGATTTAATGCAACATATATATACATATATTTAATAATTTAATAATTTGTATCTGGATGTCTGTCCAAAGCTCATGCAGTCATAGGTGGAGCTTCTCAAAGGTGGCTGGATCTAGAGTGTGTGATGCTGAAATAAAGTATGTGATGGTGAGATCAATGTTATGTGATTACTAAATTAGTCCACTGGTTAGTTTGGCATAGTTATGGGTAGGATTAAGAGTGTCCCACCCTCAGTGTGAGTGGTACCTGCTCTAGCAGGTAGCCCAGATGGAATGTAAGGGACAGAAAGAGGGTCATTGTTGCCTTGCTACCTTGCTGCCCTCTGCCTTTGGCCTGCCATGAACTGTTTCTCCTCTGCAATGCCCCACTGACATGCCACCCTGTCTTGGAGCCAGCCAAATATAGACTGAAACCTCTACAACCTGTGAATCAATAAACTTTTTTCCTTTAACTTTGAGTGTCAGGTATTTTGTCTCAAAAATGAGAAAAGTAACTAAGATATTACCTATAATAAATTATTAAGCTTAAGTTATTTTTCCTTCTTTTCTTTTCTGCCTGGCAACAGATGTTGACTGTACTCCTTTCCAAGGTATTGGCTACATGAGAAACAGAGAAGGTCTAAACTTAGGGTATTTAAACAAATATTACCCTCCAAAAATATGACAGAAATAAATTCTTTAGAAAGATGTCTTGGTTACTTTTTTCTCGTTGCTGGGACAAAATACCTGATGCCCAAAATTAAGGAAGGAAAGGTTTATTTCCCTTTTAGTTTGTGAAGGTTTCAGTCCATACTTGGCAGATTATAAGGCAGACTGGCACATGGCAGAGGGCTACAGCTCAGGGCGGCAGAACACAGCTAAAGCAACAACCACACACCAGGGCAGAATGGGGGAGGAATCGCCTCAAGGAGCTTCTTCCTGTCCCTTACATATGCAAACTATCCACCCCAGGGTGGGTGTAGCTCTCACACCCATCAAATTCTAAAAGCCTGCCCCATGGCCGCTTGAGGCTTTTGGGGGACACACAGATTCAAACCATAACAAAAGACAAGTAAATTCTAAAGGTTTAAATAATTACTTGGAAATTATGGTATGTTTGGGATTTTCCATTTCACTAAATAGCTTCCTTATACATTGCTTGTAATTGCAAGTGAGCAGGCAGCACTTGGCATGGAGTGGCTATGGCTGGAAAATCTGAGGACTTCTCCCAAAGATGGTCAGTGCCTTGGCAAAATACAGACTCTCTCTTGCTCCAAATATTCCATATGATTATTTAAATGATTCATGGAGAAAATATTTACTTATTTCTGTGGTTTTGCAAAACTATAGCGTTTTGTTTCTCATTGATAAAATCCTTTCTCTGGATTTGCCACTGGCCTGTTAAAAGGAACCAGGTGACCATTTATTGGCACTTGTCAGAAAGAATAAAGGATACAGGTGAGATAAAATTGCCATTCCTGATTTGACCTCCTTGCCTGAGTCTGTTGGCTGAAAGTCTGTCTAATGGTGGAGATTAATGGAATATCAATATGCAGATACATCAAAGGCAGCAATGGGCTTGAGTTCCCAGGGTCCTATTCCACAAGCTTCTAGAAACCTTTGCACAGTAACAAGTGACAGAATTACCCACAGCACCACAGTGCTGCAGGATAAATACAAAAATAAGGTTTTGCCATGTTTTATGCAGTTACAGTAATACAACACACATACACACCTTTGTACTCAACATTTATCAAAGCAATATCTATAGCAATATCGAAAGTCAGGTGGTGCTTAAAAGTCTGTGCAAAAACTAACGATCCGATCCCTTGCCTCACAGCCCTTACTCTTACCCTGAAGCAGCATCTTTCATAGTGTTTCACCATTTCTTTTGGTCATTGTCCCATGTATTTTAACAAATATGCTTATGTGGATATTTCATATTTAATTATTTTTATATTCTATTTATTTACTGTAGATAGCACCAACCTCTCTTTTGCAATCTCTACTCACCTCCCACTAACTAGTACAATGTTTGTTTGAAACAATGACTAACATAAATAGTTGTACATTAAACCTAGTGTTTTATGAGCATGGATTACTCCTCACCCAATCTTTTTTTGTTCATAGAATTGGCAATTGTCTTATCTCCTGAAATGTGCTTATTTTCTATGCACCTAAGGTGATTTGTATTTTCCAACATTTCCAGATCTCTCTAATACTTGAAAATGTCCTCCTTCTCAAATCTCCAAAGAATATTAATTTCCCATGTTTTCCTGTGAAAAACCTCTGCATATGTCAATACACCTATTGCTGTTAACAATGTGTATTCTCTGGTCTTTTTGCATATTGGAATATTGGGTTTTCTCTTTGCCATGTTTCTGTGTTTGTTTACCTGTGTCTGTCATCCTCTGACTTTTTTCTTATTTGTTTTAATCCACAAAATTTTTCAGTCTTCTAAAACATTGTTAGCAAATTATCAGCTGCTGGCCAGCAACATGGGTGTCTGAGACTCACAGAATGTCAGACACCACCTGCAACCCAAGGAGTAACCATTTATAGTTGTCATGAACCCCAGAAATTTTGCTAAACACAAAATTTTGAGAATCAGGCTTAACACATTAGCTGTTTGAGCTGTATATAGATTTCTGGACTGGCAATCATTCTGCCTCAGAATTTTGAAAGCATTATTTAAATATCCATAACCTCTGTCATTATTATTAATCTCAGATCTTCAGTATGGTTTATTTTTCCTCTCCTAAAATTTTTCTTTTACCCTTATTGTTTCACAGTTTCAAAATAATATAACTGTGTTTTTTTGGTCTCTGTGTGTGTGTGTGTGTGTGTGTGTGTGATGTAATTTACGACACTGAAAACTCACAAACATCCTATCATTCTCAGAATTTTCTCATACTATTTTTTCTGTTCTACTTTTCTTGAATTCCTATGTTGGTGTTAGACTACTTGTACTCATCCTTAATTTGCCCTTAATGTGCATCAGCTTTAAGCTACTGTGATAAAATAACTAAGATAATCCACTTACACATCAGGAAGGGCTGATTTTGGCTCAGAGTTTTGGAGTTTCAGGCAATGTTCTGTTGTGGCCTTTGTTTTAGGGCCTGTGATGAGGCAGCACATCATGGCAGGAGCACATGGAAAGGGAGACTGCTCTCATCACAGTGAGAGGAAGCAACATAGAAAGAGGAGGATTCCCACTATGACTCCCAGGGCACACCGACAGTGACCTCCCTTCCTCATGCTGTGCCCTACCTCCCAAATAATTCACCCCATTCCAACAACAGCATAGGCTGGCCAAGGCTGGTGGGCCTTTAGAGGACATTCAACAGCCAAATGGTAGTAAATTTATGAGCAAATTTGAGTAGTAAATAAATTTTATGAGTAAATTTGTTTCTAGTATTCTTTTTACTTTCTTGGACAGTTATAAATTCTATTTTCAAAGCTTTCAATCTTTTAATTACTATTTTACTTTAGTTATATTATTTATAATTTCTTTTCTCCTTTTATTATTCTGTCTCTGTCTTTCTTCTTTCTTTCACTTTTAGTCTTTCTTAGGGTTTGGTATCTTTCATTTCTTCTTCTTAGGAAATATCATAATGTATTCAAGGGTTTTTCTTGAGTATGCCTTTGCATCTTCCTTTTCTCTGAATTCTTTTATTTGTATTTCTTTTTTCTTTTCTATCAGAGGCTTTCATCAAAGGCCTGCAGTCTGGTCATCTCTATTTGTTCATATTAAAGTGCAATGCAATAAAAGCCTGCCTGGAGCGTTTGAGTGGTACAGGCTCTCCCATTCTTTCTGGGCAGCACTAAAAGACAATGAAGTAATGAGTTGTCCTTTTCAATGGGAGACCTGCCCTATCAGCATATGAAGGGAAATCTTTGCTCCGAGCTCTCCTGCCTCCAGAGAAGCTCCTAAACCCCGATATGATGAATGTGGATTACATGGAAAATATTTGCCTGCCAGAATTCTGGAAGCAAGATGAAGGCAGGGCCCTGAGGTCATGTCTGTGGTTATTTTTCAAGTAATCTCCCCACTTTAGGCCACATATATCACTTCTGCTATCTCCTGTGTTGATGCACATGATAAACCCTTCCTTTTTGTTACTTTTTTGTTACTGGGTTTTATTCTGGCAGATTTGTAGATGTACATAATATGTTTTTGATCAATTTTTATTTCCTACCACTACCTTCACTCCACTTTCCCCCTGTTTCACATTTTTGGGGGCTTCAATGTGTATAATATAACTTTCTCATATCATTCCCCTCTATTACTCCCTCTTCCTTCCCCCGCCCCCTCCCTCATATTCTCTTCTTCTTGTCTAATAAGAGTCTCCCATCCACTTTCTTGTCATCTTTGGTACAGTCCACATATTAGGGAGAATATATAGTACAGCACAAGTGCAGATTTCTGTGAAAGGATCCTACAGTAGTAGTTGAAATGAGTAGTAGCAATGATAACACTGTTGTCATAACAACAATTGCAATTATTACAGATTACAGTTACTAGAATTACTAAATAAAAATACAGATACCTAGTTAAATTTGACATTCAGATCATCAATAATATTTTAATTTGGATAATTATTTACCTTAAAGGCAGATGTAACTGGGAGACTGGCTCTGTTTCGCAACCCTGTTAGAGATCCCTCTCCAGCACCACATGGAAAATGTTCCTTCTTGTCTAGACAGAAGATTACAAACTTCCTCCTAGAATAAGTGACCAAGAAATATTGTAGACACAGAACCGTTAGACCCAACTGACCGCTTAGTAGAAATGGGGGGTGGTGGAAATCTCTGTGCAAGTTGGGATGCCTGCTTTCCATGCACACACTCTCCCTCCCCTACTAGGTGCTAGAAGGGCTTATGGAAACCTGGTAGTGGATTATCCTGGGTATATTTTGAACCTATTCCATGAAGAAACTAGTCAGGTAAGCCTCCACCTGCCATCAAGCAGGTCTAAGACATTTCCAAAGGTTTTTCAGTAACTCACTCTTGAAATATTAAATAAGAAATGTCAAATATTTAAGGCAAACTTTTCACATAAAGGATAAAGATCAAAACAAAAATATTAAAAAGGGAAACTAGAGGAGAGAAAAGCAATGAAAGGATCAAAAGGAAACTTAAGAAATGTGTAGTCTTCTGAGAGACAAGATTCAATTTATTGATCCTTAAAATAAAAAGGAAATGAAGCATAAGAAAAGAAGATTCAGAGAACAAAAACTCTTACAAATTAAAAGTACGAGATGAGTTATAAAAAATTGAATTCATGCTTGGAGACTAAATCTATGGAAGTTTTCCAGAAAGTAAAAAATAAAGTTATGAAAATATGAGAAATTATTTAAAAAGTTATAGGTCTCATATCTAATATAAGTAGCAAAATAGAAAGAACAAATATAATAGAGGAAGACTGTAAAACAAATGAATAAATAAGAAAAAAATTAAAAGTGAAATCCTAGAATTATAGAGCACAAGTATCTTGGTTAAATGGTTTTAACATATACTGAGGATCGGGGCTGAAAAATGAAAGACCCAGGGCACGTATTTTACTCCTGAATTTCAAAAACCTTGAAGGGAAGATGATAAATATTCCTAGATAGAGAAAAATAAGTCACAGGCAGAAGATCAGGAATTCATTTTGCCAACATCAATATTAGAAGATAGAAAAGGATGTAGAATGCTTTTTATAGTTCTGAGAATTATCGACAGCTAAACTATAAAATAAGTATGAACTGAAAATACACTTTTGGGTGTGTGAGTACTCAAAAATTTACCTCCCAAGGAGGCTACTGAAAAAAAAATATGTTTCAGCAAAATGAAGCAGATCAAGAGCATGCAGTATACGGTTTCCAAGAAATAAGGAATCCGGCACAGGAAGTGAAGGGTAATCCCACGTGGCTGAAAAGACAATGTGGGGACAACAGGTGAGAGGTGAACCCGGCCAACACCAGTCCCAGCTGAGGAGAGAGAGGCTTCTGGAGGGACATCTTCAAGAAACAGAATTGGATAAATTCCCAGAGGGCAGGGGTTATTTACACTACTAAAACAAAGTTTAGATGTAAATGGATATTAACCCCTAGGAAACTAAGAGAAGGAGTGGAACAGAGACAGAGGATTGATTCATTGACAAAAATCAAGAAAATAAAATGAAATATAGACTTAAATTTCTTAAAGGGATGTCAAATTTAGTACTCAACCCTCAACAGTAAATTAGACAGAAGCTAGTATGTTTTTAACTAACAATGACAGCATAACATTGGGAAGATGTCAGAGAAGTTCTGAGAACTTGGTTAAGAGTATAAATGACTTTATACCAGCATATGCGTTTAGAATTCGAAGAAAGGATAATCACTTTTATAAAGTAAAAATTCTGTGACACCTATCTAAAATTAACAAATAGAGATGAGAGTGGTCAAATACTGTTAAAATTTTGAGACTAATAATTAAAATGTTAAGTAAGAGCTTACCCAGAATGCCCGCCAAGACCAAGTAGACATGTCCAGCAGGACGGATAATAGAACATTTCTTTCTTTGTGTACTCCTGTCTCTTCTGCCTTTGTATAACTGTTGGCCTTGAAATGTAATTTAAAATGTAATAGGATATTTCTTCCTTTGAGTAACTCATGCTTTCTGTAACTCATAGCCTTAAAATGTAACTTGAGACATTCAAACTCCTTCAGCAAACCATGATGGCACCCAACCTCCAATCATATGCACCAAATCTGCCTATGTACCTCCCCACTCACTTTACTTTTAAAAGCCTTGAAACCCCCCTGGACTGGGCTCTGGCTCTTTAGGAGAGATCCTAGTCAGAAGCCCACCAGTGTAATAAACTGCCTTCGAAATCTCCTTGGCACTGTTTCTTCCAGAGTTTGGTCTGTTTTCTGTTACAGTACTACAAAAACATTTCTCAGAGTTAAAAATAATTTTTGTCTGTGAGTTGGAGCTGAAGAGAAGGGGCAAAGGAAACTGTTTTGTACCTTATCTAATTGATCACTATTTGTTTTTTTCAACTGTGTGCATGAAAAACTTTATAGAATAATATGTACCTATATTTAATAAACCATCATAAATATATATTCCTATTTGATTCTTCTGCTTTCCCAGGATTTTGAGTATACCAGTGAGATTCAGTTTCTTCCTTAACCTAATTATCTTTCTAAATATGAATGGTACACACACATACACACACACACACATCACACAAACATCTGGAAGAGCTGTCTTCAACGTAACAGAGAGGATCTATATGGATCTGCTACTGTAATAATATTATGAGTCTACATTAGAGCTGACTTTCTCTAAAGTTATTCAGTGAGCTGGTGACCACAAACACCCAGACTATTTAGAACTCCTCCTAAAGGGTGGAGTAATATGATCCCAGAGGAGGCTTTGTCCTGCCATGTCTTACTTTCTCCACCTGAGTCATGAAGTAAGATACTGCTTTCAGATTTGTTTGTTATCTTAGTTACCTTCTCACTGCTGGCACAAAACACCAGATATCCAAAGTTAAAAGAGGAAAGGTTTACTATAGCTCATTTTGCAAAGGTTTCAGTTTGTAGTTGGTTGGCTCCAAGGCAGGGTGGCGTGGCAGAAGAGAAACAGTTCATATGGTAGCAGGAAGCAGCAAGCAACAGCAGCATTCCTCCTTCTTTCTTTTATTCTACCCAGGCTACAAATCTATTAATTGAAGCCACAGACATCTAGGGTGGGCCTTTCAATTTTCCATACCCAGAACTACGCTAAACAAATCAGTTGACTAATCCACTATCACATACCTTTAATCCAGTATTCCATATACATGATCCAGCCACCTCCTAAAAGCCTACTTATGGAACATGTGATGTTCCAGAAAACATCTAGATAAGTTTCATTGCTTGAAATGAAACTTAAAACAATTGCTAATAAAATTATTTGGTGTAGAATGATGATAAGTTTGAAAAGCTTATGGTTGGCAGCAACAAAAATTTCACAGGGGTGAATTAGATCAAAGCAGGATTACACACAAAATACTACGATTTTAGAACTGTGAGGAATCCTTTGATGCTGAGAAGAGCTAAGTTAAAACAGTTTGAAGGAAATGCCATGTTACACAGCAGGTAATAAAGTTTATGGAACTCATTAGGTTAAGTAGTAAAACAGGAATTATAGTTCCTTAAGAGTTTTAAATAAATTCATAGTTGACTGATCTGTAATGGGTTATTAATGAAAATTAGATTGTGTTTTCAAGCTAGGCTTAGAAGTTGATGCTAAAGGAAAACAATAATCACAGGAAACATAACAGCAACAGTAAAAGTAATAGTACCACTTATTTAGTACAACCCACTATTCTAGGTACTTTAAATTATCTTGTTTAATTCCAGAGCAACATATAAGCTAATTATGATTCCCCAAACTTTACAACCGAGAAACACAAATCTGTGATAAATTAATGATGGGCATCAGACTTTAACCAACTCAAAGGTATAAATTCCAAAATGACTCAAACTTCCTGTAACTGCTGGCCCAAAAGTACACCGTGGATTCAAGCCAGAACTGCACTTCTTTATGCATGTATTAGTCAAAATGAAGGCTGCTAAAGTGCAGAAAAGGTATAAAATGGATCCCATACAGTCTGAAAAAAAAACATGAAAGATTGTCATACATGCCGGTTTACCGAGACAGACCCGGAGTAACTATTATTATTGTCTCCTTTCACTCTTAAGAAGGTCCAGGTGTGAAGAAAAAAACTAGTCTTCTTAAATGTGTCTAAAGAAAAGGGAAGAACTGTGTTATTTAAGGACTAAGTGAAAGAAATATAGTTAATGTTTTAATATGGAGTATGTTGAACTATGTCCTCAACAAAGCCTTGGGTTCTTAGAGCATAGCAAGCTCAAATGCTAATTCTACCCCTCCATTCCTAGGCTTCCCCATTACATATTTGAACGTTTATTCTTCCACAGTAAGAATCTTGGATCTCCAAAAAAAGTTACAGTGTTACTCATTTGCTCATTTCCCAAATATACATCAAGTAGTTTTCATAATAGCTACATCCATACAACCAAAAGAAATAACAACAAATCTACCATGCGATATAACAACCATTGGTGAATTCCGACCATCTTGTCTAGTGAAACTCTTCATCACTTCTAATGGTTTTTTCGTTTTTATTTTTTATTCTCTTCAATGGTTTGATCAATCTTGCATTTTTACATGTCATAACCAGAGCAACTTCTTTGAAGATATGTAATATAACAGTATGTAATGTAACAACCACTGTTAATACCTATCATTTTGCTGTGAAACCCTATATCATTTTTATTGTTTTTGCTTTGTTTTGTGTTTGTCTATGTTGCTGGTATTTTGCTATTGTTCCTTTTTATTATTATTCTCTTTCAAATAAAAAAAACTCACGATGCATTTGGAGAAATTGCTATTTCCTGCTTGTGCTAAGGCTAATGTCAAAGTTGCATGATAAAAATTATTCTGTTTTGTTCTCATTTTTCAGTGTGGCTATGTTATTTATTTGAGATATAGTAGGCTTTGTTTGTTTGCACTTAGTATTACATTTTTCTATTTTAACCCCATTTTCATTTGTTTGAATATGTCAATATATCAACAAACTTCTAAAAGTCAGAAACTACATAAAATGTCATATTCAGAAAAACTGCACTCTTCCCTTCTTTCTCCATTGTGTGCTGCTCCCTTCCACTCCCTCTGGCCTGGTTCAGGGTGACAAATTTAAATATTTTGCTTAACTGTTAATTTTTGAGAAAATATGCAGTCTTAGCTTAATAATATATGCTATGTTTTATAAAGGGCTTCCTCACTTTTTTAACAGATGCATAATGCACCACCGTGTGTACAAACCAACAAATACTCAATTTTTTATATTTTAGCATTTTGTTAGCATGAGTTTTCTTCAATGTGTGTATTTTTGTATTTTTAGTTGTGAAATTTATGGTAAATTCCTTGAGTAGGGTTGTTGGTTCCAAAGGTGAATGCTAGATATTTTTAATTATGGAGAAATTCCTGCTGTATATCTTACACTATTTTACATTCTAAACAGCCTTATATGAATTTACCTATTTCCCCACACACTTACCATCAAATTACACTGCCATGGTTTTGAGCTTCAGCCAGTGCAATAGCTGAGAAATTGTATCCCTGTGCAGTTTTAATTTACAAACCAATCAGGTTGAATATTTTCCAAATTGCTATGGCATACACGGATTTATTGTTTTCAAATTTATGGATTTTTGCTCTAAATATTGTTTTGTTGTTTTCTTCTGTTCACCTCTAATTTGCTTTCCTATTACAGGTTCCTAAGATGCAAATTTAGGAAATTGAATTTAGATCTTTATTCTCTTATAACATATGCATTTCATGCTATAAATTTCCCTCTAAGTACTGCATTCACTGTGTCTCACAAATTTATAAAAAATTTTAAAATTTTTTTTTTGTTTTTTTTTTTTCGTTTTTTTTTGGTACCAGGAATCGGGCTCAGGACCTTGTTCTTACCAAGCAGGCACTTATGCCACTGAGCTATATCTCCAGCCCCTAAAACATAGTATTTTTATCATCATTTAAAAATATTTGTTTACCGTTCTCTTGAAATTTCTCTTGACACATCTGTTATGTTAGAAGAACGATGTCTAATATCCTTATATGTGTAATTTCTAGCTCTCATTCTGCTATTCTAGTTCATTCCACTGTATTTTAGTTCATTCCACTTTATTCAGACAGTATATACTGCCTAGTCTTTTAACTTTGCTAATGTTTATTTTATGGTTAAGTTTGGGAGATTATCTATCTTAATGAACATTTCATATATGCTAGAGAAGAATGTATAATAACCTATTGTTGGGTAAGTTGGTCAATAGACATCCATTATACCCAGTTGACAGGTGATGATTTTGCATTCAATATGTCCTATCAGATTTCTTGCTCATGGATCTGTTCATTTGTTTTACAGGAAAGTTGAAGTCTCCAATTATAACAGTTGATACATATACTTTTCCCTGTAATTTCATCAGTTTTTTGGTTGATTTGGACCTCCTCTTATGCACTTACACATTAAGCATTATTACGTCTTCTTGTAATATTGACCTCTTCATTAGTATATGATGTTCTTCTTTATTTCTGATAACATATCCTGCTCAGGAGGGTGTTCTGTCTGAAGTTAATATAACTGTTTCTCTTCTCTTCCTTTAATTACCATTAACTTGATACATCTTTCCCTATTGACATACTTTTTTCAATGTTTATTTTTTATTAGTATGTATTTGTTGTACATAATGATTACATTACTCACGGGGAGTTGGTCCATGTATATAACACATCTCAGACACACAATTTTAAATATCAAATGCTTTCCTTAATAAAGAAACTCATAATAAAATTCCTGTAAAGAGAAAAGAGTAGGTAGGAAATAGGGAAATAGACCTTTTGCAACTGGGAAGGGGACAATTCATACACTTGAAATCTACATGTGTCCTTATATTTAAAGCAAGTTTCTTACAAACAGCACATGATAGCACATTATTTTGTTAAATCTGACAATGTTTTTAATTAAGGTAAAACTTACATCTTTGACATTTCAAATGCCTACTGGTATGCTTGAATTAAAAATATTTGTTATATTTATATTTTTATTGTGTGCATTTATCTTTATTTCTATTTCTGTCTTTCATGCTTTTGCTGCCTTTGTAATCTTTTTTAACTTTTTTTTTTTTTCCTTTGATACTGGGAATCAAATTCAGGACTTGAGCTTGCCAGGCAGGTGCTTACGCTGCTGAGCTATATCCCCAACGGCCTTTGTAATTTGAACTGAGCCTTTATATGATTTAATTTTCTCTCCTTTCTTCACCTTTCTTCCTTTTTTCACTTTTGAAACTTTTTGTCCTAGAGTTTGAAATGTACATTTAGAACTTACCCAACCCCACTTTCAAATAGCATTCCTCCATATCCTTAATATTGTATCTTAGAATACTAAAATAATCATAATTGCTGCTTCCTATCCTTTATATTATTATCAGCTATTTCACTTACATATATGAGCATATAAGAGAAAAATAAGTATGTATGTGATATAGTCAAATACAATATTCATATTATTATGTTAACAATTTTCTCTCACATCAATTAAAAATAAGTAAAAAAGTTTAAATTATTTTACTTTCACTTATTCTTTCTATGATATCTTTCTTTCTCTAGTTTTAAGTTTCCAGCCTGTATCATTTCCCTTTTCTATAACAAACTCCTTTAAATAGTTATTGCAAGGAAGGTTACTGACAAAAATTTCCATCAGTTTTCATTTGTCTAAGAAAACCTTTCTTCTCCTTCACTCTTAAAGGACAGTTTCATGGGATGTAAGAATCCCAGCTGGTGTTTTTCTTCTCTAAATACCTTAAGTACTTCATTTCCTTCTCTTCTTGCTTGCATGGCTTCTGAGGAGAAGTCAAAAGGCCCAAGTTTTTGTCATTTATTCTGTGCATCCTGGATCTATGGTTTGGTATCTGATAATGTGAAGAAATCTTTGGTCATTGTTGCAAATCTCTCTCTCTCTGTGTGTGTGTCTCTGTCTCTTTTTCACTCTCTCTCTTTCTGTGTCTGTGTCTGTCTCTATCTCTGTCTCTCACCTTCTTTTTGGTATTCCTATAACGCATATGTTATAGTACATCTTTAGTAGTTATTCCACAATTCCTGGACACTCTTTCCTGGGTTTTGTTTTTTTCAGTCTTTTTTCTCTGTGTTTTTCAGTGTTGGAAGTTTCTATAAGATCACCTGAAGTTCAGAGATTCTTTCTTCGGAATTTGGGTTCAATGCACTGATGAACTCATCAAAAACAAACTTCATTTCTGAAACAATACCTTAAATTTTTTGTCTCCGGTACTCAAAAATTCTTCCTTATAATTATTTCTCTCTCTTTTATTTATATATTTTGTCTTGTATGTTGTCTGCTTTATTTCCACTAAACACTCACCATTTTGGTCATAATATTTTAGAATTTCTTGTCTAAAAAATAGCATTCTTGTCATACCTAACTCTAGATTTGATATTTGTTCTATGTCTTCAAATTATTTTTTTCCCCTGTTAGTATGCCTTGTAATTTTGTTGTTCTTGTGGAAAGGTGGACCTGGTGTACAATATGTAAAGAAACATGGTAAATAGGCATTAAGGGAAGTGTTGATAAGAGTAGGGAGGGAGAGAAGTGTTCTATACCCATGTGATTGGGTCTTAGTCTTTTGGTGAGACTTGACTCTGGATTGTAAGCTTCACAAGGATGTTTGCTGCCTCCCCTGAGGTAGGACCGCATAGCTACAAGGAAATAAAGCTGGGTAACTACTTCCTCCAATTTAGTTTGGCTCTGATAAAACTCCAACAGGTTAGGTTCCGGATAAATAATTTCTGTTTTTGGCAGGCATTGCTATGGAGAAGAGCAGGTTCCAATGTATTTCCAAAGGAAATACCAAGTTTTTCTCCCCTTCCTCTGTTGGAACCACAAAGGTATCCTTCTTCAGCTTTTACTGAAAACAAGCTAACTGAGGTAAAACTAATGAAAGTGTTGTGCTCCCTCGAATTATTAAATCCCTCTTGAATTTTTAGCTTTCAGCCTTCCCCATTCTAAGCCTCATGCAATTAGCCAATTGTAGTTTAAATTTCCTGCCTGATATTGGTGCCCACCATAGTTTCCAACTAGTGGAATTTTGCTCCAGTAAATTGTGTTTTTTTTTTTTCTGTATCTGCCTGTCAGTCTGTCTGATTTAAATCCTGCCCTATAAAGGATTTAAGCAAAATTGCTGATTTTTCTTTTCCATTTGTTCATCATTTTACCGATTGTTAGAATGAAACAGTTTCTAAGATCCTTACATGTCATGCCAGAAACCAGAAATTAAATACATCTATTCACATTTTCTCTATTTTGTACAGTGACTTTGTAGGGAGTTGTTTGATGTTTTTGTATATGTTTCCATTGCAAAGTTTTCCTGGATCAATTGCTATCTCTATACTGTGGTGCAGTTAATTTAACAAATGATGCATACTATGTAAAAGGTGAAAGAATAGCCTTGCTCATCTTGTTTCTCCTTTATTTCTTCTAGGATCTCCAATTTCCTTCTTTTCCTCCACCTCTTCCATTGCCTGGAAAGAAAGAATGTGTGTGTGTGAAGTGTCATCTCTGGTTCTGAACAAACAACATCCCTAGAACTAGTTCTGTGCACAACTATATCCCAGAGCTGTTCTCACTATTTTTTTCTTTTTTGGATTTTAGTATTGGATTTTTCCTTTTAGGGGTGCTTCATCTGCCTTGTCTCTCTGCTTTCTTCTTTTTCATGTAGTCCTTAAGCCTCTCATTCATCCACTATTCTTCCTTTGTACAGGCATTTTTGGGTGTGGTGGGAGCTCATCCTTTTTCAGTACATACATAATGATTGCATTTTTGGTTGGGATTCACACTTGCACATAATGTGTTAATTCTTTTGTTGTGCCCTTCCCCTTCTATCCTTCCCCACCTCTTCCAACTCTTGTTTCCCTTCCAGTTTATAAAATTCTATTTCTATTTTTTCTACAATTCTCTTTTAATCTGGTTTCCCTTCCTTTTCTTTTCCCTCCTTCCATCTGTTGTCCCCTTTCCACTTGGAAAAAACTCTCTACTTATTACTATATATCTTTTATTTTGTTATTTATTTATATGTTGGGTTTCACATGCAAGAAAATCCATGCTACGTTTAAAATTGCATATCATATATATTTCACTTAACATTATAATCTTGAGGTACACCCATTTACTTAAACATGCCTCAAGTTCATCATTCTGCATGGCAGAGTAGTACTTCACTGTGTATGAATACCACATTTTCTTTATCCATTCATTTATTGATGGGCATGTAGGATGTTTGTAAGATTTAACTATTATAAATTGTGCTGCTTTAAACATGGATATGCATGTGTCACTGAAATGTCTTGAATGTAAGCTTTTTGGGAAGATATTTATTTTTGGTTTTTTAAGGAATCTCCATACTGATTTTCATAGTGGTTGCACTAGTTTACATCCCTGCCAGCAATGTAAAAGAATTCCTTTTCCCTGCAGTCTCACCAGCACTTACTATTATTATTTGATTTCTTGCTTATAGTCATTATTTCTGCAGTAAGATGATCCCTCAATGTTGTTCTCATTTGCATTTCTCTAATAGCCAACAATATTGAACAGTTTTTATGTATTCATTGGCCATCTGTACTTCTCCTTCTGAAAAGTGTCTATTCATTTTGGTTGCCCATTTCATGAATGGAACTTTTATTTTGGGGTTTAATTTTTTTTCAGTTCTTTTTATATTCTCGATGTTAGTCCTCTTTTTAAGGATTAGCTAGCAAATATTTTTTTCCCATTAATAAGTTATCTATTTGGTGGGAGCTCTTTTGTAGCTTAGCACTAATTTTTTCCATTGAACAAATACTTTGTGTTCTCTGTTTTCTAAAAAAGAAATTGCTGGATCACAACTGTTTTCACTCTTGCCCCTTATTTATCTTCTGATTTTAGAGACAATATGTGGAAATGTTCAAGAGGACTCCACTATACTCAAGAGCAATAATTAGGGGCATACTCTTTGAATAACATAATTTTAATATTTAAAGAGCATACATCCTAGCATACAGGAAAATTTACAAGCAACATTTTGCAAGTTTGATGGAATTATCTCAAAAATGTTTTGATAATCGTATAGAATATACTATCTAAAATCACTGCATAACAAAACTAGGAAGTTCAATGCTACTAATACCTAGAATATTATACTGAAAAGAGTGAAAATTATTTTTTGTGTAGAGAAAAGTCTGAAAAAGGTTGGGGGACTGGATGCATCTTTATTTCTCAGCAAGCATAGTTTGTTTTAGCAAGTAAAAAATTTATAGATAACTTACTATGTGCTACGTAGACTTCACTACATTACTACATCTAATTATTATAATTATTATTATGCTGGAGTAAAATTTATTATAGGTAAAGCAAGATTAAGGCTTATAAACTAAACCAATATTTGTACAATTCTCAAAGTCCTGCCTTTCCAGAACAGAGGAACACTGAGGCAGGGAGGCTGATCCAGGCTTTTACCAGGAGTTCTACAAAAAGTAGTCTTTTTTTTGTTACCAGGAATCGAACTCAGGACCTTGTACTTGCCAGGCAGGTGCTGTGCCACTGAGCCATTTTCCAGGCTCCAAAAATGGTCTTTGAGGGAATGCCTACTTGTCAAAAGAAGTGGAATATTGTTCAACATTAAGATTACTAGGGATTGGTGGCAGAGTAATGCAGCAGTTTTGAGTATGACATCTGTGTTACTCCACTTTCAGTAGCTATGATAAAATGCCTGGGTAAATCAACCTAAAAGGAAGAATGACAGACTTTAGCTCATGGTTTCAGAGGCCTCAGTCCAAGATCACAGGGTTCTATTGCTTTGGTCTGTGGTAGTACAGCACACTGCAGTGGGCAGGATGTGGTAGAGGAGAGTTGATCATCCTTACCTCATGACAGCCAAGAGACAGAAAGAGAGGAGGGGCTGATATCCCCAAGTCCCCCTCAGGGACACACTCCCACAGTGACCTCCCTTCCTTCCTCCAGGATACCCTTCCTAAAGCTTCCTTCTAATGGCAGCATGGGCTGGTGACCAAGCCTGTAGAATATGCATCTTTGGGGGACATTAAGCATTCAGATCTTAGCAAATTCTTCAATGAGTACAAGTGTTTGACTGTGTGCTGTGTTGGGAAAATTATTGTCTCATTGCTTCATTATTTTCATTTTTCAAATGTAATTTTGGTTGATTTTTAATGAGTGAATACTTCATACTTAAGTGATATGCTATAGATGTTCTTATCATTGAACAATGTCGTATTATTGATGATGTGGAAGTAAAAGAAAACCAAAAATCCACCAAATCTGCTTTATCTCTTTAAATTACTAGGAGAGTACTGACACCTTAAAGTATATAGTAACATCTATAGAAGGAATGAATTGGTGGGTAAAATGTTTATTTATATTTGGAGATGAAAAGCAGGCTACAACTTTTCTGAAGATTTCTGCAGTCTGTTCAGTTTTTATCTCTGTGGAAGTTATACATGTAGGAATTCTCTCAATAAGCAATGTGGCTTTCTCCCTTATTCACTGCCATGCTGGTGCTGACACTGGATTGGTCTCTAGGCTTTGGAGAGCAGTCCCTACCAGTGAGCTCACCATCTGAAGTCCTCTAAATTTTACATGTTTTCTTCTGAGTCTGCACTCAGCTGCCCTTCTTTTTTATTCACCTTTATCCTTGCCATGGCTGACTAAGCACCTGGAAATTCAGTTTGTACCTGAAGTAAACTACAAATGTCAGTTTAAATTTTTCAAGAGTCACACAATACTACCAGAATAAATGTACATGTTTTTTCATGATTCAGGTTATTTAAGTTTCAAGAGCTGAGATAAAAAATTGTAAGGAGCTGAGGCATGGCTCAGCAATAAAGCACGTGTTTAGCATGGATTCCATCCCTAGGTGCAAATAAATAACTCACAATGGTAGGATGTAATGAGTGGGTCTAAAATATTTTCATCCCCAATGTCTTCTTGAATCACAAACACAAATAATCTATGGATTATTTTACTAACGTTACCAAATTAAGTGCTTGAAATATATGACTGAGTAAGAAACAGTGTCTATTCCCGAAGAGCTCTGGAAACCATAGCAGTGTGCATGAGAAAACCACTGATCACAACAGAATGTACTGAATGGCAAGTGCCAGTTCATATAATAGAAAGGGTAGAAGATTGATCTAAAGACTGACCAGACTGTGGTCACCTTGAATGTCACAGTTTGCTACCACTGTGATGGAAAAGGAAGTCACTGAAGGGTAGTCAGGTGGCAGATGCAACTTAGAAAGACTCTTTCTTTACAAAAAGATCAATAGATTAATTATACATATCGACCGAGTTCAGTACAATTTTCCACACATGAATACAGCATGCACTGAATATATTCAATCACCCTTCTTATACTCCAGCAAGTAAAAGCCATTCCCAATTTCTAGGAATCACTATTCTCCTTTCAGTTTGACTCTTTTTAAGTTTCACATCTGTATCAGTTTGGGTTTACTAGAGGAACAGATATAATGCAAGATAAACAAATGTACAAGAAATTACAAGTTTGGCTTACAATGGTCAGCTACAGAGTTGGATGAGAAAGTGTGCAGAGGGTGTCTGCACACTGGAGATTGAAGAGCCCAGCCCTGGGCCTGGAGCTCGCTGCAGTGTTTGTGCAAGTCCATATCAAAAGGCTGATGTGTTGCTACAGAATACTGAAGAATCTTCGATGAAGGCTGGAGAGCCAACACCAGAAGGCTGAAGAGTCCCAGATGGAAGCCCACCAGTCTGCACCAGAAGCCAGGAGATGACCAAGCTGAAGGCGAAGACCAGAGTTCCTCTGGAGAACCAGCAGCCAGTCCTTCCTCAAGTCCTTTTTATGCAGTCTACCCGCTCTGGGGAGGTGGGGGTGGACCTCCACACCCACACCCTCTGCATGCCTGCCTCTTGCACAGGCTCAGGATGAATACAAAGTAAGCACCCTGGAACCCCTCTGAGTTACATAGCTAACCTTCTAAACTTCTCAAATTAACACAACAGACAACATCCCAGAAGGGTAAATGCAGGTCCTTATCACCCCAAGATGCAGAACTGCTGAGTCATTTAGCCAAACCTCTAGACTTCCCAAGTTGACACAATGTATCAACCATAACAACATCTGAGACAACATGTGTTACTTACTTTTCTGTGCCTGTCTTATTTCATTTGTAATAATATCCTCTAGCTCCATCCATCTGGCTGCAAATGACAGGATTTAATTCTTCTTTATGACTGAATAGTACTCTGTTATGTGTCTATACCATAGTTTCCTTGTCTACTAACCTGTACGATAAGGGAAAATAAATGGAACTTTCAATCTGCTAGATGTCCAGTACTCCAAGTTCAAGTTCCTTCAAATCAAAGGAGGAATTCTGAGGAACAATGGAGGCTAAGAGTAGGAAATATTTATTTAGAGAGACATAGCTTCTAAGAGACAGAAGGGGACCTGAGAAGTGGCGTGAACCCCATTTTGCAGAGTAAGTTTTACAGAGCTAAATCACGAGATGCAGAGCAAAATCATGAGGTAGATAAAAAGCAGACAAAACTATGATCAACCAAAGCAATTGCAAATCTAGCCATTTAGGTGATATTGATCCAGTGAGGAAGCAGATCACGTAGCAAATGCACATGGAAAGAACAAGGACATTTTTAAGAAGACACAAACCAGGGGGTTCTGGCCACCTACCAGGATGAATGATGTGAATTTAATTTATTGTTTATGTCACAGGGAGGCAGGTAGGCCTGGTCATTTTGTCTTTATCTTGAGGTCTGGTCTCTAGCATATGTGCGTCTGGCCGCAGTTGTAATGTGTTCTCATTTCCTGCACTGTCTCCCTGTAAGCCCAGCCCCGTGTGACTGCATACAATATTTCTACCAGACTTAGCTGTCTCTACTGTGTTGATGGGCATTTAGGCTGATTCTATACCTTAGCTATTGTGGTAAATAATAAATACAGATGCAATAAATATGAGCATGAAATAAATATGGGCATGTGGGTATCTCTTTGATATGCTGATTTAGTTTTTCTTGGATATATACTTAGAAGTAAGATATCTGGATCATGCGGTACATCTACTTTTAGTTTTGTGAAAAACTTCCATACTGTTCTCCATACTGTTCTCGCTGTATGAATTCACATTCCCATTAAGAGCAAATAAGAATTTCTTTTACTTTCCATATTTTTGCCAGCATTTTTAAAAATAGTATCCACTCTAATTAGTGTGGGATGGTTTCTCATTGTGGCTTTGTTGTCCATATTCCTGATGGCTCATGAAACTGAACATTTTTCTTTTTTTTTTTTTTGGTTTTGGTTTTTGTCCGGTACCGGGAACCGAACTCACGACGTTGAGCTTGCCAGGCAGGTGCTTTGCTGCTGAGCTAAATCCCCAGCCCCCAACATTTTTCTTATGTTTGGTACAAGGATAGTCTGGACAGAATTACCAAAGCACAGGCATCAAAAGCAAAAATTGACAAATGTGATTATATCAAACTACAAAACTCACATGCAGCAAAGTATAAAATGAACAGAGTGAAGACACAATTTACAGAGTGGGAGAAATATCTGCCAGCTATCCACATGATATGACAGAAGGTTATTATCTAGACTATACAAACAACTCAAGCAACTTAGTAAAAATGTAATCCACTTTAAAAGAGATGAATTATCTGAATAGTGACTGCTTAAAAGAAGAGTAAAAATGGCAGGAAGTTTCTGTTTTAGCAGCCCTGTGGATTGGATATTGATCTATGTCTGATATCACAACATTCTAGTTCCCACAGCACTTGAGCACCCAATCAATGAGACTAAAACAATCATGAGTTCTTACCCCTGTGTTCACAGATCAAAAGGCAGGTCTTGGATGAACTGCCCAAATTACTTTGCCAACAGAAGTCAGCAGCAAGTCGGAGTCCTGATCTATATCCCAGCTAGCAGACAACCAAAGAGCCTCTTAGTTCAGTTTCCTATCATCTTCAAACAGGGGAAAAATTTCAAAAGCTTCTCCAAATTAGTTGGTTTCAAAAATTGCACTGGGTTCAATGTTGAAGTTAAGTAATCACTCAGATTTTATTTTCTGGGTGTAATTTTCTACTGTTTATTGTCTCTTATTAATGTCGGCAAAGATAAGATAAACTTTTGTTTTATCTATGTCCCCAGTCTTCTGTGAAGGAGAAAGTTCACCAAGGGAAGAGGAGGAGGGAGGGGGTTAAAGGAAATGTACTAAGCAGCTCACAGATCAGAGTCACGTCTGGACAAAAATGAAACACAGCTTTAACACCTCTGATATTTTTACTCCAGGGAATAGAAATTTTGTAGCATGGACCTTGGAGTGCAGATTGATTCAAGCCAGTCCTATCACCCATCTATTCTAGGATCTTACAAATATTGCTTCAATTCTTTGAGCCTGCGCTTGGGGGGTACTGTTCCCAGATCTAGAGGGAACACTGTCCTTTGTTGTCAGCTTGTCCCTACGTTCATATCTCAGCATCAGGGACTCACAGCAGCAGAAGGCACAGATCTCCTTTGTCTTTGTGTCATTCCTTCCTCAGTTTCCACAGCAGAGCTATTGTCTTCACACTCCAAAGGACTCCATAGGTTCTGTCAGCATTCCAGGCTGCTGGTTTCAGCAGCCTGGAAATTTCATAGAATGCAAAGCAAAGGCAGTGTCTGTACACTCAGGTTTTCACAGATTTATTCCTATCTCTAGTATTATGGGCAATACAGGAAAAATATCTCCCCATAAGCATGAAATGTTAGCAATAGGCTAATATCTAATGAAACAAAACAATACACCTTTTCCTCTATATCTTATATTTTTGTTGACACAAGAGATAGGGTTTTCTCTAGAGGTCACTATATTCAAGGCATATGAAACATGTCTGTTTAAGAATCAAAATGCTATTTTAAATGCCACCTGACTCTTACTTGTTTAGGTAAAAGTCTCAGAACTTTTCTAGTGTAATCTCTACTGCATTAATGGGAAAAAATGTGAGCTACTAATTCCTAAGACAGTATGCTTTACCATAGAGAAGCAAATGTACAACTCTGCTTTACAGCCTGAAGGTGTAGCAGAGTTATACCAGAGTGGTCCAGAAAACATTTCTCTGTGCTAGGATTGTATTCTCCTGAGAGGCCAAACAACAAGGCAGACTGGAGGGTTAGAAGAATACTCTAGGAAAACATAAAACACAGATTATCCTACTGGGTAAACACCAACTATCTCTGCTTTGGGGGCTCCTTTCCTTTCTTTATCCCTATATTTGGAGGTAAGAATTTCTTTTTCAAGTCTTGGGATTCGTTGGCTTTTAAAATTTTGGTGATGCTTATTCTTTCATGGCATCCCTCATGGATTATACTTAAAGCCCCTGGAAAATTTTGATCATACATCAAGAGAGCCCTGGGACTTCTTTAGAATGGACTTAACTCTCATCTTTGTAAAAGTAGTGTTCCCATGGTGATGAGGCTGATGCATCAGGACTGGCTTCAGTAGTGGTGATAGTCCCATTGCTCACCACAGGAAGAGATAGGATGAGAAATAACAGCATTTGCTGCTCAAATACAGATAACTCAAAGATGAGCCATGCTAACAAGGTAGGAATTTTTATTAAATATAAGGCTGGTAGATTATTTAAGATTATTATCCTCTTTGCTGTCAAAGGTACTCTGAAATAGCAGGAATTCTCCTGTCTTATTAGGCTCCTCCAAAGATCTTTAGGCCATTTGGGTAGGTGGCAACTTGAATACATTACTGAGATGTTAATATTAGGCTTTGTGAGCATGAAAAGCTTTTACTCTCTATTAAGTCAAATTACATAAAGTAAGAGATGGAAAGTCAACTACAGTGTGTCTTTTGCAAAGTGCTAGAAAGCTAAGTTTTGCAGCACACTGTGGCTTTCTAACCACTCGATTTTATTCTCTTTAATGGAAATCTGTATACCCTTGGCAAAATTCTATTACAAGAAATCATCATTATACCCACAAGTGATGAGGGAAGCACCAACCCATTGGTTGTAGGCATTCCCTGCCCGTGCTTATCACCAGTTCTACTAGCACAAGTCTGTGAATAACCTACCCCAAGTTAATAGGTTCCTATAGCCTCATAAACGTCCTTCAGTGTTTTAGTTTTCAAGACTACATGTTTTCCTAGAAAAATTGAAAATATGATGAGGGGAAGGATACGAGTAAAACAATTCAACATAATGGTATAAATAAGATTTATATAATGATATATACAAATAATGGTATAAATAACTTCTATGGAGAATTAGAGAACATATAATGTGAGAGATGGTAGGGCTCTGGGACTTGACTGGTACTACATTTAATAGTTTCTTCTACATCTTTGGCTCCCAGAAAAGACTAACAAATAGGAAGTACAGGATTCTTTGAAGAAAACTGCAGGAACATCGAACGTGCCTGTGCACACATATCCCTGACCACTCTGATGTCTGTGCTAGGTAATTCACCATCAGGCTCACGCTGAGCATATTCCTGGACACTGCCAAATGTGTAACACTAGCCCTAACCCCAGACATTCCAACTCTCTCAAGTTATCGTGAAAAGAACATAGCTAGTATCTATGGTGCCAAGGGTTAGGCATGTTACTTCCTAGCTGTGTAATCCTGGAGAGTGTCTGTAAGCCTCCATTTATTGGCCTCTCTATCTGAGATATTAATACTATCTCTCAGAATTTGCTTTTAAAATTAGAGATAATTTTAGGAACTGTGTAGCAGTCTGTCTGGCATATTATTTCTTTTGCTTGTATTGTTATCAATAGTATTAGTATGAAAACTAATATTATGTAATAACAACATAATTATTTTCCCAAAATTCAGAAAACAAATTGTGGTGACCAGATGCGATATCCACTTGAATTCTTCAGAGGTATGTTTAACATATTGTTCATCTATAATTTCTTTCGTTTCAAGATGATTAATAAGAATATTGCAACTAGATTTTAAACCTTCAGGGCATAAACTATAGCTCCTATATATTCTGTACCATGTTTAATAAAATTATAATACCACTTGTTATTATTAATAGTTCTTTATTTTGTAGTCTCTAAGTACTTTATACATACTAGTCCATTAATTCTCTCAATTCTATAGAGACTAGAAAGTTAGAAACATGTTAAAAGCATGTTCTTTGGTTGTTGATTTTTAAACACATCCATCCTCACCAGGATTATACAGCTGGGAAGTAATGTACCCGACCCTAGGCACAGTAGATTCTGGCTCCTAGACCATGTTATTTCCATGATCACCAGAGAGAGTTGAATGGTCTGGGGATATAAAATCAACACGACTCTAGCATCTGCTTAAACAATAAACTCTGAGGGGAGACTCCTTAGATTTTGTTCACCTCAACCCTCAAACCTTGCTGTGCTACTCCCATCAGACTTTAACTCCTTTCTGGTACTTCACCCGTAAGCTTGGCTTTAGTACAAACCCATCTATAACCATTTTTCCAAATAGCAGGATGCCTGCTAGATACCTGTTAAAATGAATGCATGAAGGTGAAGAGAAATGTGACTCAGAACAACATGAGTGTGTCACAGGTTAGGGTGGGGTACATTTTAATCCTCACAATAACATCAGAGGGAAGGGATGATTATTACTAATTGATGAATAAAGATATTGAAACAAAGAGAAAATATCGTTTGACAGACAATTGTTAGAAGTATGGCTTAATGCCTCATTTGCTTGATTCCGAAGCCTGTATTCTATTCGCTAGTTCATTTTCTTCAAAGTTCATAGTGTGTTCCTCTGAATTCTGTGGTGTGAAAAGCCTCTGTCCGAGAGGGTTCTTTGCATATTATGATTCTAATCAGATGGAAGCCAGAATGAAAGTCACTAAAATACCTTATGAAAGGCCTGAATAAACCTCAGTAGGAAGACAAAGCAAGCCCATCATCAAAGGAAACTGCCCCTGGGGATTTCTAAAGCAAGCATATGAATTCACAGCCCCCAAGGAAACATCCATTATGCACATTTGTTCCAAATTGTCATCATGCTGAAGACCGAGAATGATGCTCAATTCTTTGTCTAGTTTTGAGGCAAGGAGTTCTGTATATCTCTTACAAACTACATTGAACTACAACTTTTTCATCATCCTTTGCAGATGTCCTTGCCTCAGTATCGTATAGTAGAACCTTCTAGGTTATTTCCCCATTCACGGGGTGTATCCTAGAAACTTTCGTCTATGAAGGTCTACATTAGGATGTGCTATGATTGCTCCTTCTGTCCTTTTAATCATAATGACTTCTCCAAGAAGTGGATAATTAGCAGGAGTACCTCTACTTCCCTTGCTCCAGGCCCAGCACCTCACTGGAATAATCAACCTCTTGATTTTGTAAGCATTAGTTTGCTTTCACACTGTGAAGTCTCCAAGTATACCTTTTCCTTAACCTTGAAAACTCTTCATGTGGACATGGAGAGGTTGATGGAAGATGAATCTGATTCATGCCATCTGGTCATTCAGGAAGCTAAACTAAAAAGAAAACATGTAGTTTTCTTCTGATGCTTTCATTCAAAGACTTTTCACATTCTTTTTATTATATCATGGACACAAGACTGTACATTGTTAAGAAGGGGAGAAATTAGTATTCCTTTTTCTAGAAAGAAAATGCAGACCAAAAGAGAAGACATGACCCAACTAGATATTTTGGGACTAAGGAGTAGTATCTAAATTCTCTTGAATCACAGACCTGAGGGCATTTTACACAGATTGAAGATGTTTTATTCTTTATTTCTATTCTTAAAATATAAACATACTCCTATGCAGTTACTCAGGAATAGATTTATATATAATAGCTGACTTTGCCACTCCCGTGAAAATTGTAACAGATATGGTACATATCACCTATGAATGGAAATAATAACCTCCTACTGCCCTCTGAACATTCAGGAAATAGTTCCTTCCAGAAACTATAAAAAACTGCTGATACTGTCAGCAGTGTTAATCCAGGCTACACTCAGTTAAGTGCAAACTGCAATGTGTCCGTGATTTCATGTGGCTAAAGCACTAACATGCAGTGTCTTAGCTGACTGACAGTTTCGGGTCCTGGTTTCCTAACAAAAAGAGAGATGATGTTAAATTTAGCAATCCTTCATATGGGCTTAAGGGAAACCAGTAAGATAAATAAAACTTGAAAAACCTAAGTCGAGGAGATGCATTAGAATATGTTTGAATATCACAGTACTTTATTCCAGTGCTAAGCACATTTAACCCAAAGGAAGAAAGTCTGGAGAAAGTCAGCAGGGCATGGTTTGCTTCACACATAGTTGTTAGGCATCCAGTTCACTCTGTGACAACAGGCAACTGGATGCTCATTTAGACAGTCTTGGGATACGGAGAAATGCTTAGAAAGCCAGTTTGCTTGTTTGTTAACTACATATGTCAACTCAAATTTGTAAATTTTCTCAATGAGGCCACCTGTAGTATAGGCCAACTGACTGAGAGTCTCCAGGTTCATACACTTGTTAAGACAGCTTTTATCTTGCTATGTTTGAATGGATCAGCAGCTGAGCATTGAAGAAAGTGCAGTCAAGGACAAATAGCTTCTTTGCTTTGAGTCCTGGTTTCAGCTTAGACTTTGTTTTAACTCTGGTCTGAACAAATTGCTGTATGTCCAGTTACATATGCCTTAATTTATAGGCGATTTGGAAGAGCTGAAAAGGTTTAGGGAAGACACTTAAAGATGAGTAATGAGTAGAAAATTGAATTATTTTTTTAAAAGAATGGATAAAAAAGAACTGTCAAAAAATATTTAATTTTCATCTGGAATATGAAGGCATATGGTAAGGAGTAACCTTCTATGGAATGATTCTAAATTGCTCTTACACTACACCAGAATAGGAGCCATTACAAGAAAGTGGCTCTGCACATTTTATGCAGTCATAGCAGAAAACCTGAGCTGAGTAATTTATAATGAACAGAAATGTATTAGCTCCTATTTCTGGAGTCAGAGTGTAATACCAGGTGCCAGCAAGGTGGGACCTTCTTGCTACATCATCATGTGGCAGAAGACAAGGGGATGTCCCCGTAAGAGGTGGACCCGCTCACCTTTTTATAATGGTGCCAGTCCTCCCCACAAGGGACGAGCCCGCATGTTCAAATTATGATTTAAGGGCCCATGTCTTAGTGACCATGTTAATTAAATTTCAAGATGAATTTTTTGGGGTCAAACACTGAAATCATGGCAAGATGTAAAATCCAAAGACAAACACTTGTGTTGGATGATTCAGTACTTTCCTGAAAACAAGAATGTGGCCGGAATAACTCCTTGGTTCCCTTTTCTCAAAACTTAACTTTATTGGTAATAGCTATGTCAAATTATACATATAAATGTATAT
>NW_004955412.1:28776622-28826145 GCF_000276665.1 Chinchilla lanigera | reverse complement strand
TGTTTATATATAAATATATTTATATATAGTAAAATATATAACTATATAGGTATGTAATTCCATATAGAATTCATATGGAATTTGTATCTGTAGGTAATATGTCTTGATTCTTAATTTTTTCTCCATGACAGGATGGCGCAGAAACCCAGGGTCCAGCACTGTGGGTGGGTTTTGCTCCTGATTGCCAGAATCTCAGCAGCATCCAGAGTGCTCTTGCCTTTTAAGGTAGAGAAGGACAGAAATGGAAGGCTGAAAAATCTTTCTTTTAAGATCTCTCATAAATATCCCCTCTCTTATAAGTCTTCTCTGCCTTTGGAGACAGAATTAATTCTTCTCTCTTCATCACTCCCACTGATAATTAATTCATCCCTCCCCGTTAATCTCATCTTTTGTATGCTGTTTATGAGAATCTTCTTTATAATGTAACTAGATAGTTCTCTAATAAATACCATATTTCCTCATGACAATTGCCATGTCTTTTTCATTGTTGTACATTTCACCGTGCCCAGCAGAAAGCCTGACATTAGCAAAAGTGAATAATTGTAAACTGAATTGAAATGAACAGAACTATCTAGGACTCTATGGAAAATTTAAAGTAACAGATAACGTAAGATCCTTCCTTGGAGACCTGACTTTCACTTTCACATTTGGTAGGCAAATCTCATGCAGATTGGGAATATAAAATCCTCAAGCAGGACACAGTGAGCAGCTTCAGACTAGGCACTCGGAATAAATGAGTCAGGGCAAGTGAGATTTAAAACAGATCTCAGCCATTGTTAAGTGGTTACCATCTGTATAGTGTAAAAATCATTTCACATGCAAATTCTCATGTACTATGAAAAATTTTTATTTAAAAATTTTGTTCAAGATGAATATTGTTTCCACTTTACAAAGGGAGAGATGGCATCTCAAGGAGACTGAGTGATTTTGTCTGAGATTACATGAAACCATTAAGTAAACAATGTGGGTTCGTAATTAGGGTTTAGGTTATTTTGTCAGTACGTGGGGAGTGGTATTTTACTCCACAGAGCTTCCTTGTAAGTGTACTGTGAAGGAAGCAGGGCAGATGGGGGTAGATGGTGGGGATAGGACTGGTGCTCTAAGTGCTCATGAAAATGCCTCCACCATTCCAGGTTACTGATGTTATCAGGGGCTTCCTGATCTCAAGCCTTTTACCCACTGCCTTTCCCAAATGGGGACATTTCCCATGGTTCCTTTATTAATCTGTCATTGCCATCAGTAATAGTGTGGAGAGCTGATAACATGATTCAGGACCATCTTTGTCAGATCCTACTGATGCTTCAGCCCACCAGAAACTCAGCTAGCTCTTCCGGTTGTGATCTGGCCCAAACTTCCTCTCTTTTTCCAAAATGAAGTTTCCTCTCTTTCCAGGCTTCCTGGAACTGCTGAGGTTTCCCAGATACAGTTTAAGTTAAATGTTTCCCCATTTCAATGGGGAAAATTCCTCTAGAGAAGAGCCATTATGCATAGACATGGATTCCATAGCTCCTCTGAGCCCAGCTGCTAAGATGAACCTGAGCTTGAAGCTTTAATGCAATGTGAACTTTAATGTGACAATTAATGCAGGGACCTTTTCCCTGAGGTAATTAACTTCTGCTCTTCTGTCTAACCATGATTTCAGCACTGGCAGCAAACAGGAAATGAATGTCACCAGTATAGTCACAGTCAATCAACTTAGACTTGTACCCACAGGGGCCTTTCAGTTCACCATATCTTTGCATCTTTCATGCTTGGGGACCCAAGACTCCCTTCAGGTGTTATGACTAAATTAGAAGAGAAAATATTCACCAGTGGCCCGAAAGTGAGGCCATACTTCTCAACATCTGGAGAGTACACTCCCACAGAGTATTTCCATGCTGGCATTTTCTCAATGCCCTTTAATAAATAAATGAAACACCATATCTTCCAATGTTTATGTCTCTAAATGGTAGTGGCTTGGGCATGCATATTTGTGTTACTGTCCACCAGAGAGTTTCAGCAGTATTAAAATGTCCTGTATCCAAGACAGGCAAGACATAAACAGTAAAAAACAAGCAATTTGGGAAATTTTAAGGAAAAACATTCAAGAAATATCTCCATAACATTTGGAGATGTACTTAACTAAAAAATTAGAGAAGATAAAAAGAGAGAATAAAGTTTGAGATACATAAGTCTGAAAGAGAAGGGACAGGTTAGTGTATGACATACCCCTCAATTCTTAACTAAGATGATACAGAGAACCAGCTTTTCTTCAGTGAGAAAGACCCAGGAAGAAATGTGACAAAATGCAGTATAAAAATGTCAGCTATAAGATCTTTTTCTATGACTTTTATGAGATTCTAGAAGAAATGAGAAAATATAATTTAAGAAAAATTCTTTTAGTGAGCATGAAGGAATTATCTTAAAGCAATTCTGCCTGCAAACAGGATCTCTAGGATTTCTATTTCCCATAGGTCAGCATTTCAACAAGGCTTGGCAGCTGGTTAAAAGACAAAATCTTGGGTCCTACCCCAGAACTACTAGTTCAGAATCTTTTTAAAAAATCATTTATATACAAAATATCAGATCTACATAAACTCCAGGTTTATTCCTAGAATAGACAGCATTAATGGTAATAGTAATTAGCTTTGTTTAAAACAGAAAATCCTACGAAGTCAGATTTTTTTTGCTTTCTGTGTGCTGTCATATTCCCACATCTTGTAGTATTTATTGTTGTCTACGTGCATCTTCAAGGAAACTGGTGACTTTGAGCTGCACAGTAAGCCTGGAGTTATGACCTTGAGCACTCTCCTTGCTGAATGCATAGGGACCTGCTGTGAGTATTTTAATTTTTGAAGTATTTTTAGAAACACAATGTATGCACTTACATGCACAAACACAAAACCAGAATGATCTTAGGAAAAATAAAATCACAATATTGACTCATGTAATGAAATAATGCCATCCTGGTATAGTTTGTTCACTCCTCTCTGTTCTTTATTTCCTCTGTTTAACTTTTATTTTGAAAGATTTTTTTAAAGAAATTAGGTATCGAAAAATCCTGGTGGATATAACACTAAATTAAAAATCTTATTTACAAGATTGCATTCATTAATATTTTAGGACATATTGACAATATAACTTTTGTTCCTGAGCCATGTGTCAGCTGTATTTATCAAAGAATAACTACCACGTATCTTTGTTTGGCTTAAATGTAATTTGTGAAGACAGGAACTGGGCACCAGTGCTCCAGGTCTATTCTTGGCCACTCCTTCTTCCCGAGACTCCATGTCTCTGCATCCTTCCTTGTGTGAGCTTGGAAAAACTTACTGCTGCCTGGGGCTTGGGGAGAAAATTTTGTACACTACTTACTCTAGTAATACATGCAGGGGAGTACTTAGGAAATAGAGATAATCAGACATTCAAAGAAATCTGGAAACTCTAAAGAGACTTATAGTCCAGCGATGGGCTAACATTTCACCTGGTCCCAAATAACTGGATACTTGGAGATGAACAATCATACTGACTGCACAGATTGTAGAGTAGGAAGACAAGGCTTTTTAGGGGAATGTGTGTGACCTGTTGCATGAGTAGGCAGTTAGATACATGGTAATGGACTTGGTTCTTCTAAGTTTATAATTAAGACTGAGTCAATTTATTACTTTCTAGATGTATTTTTCTACTCAACACACCAAAATGTTGAGGTGGAGGGGAAGGAATAGGACTTAAGCTTTATTTTCTATTTTACTTTTTAAATTTTTATTTTTTATTTTTTTGTTTTTTTGATACAGGGTTTCTCTATGCAGTTCAGATGGACCTTCAACTCACTTTGTAGCCAAAATTGACCTCAAACTCACAGTGATTTTCCACTGGGATTACAGGCGTGAGCCAGTGTGTGTGGCCTAAGCCTTATTATTTTTAAAGGGCTTAGTCATTTTTTTTGTTTTTGTTTATGGGTTTTTCACCCAGAACTTCTTGACTTTAATAACATTATCTACCACCATCCCTAATATCTCTGTGGTGTGTATGAATTAATGGGTAAATGATGAGAGAGAAGAAAAATACTATGATCCTAACTTCACCCATTTGAAAAATGATGAATGGTGAAGCCTCAGATTTTGATCTGAAAGTATTCTGTCTTTCTCATCATTCTGCTTTATTTCTGTAATAGGTATTCCTTCCCTGTGGAGCATTAAGTTCCAAACAAAAGGAAATACTAAAGAAATCTATTATGTCCTTCTACCACTGACATAAGTTATTGTAAAAGATTTACTATATTTAAGTAATGGCTATGTAATTCAAGAAAGTGGCATGTTCAGGTTTATTTCCTAAATGAAGAAAATAATCAGTTTCAGAAAAATGATTATTTTCATACATCTAAATAATACTGAATTGCAAAAACAGGAAAAATAGATGCGTAGACTGCTGAGAGGTTTTCATTGTGATTTAGATGTGATTCTGCTCTTCACTTGAAAAGATCATAAGCTCCAGAGGCACATATTTAATCAGCATTATACTGAGGTTTTAGTACCTTAAAATATTAACATACTTGGAAAATGTCACTTTCAGTACTTTAATGAATAGAACTATTATGGTTTGTATCTAGATATCCTCCCAAGGTCTCATGTAGTTATTGGTGCAGACTTCTAGAATTTGTGACTGATTCACAGTCCAATGCTAGGATAATGGATGTGAGTACTACACCTATCCCTAAGGCAGGTAGTTTGCATACAATATAAGGGAGGGAAAGAGGCTTGCTCCCTTTTTCCTCTCCTTTTGCTCTTGCTGCTTTGCTGTCTTCTGCTTCCTTGAACTGTTGCTCCTCAGCCATAGTACCCTGCCAGGAGCCACCTGAGTATGTACTAAAGCCTCCACAAACTGTGAACTAAATAAAACTTTCCATCCTTAATTTTGAGCATCAGGCATTGTGTCTCAGCAATGAAAGAAAACTAACCAATATGAGAACCAAGAAATATCTCTCCCACTTTATAGTAAACAGCTAAAATGTGTTGATTGCTCAGTATTTTCTAGGAAATATGACATTTAATTTTCACAATAACTTTTTTGTTTAATTATAATTATCTTACTTTCCAAATGAAAAATAGTGGGGCTACATTAAATCTACAGAGTCCAATCACATGACTAATATTTATAGACTTGGGATAAAAGTTCACTTTTGCTTAATTTTGAACCAGTATGCTAAGCAGATGCCTTTCAGAAAATAAAAATTAAAAAGTACATGGAAAAGTATTGACTTTAGACTCCATAGTCTTCAATTACCCAGCTTGGTTTCCTTTCATAAGGAGAATCTGAGGTCTTTTACTTCAGCTTTCCCATTTTATAGGGGCAGAGGTTGAATGTTGTGATTAGATACACACAGTTCCACTTTCAAAGAATAATTTTGGTTTTCCTTTAGACATGGCAACTCCTTTAGGGTTCCTACCAATAGTCTATACAGATTCCTACCCCAGATTGTGTCTGTCATCCACCAATCACGTGTCACTCCTTTCATCCAATGGAGTGCGTATTTCTTGGTTCACTTTCTTTATTCTTGCCACCACTGTGGTGACTTCTACATCCATATGGGTTACCATTCCTTCTTCCTGTCCTTCAGTTCCTTCCTTCACTCACTCCCAATGTTTTATTCTTCCTATTCAGCCATCTGCTTGTCTTAATCATTCCAGGAATTTGGCCTGATAGGAATGCAGCTATCTTGAGTTGTGACTGCTCCTGAGTAACCATGATTAGTCTTCCAACATAATATAAATAAGCAAAACTGTTAGAGCAGTATGTGGAGCTACTGAAAGAGCCCTATTTCTTTCAGTGCTCATCTATGCTTGGTCTCTTATAGCTAATATCTAAAATATCTTACAAAGGCAGGCTGATGGGCATTTGGGAAGTGATTGAATCATGAGGTCTCTAACCTCATCAAAAGATTAATCCAATGATGAGTTCATAGCTGATTTAATTATTAGGAGGTGGGACCTCATTTTATTAAGTGAGTAATTGGGGCATGACTTTGGGGACTATGCCTGATGTCTGCCCTCTTCTTGGTCTCTCTCTCTCTCCTTTCCAGCCATGATGAGAGTAGCTGGCTTTTCCAAAATGATGATCTGCCTCACCACAGGCCCTAAGTAATGGAATAATACCAAGTGTGGACTAAAACATCTCAAACCATGAACTGAAATTAGTTTTTCTTCCTTTGAATTGTTTTATTCGTGTATATGACCACAACACAAAAAGCTGACTAACTCAAAACTTTAATAGTAACAAAATAAGCCAAGAACTTTTCATCTTGAAGCCACTTTTGTCCTTTTTTTTTTTGTACCGAGAATTGAACTCACAACCTCGCGCTTGCCAGGCAGGCGCTGTGCCACTGAGCTAAATCCCCAGCCCGATTTTTTTTTTTTTTGTCCTAACAACTATATAAACTCTGTCTCATCCACAATGTTGGATCCAGTGGACTTGCTGCTGCCCAGGACCACACTTCTGTAAGCCCCCAATAAACTGTACTCTTTGAAAACCTGGATCTGTCTGCCTTTATCTTTGATCTTACAACACCTTCAGGTTGGTTCTTATTCACTGGTAATGGGTTGTTCTGGAACAGTAAGATCCTCAATTTTGCCATTTTATCAGTCAAGGGAAAGAAATCAAATGATTTGGAAACTTAGTGCGAGTTAACAGATAAGAGATAGATGAAAATAGACAAATCAGACCCACTCTTGCAGCCAGGTTCAGAGTTTCCAAGGCATGTGGTTTCATGGACAATGGAAAGCACAGTCTTTTTAAGAAAGAACCCAGGGCTGACTACATAATTCACAGAGCCCACGCATAATTAAAATGTTGTGTCTCCTTCTGACAGCAGAGAGTTAACACCCAGTGGCTGTTACCTTGCCCTGGGATCAGCTCACATGAGGTTAGCTTTAATTAAATGACCCTCCCCTCTCCAGTGAGTTGTTATAGGTGCTATAAAGACCTATCCTAGCCAGACTTATGCCCATGTCTCCACTGGGGCACAGGGAAGGCTATCAGAGGGCTTCCTCTACCCTAACTCAGAGAATGCCATGGGTTCACATGTAGGCCAGGGAGGGAAAGGCCAAGGCTAGCTACAAAAATGATGGAATATTTTTGGGAACCAAATCCAGGGAGGCCAGAAGGCAGCTGAAGGCAAGAATGTGTGACTTCTGATCTTAAATGTATAACAAAGTATATAGTGCATAAGTTTTGATTTAGGAGTTTTTGACTTTACCATTGTGCAAGAGTGATATGTATTCAGCAGAAACTATAGTTCATCTATCACATTTTGATCTTTCCTAAGCAAGTGATGTGAAACACAATACTCTCTCATGATTCTGGACAGCAGCTGCAAGTGCCAGCTCCCAATCAACCATATACATGTTCATGAGGGGACACAACTGATACTGCACAGTATACTATAGTGCTAAGCTGGAATGCTAGTATGATAGGTGTGTCTAGTGAATTTTCAACTTAGGGGACTTTTCACTTGCAAAAGATTTATCAGCCCAAAATGTCATCTTAAACTGAGAAGCATCTTTACTTGGCTTAAAATTATTAAGAATGTCAAGAAGGTGGCTGCAGCATTCAACCCAAACATAAGGCTCTTCTGAGCAGAGTCCTGTGTGATCACACCATGGCATGCCCATGAAGTTAGTCTTAGGAGTTCTAACATCAGTGCCAGGTAACAGGGAAGCATGTGGGAAAACACTAGAAGGCAGTCAAACACGCGAGGCTTGTGCATGATGCTTAGAGGGTCCACTACTAGTATCAAAGGCTCAGAGGGAAAAACGGCTTCCCGAGAGTTGTAGGAAAGACCCACCACTAATCTCCTTTGTGCAAAGAGCCAGAGTGGCCAGTGTACCTTGGAAACTGCAGATGTTTCAGGTTCTACATTTTCTCTCTGTTGTGACTGAGTATACATTTTGTTAAAAAAAAAATGTGCTATTAACCCAAAACAGTGTAAAGAAAGGAGGAATGGTTGCCAGCTCACAAGGAGAGAGCATTTATTTATTCAAAGGGAATTATTAATGCACTCCCTATATCCTGCCAAATCTTAAAATTATTCAATGCTCTTTAGTATCAGGTGCACTAACATAAAATAATTTCTCCTGTGCAGGCTGCACCCAGTGTGTCTGTGTGAGGGTGATTACTTACACCCTACAGAGAGCAGTAATTTTCAAAGCCTTAGTTTTAATCTAGTGGGCATGGAATGCTCTGAAATGTCTCCCCTGAGTGCTTAATGATGTGTCTTTACACACTTTCTATGTTGAAAATTACTTAAGAGATAAAAATGCAAGCCCTTCCCATTTAATATTTATAGGGTCCATCATTCAAGGGGAAGTACAACTCTTTACAAGGCAAGTTGCCCCCAGAGAGAGCTAAATTGAGGGAGGTCTTTGTCCACGGCTGCAGAAGATTTCAACCTTGTTCTGAAGACTTCTCTTGAAGATGTGATACTTGGCTGAAATTAACCTATAATAATAGGTCAAGAGAGAAACTAAGAAAAGTTGAATGCTAGAAGGAAATAGACTGTTTTATCTGTGTCTGGTAGAGTTATGAGTGGTTCTTATTTTTTCTTTGGCTTTTCTATTGTTCTTAAACTCCACAATAAGACTCAGACTCAATTATTTTTAATAGGAAAAGTGTGTGTGTGTGTGTGTGTGTGTGTGTGTGTGTATAGAGAGGGAGAGAGAGAGAGAGAGAGAACATATATACTGCGTTTGTCAGTTTTTTCGTAGTTGTGACCAAATATCTCAGAAAAACACCTTAAAAGCGGAAGATTTATTTGGGCTCATGGTTTCAGAGGTATCAGTCCAGGGCGGGCCTGCAGCATTATTTTCAGGTCTGTGGTAAGGCAACAACATCATGGCAGAGGTATGGCAGAGGAAAGCTACTCACCTCATGGCAGCCTAGGAAGCAGAGAAGGTGAATCAAAGTGAAAGTGACCAGAGACAACATATAGTCCAAAGACCATGCCCCCATGACCCACACTCTTTAACTAAGCCTTGTGTCTTAATAGTGCAATAACTAGGAGCTCATCCATTAATTCATCAAGGAATTAATCTGTTGATTAGGTTAGTGCCCTCATGAGGTAATCACTTCTCAAAAGCCTACCAGTAGCCACTAGGCCTTCAACACAATGATCTTTTAGGGAGACATTTTAGTTCCCAGCCATACCACATACATGCACATAGATATAACACATATACACACCTATGTACATTCATATTTATGTATACCGATTTATACAAATGCTTATAACAATGACACACACATGGAGAGACTTTGAAATAAACTGGAGTATTTTAAAAATATACATACAAAAAGAGTCAATCCATAGGAGACATCAAAAAATCTAAGCTGTTGTACATTTTCTCCCTCAACATCTATCAAAGTGCCTTACATAAAATTACAACGTGGTTTACAGAAAAAGAAAGAAAAAGGAAGATGCCAACAGGCAGACTGCTCTCTTGTAATCTTTAACAGTGGGTTAGAAAGTGCTTGGAACCATTGCACATAGGAGTTAGAAAACCTTATAACTCCCGTGAAAGTATTGATTTTTGTTTTTAATATCTAATATTCTTTAGGCTATGCCACTTTGGTGCCAACATTGTGCTAAGAACATGGTATGTAAGCTTTTAAGAAGTTAGTGTCCAGGCAACTGGCAAGACCTGCATGCAATAACTGACATTTGGACATAAATAGAAAACAAAACAAAGCAAAATAAACAACACCTTCCACTATCCTATCATCAGACTACACATTTACCCAGGGTCTCATCTTACCTAGTGCTTATAGAAATTTCCATCCTGTTGCTTTCCCTGGTTACTGCTTCCTTGGAGTGTGGAGGCGGGGCAAGCACAGCACATAACCAGAATACTTTCATACCGTGCACGAGTCAGAGCTGGACTTCTTTGTCGCCAGGGAGCCTCTGAAGCCCTGCAGTTCTTATCTGGACATGTTTATCTCCTTAATGTCTCCTATCCCACTCTTCGATAAGGTTCCTGCTCTGGGAAGTAAAGAGTAATTTATAATCAGAGGGCTGAGGTGGGGCCTTTTCTGCTCTGAGGCATACACTGGATACTCAGCTAGAGGCCTGAAAGCCTAGAAAAAGAAGTCAGGGTGACTAAGGTGGGAAATTGGTGAAAGACATAATGAGGAAGGGGCTGAGATGGTGCGCAGTGCCTGGCTTTATTAAAATAAGTAGGGGGGTATCGAGGTTCTTTCTCAACTTCAGCAAAACAGTTAGTAGCGATCAAATGTTTTTCTTTTAACAGATTTTCAGAAAGAAATTTTGAACAGGTCATTCTGTGAATGTATCTGGGAGGGAAGAAAAGGTAGACATGGAGAAAGAGAAACAAGGTGGTCTGAAAACAAATGGATGCCGCCCATCTAGTATTTTAAGGTGATGAGCAGTGAATGACAGATAAGTGGGCGTTTGGCATTGGCTCCCCCAGGGGAATAATCTTAATTCCAACTCCCTATCAGCCTGCACACAGGGAAAGCCACCTGCCAGCCACCTCTTCTGCCTGCACAACCTTGCAGATAAATGGGAGCTGGTTTTACTTAGGGTGTTCAGAGAACTGAATTTATACACTTGCTATATGGGTGTGAGGTTACTGCAGCTGCTTCAGTAACTCAGATTAAGACACTGAGGTCCAGTTAACACTGATTGTTAGAACAAAGAATGTGCATGGTAGGTTGTTTAAAGAAAGTACAAAATATCAGTTCATATTCCAGAATGGCTCAACTAAAGTAAGACTTTATGCAATTCTCATTTGGTAAGCTTCCTTGAGATCTTTGAGAATTCTGCTCATAATACTGGGTTTGTATGTCCAGTCACACCCAGTATTTCTAGAACCAAGGAAATTGCCAAGTAATATGTTTATCTTCCCTCAGTGTTGCATCTATTGCTATCAACTAATGGGCCTTTGTGCTCATCCTCCAAAGGCTTCACAGACTGCGAGAGGCTGTGGCTCTGCCCATGAGGTGTCACTTTGAACCCTCCCTCTCTGATTTTTCCCCTCCATGCTGCTTAGGTTTCCACTGTTGCCTTTGATCACAGATCTTAACCCACAAAATGAGTCTGAACAAATGCTTAAAACTAACAGCTGGATCCTAGAATAGCTGCTTGTAAGCTGTAAACATCCATCAAGGATACCCTTTTTTGTTTGCTAATGAAGCTGGCCCCTGAATTTACTGGCGAATCAATTCAATCTAAAGGCAAGGATTAGATAACCCAGGCCACAGCCAAAGAGAACAAAAAGAATAGGGAAGCAATACCGCATCTGCAGCACATCTGCAGTTGTTCTCAACATGGGCTAATTATCACAATAACCTGAAGTTATGGGAAAAATAACCACATCTCGCATTTACCCTATACAACATTATTTAATTGATCTGGGGTGAGATCACAGAGACTCCGAAGAGCAGCCAGGCTGAGAACCTTCTCCTAGGTAAGTAATGGTGTAACCTGAGCAAAAAGCAAAGAGTGATGATTGTATACATTTTCTGATGCATAAACTCTTGTAGTACTGTTAACATATGTCTTTACAACTTTGTTCTCAATTACTCATGCAAATAGAAAGGGCCAGTGAATCAGACAATAAGAGAGTTGATTAAACAGCTATAAATCTAAATTTGATTTCTTTGTCAAATTCAGAATACTGATGAGCACTTAGTAGAAACTGGCTGCTGAGTGAGAAGCTGTGAGAGGTCTAGATGAGTAGGCATAGCTGCTGTTTTAAGGAAGGTCAAATTCATTCAGTGTTCACTGATGAATGAGCTCTGCTCTGGGCATAAGATTAAAACCAGTGACAACAGATGTTTCTTGTTTCGTGGAGTTTCCATTCTCTTAGAATAAGAGTAAAATATGTTTTGCTGGATCACACTTATAATCACCCATACTTAGCACAGTAATACTAATGAACACTGAAGTGTGATGTCTGCACAACTCCTTGTGTTGAAAAACAGTGAGAGAGAGATGAAGGAGCTATGTATGCTTGAAGAAGGGCTGGAACTAAACCCTAAAGTAGTTCAGATCTACACTGATGGTCTTTTCGCTAATCATGTTCTCTTTACTTCATTTTCCTTATTTTTCCAAATGATTTTTTTGTGCTTTGCTGTAGGCAGGTGTAATTAGTTGCCTTTCCTAGTTTCCGCTCTAAGAAATTGAATTTAGTTACCCTGTAAATAGCCTTTTCTTTCTCCCTAAAGAATCATACATCTTTCCAATGTACCATACATAACGGGAGACAGTGAAGTAGCGCCTCTCAACCTTGGCTGCAAATTAAAGACACTCAAGGAAGCTATACAAAAGTAAACATATGTATGTGCATACCTGCCTGGTTCACACTCTGAAAAATTCTGATGTAATTGTAGCTTGGGCATTAAGATATTTAAAAGTTCCCAAAGTAACCTCAATGTACCGTAAACATTAAGAACTGCAGTGAAGATACTAGCTAAGAACTTCTTGGTTTGGTAGTGAATAAGTTGGATCACTTTGAAAAAATTACTTAACATCTCTATATCTCAGATTTTTACAAGTTTAGTGGCACAGGAATGTAGTCCTAGCATTCAGGAGGTTGAGGCAGGAGATCACTGGGAGTTTTAGGCCAGCCTGGGCTACATAATGAGTTCAAGACCGGCCTTCTGTCTGTTAATGCTTTCTGTTTTTATTTTTTTGTTTTTTTCCGATACTGGGCATCGAACTCACGACCTTGCGCTTGCCAGGCAGGCACTGTGCCACTGAGCTAAATCCCCAGCCCCCTTCCTTTTATTATTTGTTTTTTTTTAAAAGACCAGCCTAAACTGCATAGAGAAAATCTGTCTCAAAAAAAAATTGCTTCCTCAGCTTTAAAATTGGATTGAAAAGATAATTCTTCTTTCATACAGAAGGGAGAATAATGAGAAATGCAATGATTGTATGTAAAATAATGAAAACTGTGTCTAACATGTACAATTCTTAGAAGTATGAACTATTACTATTTTCAGTGCAATATGTTTTACAATTATGTTGCCCATTGTGGAAGGTAATGTTAAATTTTATAAATCCCTAAGATTTCAACAATCTATTAGCAACTATCCTAGAACCTATCTCAGTGCATTTCCCCCTCATATCCTACAAACTACCCATAAAGAAGCCCATACCATAGGCAGATGCAGTACACTAGCATTCTTGACCACAGTGACATGCTTTGCATATTTATAATTCTTATGAGATGTTACTGGGACTCCCAATTGTAGAGATGGTTACAGTAACTGGAACATCTTGATTGGCTTGGTTTTCAGAACTACAGTTTCAGATACAATAATATGAAAGCATTAGTTTGGCCACTGGACAAAAGCAAAATCACCAACAAGCTAGTTAGGATAAGACTAAAGTGTCTCACAGGATGATAATAATTGTTATCATCCTTCATGAAATTCACTTCCTCCTTGTACATCAAAAATTTCACAATCTCATCCTTGATCTAGTTTCACTTGGTGTACTTATGTTAACTTTCTATGCATCCAGATTGGGTATATGAAGCTATATTTTATCACCACTCATAGCATATGTGTCTAGTCCTCAGTCCCTCCAAATAATGGCTTCCTTTGTCTCTCTTCATGGGATTTCACCCTATATATACATAATTTTTTATAACAATAGAAGCATACCAGTATCACAAACATAAATAAACCAAAGCAAGAACATTTAAAGTGATACAGCATCTCAAGACAAAATAATACGAATTAAGAGTGGTTGTTATATTACATATCGCTATCCTCAACTACGTTGCTCAGATTACCAGATGTAAGAATGGAAGATTGTCCAAACCATTAAAGAGAGTAAGAAAATAATTATTAGATAAAACATTAGAGATAATAAAGAGTTTTACTAGATAAGATGGTAAGAATTTTTTAAACTAATTGCTTCAGTAAATTTTACATAATTTTGGTGAAAAAGTAGCTGGTGTTTGGCGCAGGGTATAATGAAATGAGTTCCAGCTGTGATTGGATCTCTAAAGGGTTAACATTCCTCATTACTTACTTTTCTAGGCCAAAATATTTTTCATTCTATTAGTTTTCTTTCCTGCTCCTTCATCTTTCATAAGGGAGGTAAGAGGATTCAGGGAAAACTGGCATGCAGATGTCACTTCTCACACTTTCTACTGTGCCTTTTCACTCTAGGCCCTTCTGTCTCTCTCGGTCTCACTTGAGAAATAGGTTGAGTCAAGGAGATGATCTTTAAGTTTATTCCTGGCATCCAGATACTCTGAAGGTGCCTGTTTGTCAGTTAACCAATATTTGAGTGGATCTACTATTTAAGATTTTTTCCTTGAGGTGAGAGAAATGTAATGAATAATCTTAGAGGGATTGGCAAACTACAGCCTCTGGGCACAATTTGACCTACCATGACTTTGTAAAGAAAATCTTTATGGAACACAGCATACCTGTTAATTTATTCATTGTCTGTGAATGTTTTTGAGAGGAAAACGTTTTCACAGAAACTGTACTGCCTTCAAAACCTAACATAGGTACTAACTGGCCTTGTGAGAAAATATGTCTTCCAATCACAGCTCAAGCCAACTATGGAAGAAACTAGAGTTCATAAGACATATGCTTCACAATCTCAAGAATCAAATAAACTTTTTACCTGTAAAGATTCAACAAAATGTGACCAATTATCAAGAGAAAATAAAATCAAATGATGTCCTAGGTATTCAAACTCTTAACCTAAGTCTTTAAAGCAATTTTTATTCTTATGTTCTATGAAATGAAGGAATATATTCTGTAAATGAATAAAAGTGTAGAAATTTTCAGCATAGGAATAGAAATCATAAGAGGTAAAAAAGTGAGATTTTAGAACTAAAAAGTTACAAAATCTTAAATAAAAATCATTAAATGAATTCAAAAGAATAAGAATAATAAAGATTTGTGGACATCAAACTGGTGAACTTGAACATTAATAAAATTTTATTTAATCGAAATAATAAATTTATAGGAGATTGAACTACAATTAACAGAGACTGTGCTACTCAGAAATAGGAGCAAAGGATCTGGTAACCATGGGTGTTAGTCAGTTTTGTTTGATAGGAAATTAATAACACTTAATATATTGCAAATTGTTATCTTCAAAATAGCTGCTCAGATTATCAGATATAGGCATGTATGATTGATCAAATAATATAAACACTAACTGCTCCTTTTAATGAACTATAGAAGTTAGTAGTACAATTATCTTAGCTATGTTATATATAATAGCTGAAATAATCAGCCTATTAGGATAAAAGGTCTGTCTCACAGTTATGGAGGTTTCAGTCCATGGTCAGGTGGTTCATTGTTTTTAAGCCTATAGTGAGGCAAAGCATCATGACAGAGCACATGTACAGAAAATTGCTTCGCTCATAGGTGTAAGGAAACAAAAAAGATGCAAAAGGGCCAGGGTCTAATACACCCTGAAAGTCATGACTGCAGGGACCAAGTTTTCATTCAATGGGCCCCACTTCCTAAAGGTGCTAATGCCACAGTCTGGAAACCATGTCTTTAACACATGGGCCTTTGGGTGATATTTTATATCCAAAATATGGCACCATGTTATATTTCCAAAAGAAAAAGTAAGAGATCAATGTGGAAAAATAATGCCGACATCATGGCTGAAAACTCCTCAAATTTGGTGAAAGATAGAAATATATACACCCAAGGTCAACAAACCCTACATCAGATTAGAGCATATTAAAGGCAAGAAGGAAGGAAGGAAGGAAGGAAGGAAGGAAGGAAGGAGAAAAGAAAGAAAATAGAAAAAAATGTCCAAAATTTTGGGAATGAACAAAAAGAATTAGAAATAGTAATTACTTGAGAAAATAGACTCTTTTTTTCTCTTAAATTATTTGGACTAAGTGAATGCTAAAAGTAAAAAATAATAACCTCTCATAGACATTTCAATATATGTAGATGTAATACTATAACAATTACAGCACACAGGGAGAATAAAGAGAGGTCTTTATTGTTAGATTTTTTGCATTTTATTTGAAGTATAATACTTTAACTCTGTGTAAATTGTGAAAAATTAGTTAAACTATGGATGGAGCGATACAAAGATAGATGAGTCCACAGCACAACTGGTAAAGAAAACTGTTAAATGATATTTAAACAGGAAAAAGTTAATATAAGAAAACAGAAAGTTTCTAGTACATTAATAGTTAAGCAGTAGGACTAAATTTGAACATCAACAAGTATTGTTAAATACAATCTAAGAATACCAATTAAGAAGTATAGATTTTAAAGTTTCCTTGTAAAAATCAGACTCAGCTATGTGATGGCAACAAAACTCTTGCCTGAAGTTCATGCTAGAGACAGGTACCTTAATATATTGGAACTTCTGTAAGAAAATGCTTTCAACTCAGTAATATATAAACAACATGAATTTATTTTTCATAGTTCTGGAACCTAAGAATTTCAAGATCAAGAAACCTGTGGATTTGGTATTCATGGAGACCACTTTTGTTTCACGAATGGTGTCTTCTTGTTGTGTTTCCTGTGGTAAAAGAAGTGAAAAACTCCTTTAGCTTCATTTTATAAAGCCAGTAGTCACATTCGTGAAGACTGCCTTCCTGGCCTACCCATCTCCTGACCTACCCACCTCCTCTCATCAACACGGTGATAGTTAAAGTTTCAACATATGACTTTCAGGAGGAGGACATGCATTCAAACCATAGCAACAGGTTAAAAGTGAAATGTCTTTAAAGTTATAAGCATTCAATGAGTTAAAGATGAAATCTCAAAGGAAATCAGAATGAACTATTAGCTGTGTAAAAATAAATAATCCAACATAAAAATTTGTGAGATTTGGTTAAAACAATACTTATGGGGAAAATTATCTGGTTAGGTGCTTATCTTAGAAAAGAATGGTCTCAATCTAAAGTTTACTTTGCAAAACCAGGAAAAGGTGAGCAACCTGAAACTGAGCAAACTGAGACTGAGAAAGTAGGGAATATAAAGAAAATGGAAAAGAAAAATCAATGGAATTCAAAGTACAAAAATAAGAGAGAATATAAATGAACCCCAGAGCTGGTTCTTTGTATAGATGAATCAAATGAGCAATCCTCTAGTCATACAAAACCTGAGGAAGGAGACACCAAAAAGGGAAGGTAACATATACTATCCACATTAAGAAAGTAGAACTAAAAATATTAGTGTAGATCCACGCAGACAAATAACATTGATGGCATACTACAAACCTCAAAATTTGAAAACTTGGATGAAATGGACCAATTTTCTCACTTTCCTGATAAGAACCTACTCCTGAGGATGGAACTTTCATGACTTAATCACTTCTTAAATGTCCCACCTCCCAGCACTATGATGGTGGCAATTAAATTTCAATGTGTTTTCAAGGCACATTCAAATCTTAGAAAAAAAACAAAAACGAACTCTCCACCTGAACTGTATTGTCCTCGTTAGCTTTTCCATCACTATGACAAAATACCTGAGGAAAACAAATGAAGAAATGTCTATTTGGCTAATGGCTTCAGCCAGTCTACTTGCACCATTACCTTGGGTCTGAGATAAGCCTATCACGATGAGGGAAGCATGGGGAGAAGGCTGCTACCTTGTGGTGCTAGAAAGCAGAGACAGAGATAAGGGACAGGCAACAAGATACACCCATCCAGGGCATGTGCTCAGTGATCTACCAGCTCCAACTAGGTTCCCTCTCCTAATGTTTCCACCAGCTCCCAATAATGCCATCAAACTATACATCATCATTCAGTTCATTTCCTATTATGGTTAGAGCCTTTGGGGTTCAATTACATTCTCAAAGATCCTGCCTTGTAACACTGCTGCTATGAGCACCAAGTCCTTAACACATGAGTTTTGGGAGAAAGACATTTGAGATCCAAGTCATAACATTCCTGCATTATACACAACATAACTCAAAATGAATCATAGATCTGAATATGTTTAAAATTATAAAACTTTACAAAGAAAACTCAGAGAGATACCTGGGTGATCTAGGATTAGGCAAAGACTTCTCAGCTATGAATCAGTTTAGCAATCATAAAAATGATACATTGGACTTCACCAGAATTATTAACTTTTAGCAGCCAAAAGACAATGTAAGAGAATAAAAAAAAGACAAGCAAAAGTCTCAGGAAGTATTAGCAAATTACATATCTTGTAAAAATATGTCTATCTCGAATATAAATAGAAAATTGTAAATTCAAGAGTAGAATAAAAAGCTGAATAGAAAATGGGCAAAAATCTCGAATAGACATTTAGTCTAGGAATATATATGGATGTCAAATAAGCATATGACAAAATTTTCAACACCATTGACTCTCAAGGCAACTTAAATTAAACCCAGGATGAAATAATCCTATTATAATGACTAAAATGAAAAAGCTCTACCAATACTAAGGGCAGATATGGATGCTGCACAACTGTATCTTTTGTTGTTAGTGGGAATGAAAAATGGTACGGCCATTATAGAAACTAGTTTTGCAATTTCTTGGCTAAGCAACCACACTCCTGGGTATTTAACTTAGAAAAACAGAAATTATGTGCTCATAAAAATCTATACAGCTTTAGTTGTAATAACCAAAAGCTGGAAATAGCTTGGAAGTTCTTTACTGGTGGATAAACTATAGCATCTTCTTACCAGGGAATGTTTCAGGGATTTTTGTAAAATGAAGAGACTATTGACACATGCACAATCTGGAAAGTCTCAAGGGAAATTGAGTGAAGCTGAGTGAAGACAGGGACCAATTACCCAAGGTTCCATAATAGATGATTCAATTTATATAGCACTCTCTAATTGATGAAATTATCACAATGGAACAGATCAATGGTCACTAGGGCTTTGTTTAGGAGTTGGGGCAAGTTATGCAGCAGTTTTCCTAATCTACAGTTTTGCCTTCAAGAGTCTCAACTACCTGTGGCCAATTGTGGTCTAAGAAGATTAAATAGAAAATTTGACAAATGCATTTTTACAATTATGTACCACTCTAAGTATCATGACTAAATCTCACACTGTCATGTTGCATCCTGCCTAGGGTCTGTGAAGCGTCCCCTTGTCCAATATAATCTCACTGTACAGTTTACCTGCCCATTTCTGACTTAGTAGCTATCTTGGTTACCAAATCTACCATCGTAGTATGGCAGTACTTTGTTTAGGTAACCCTTATATTACTTAATAGTGGCCCTAAAGCATAAGAGTAGTGGTCCTGAAAATTTAGATATGCCAAAGAGAAGCCATAAAGTGCTTCTGTGAAGTTAAAGGGTAAAAGTTCCTGATTTAATAAGGAAAGAAAAAGAATTATATGAGATTGCTCAAATTCATAGTAAGAATAAATCTTCTATCCCTGAAATTGTGAAGGAAAATCCATGTTAGTTGTGCTATCACATCTCAAACTGTAAAAGTTATAGCTATAGTGTGTGTAAGTGATTAGTTAAAATGGAAAAGGTGTTAAATTATAGGATTCAGTACTAACTATACTAGATTTTGGGCATCCATCAGGGATCTTGGCACCAATAGGTCTACTATAGTAATTCAAAGAGGATGGAACAGGTTTGTATCCTGATTCTGGTGGTAGCTACACAGATCTGAACCTGTCATGACATTTTAAATACATACCCCTTCCACATACTAACATGGAAAATGTATTAAATCCAAATACAGTCTCTTGTTTATTCAATACTATTTTATCCACATTGCTTTTCTGCTTTTGGTAACTGTGCTGTGGTTTTATACTAAGAAGGAAAATAGGTGAAGGATTTACAGGAAATTTCATTAATACTTTTGCAATTGCTATGTGATTTTCAAATGCTTTCAAACTGAAGCTTAAAAAATATATTAACAAACTGAATCCAGCAATATATGAAGAGAGCAGTATGCTACAAACACGCAGAGTTTATCACATAAAGCTGGCTCACCATTAGAAAGTCAGTATAATCCACCATACTAATACACTGAAGGAGAAATGATATTTAAGTCAAGAGATGCTGAAAAACAATTTGCAAAAAATGAATGTCCATGAGAGAAACACTCAACAAATAAGTGACAGTAGAGAATTTATATTGTGAACTTGATAAATGTCATTCATAGGGAGAAATTTTATTTAAAAGGTAAAAAAATCTAATACTTTCCCCTTCAATCATAATCCAATAAATATCTTTCTCTCACCTTTCTTATTTCACAGTGTACAGTACCAGAAACCAAGACCAGTAAGATAAGGCAAGAAAAAATATGTAACAAGTACACAAATTTTAAAGGAAGAAATAAAATTGCCCCCACTCACAAATGATAAAATTGTGCACAAAGAAAATTCCCAAATAATTAATTTAAAATATCCTATAGTTATTAAGTTTAGCAAGGCTGTAGGATAGAAAGTTAACATCCAAGAAGTCAATCATGTTTTTACATGTTGGTGATATGTAACTGGAAAACCAAAATAAAAATATCATCTTTATTGCCCCGTAAAATGTTACTTGAACAAAAACATCGCAACATAGGTATAAGACTACACTGAAGACTTCAAATTTCTGATAATAGAAATAACAAAGATCTAAATAAATGGAAAATGTACACTATTCATAAGATTAACTGTCAGTTCTCCCCTAAATAATCTACAGTTTCAAACTAATACTACTTAAAATCCCAATGGGATTTATCTTTTGGTAGATAAAAGCAAGTCCATTTTAAAATTTACATGGATATATCTGAACCAATAATAAAACAAATGATAAAGACAACTCATACTATTCAATTTTAGAATTTACTATAAAGCCTCAATAACCAAAACACTGTAGTATTTCTGAATGGACAGAAAAAAAGTAACAGAATAATAGAGAATGTAGTTAAATATATGCATAAATGGCAACTGTTTTTCTTTTTGGCATTAGAAAGATTTCATTTTATCTTTATACAATACTCATTTGACTTGATTTTTTTTAAATTATTAAGGTTTAACTCACATAACACAGACTATTTTGAAAGAAAAATTCAGTGTTCACAAGACCGTGCAGTCACCACCTATATCTACTTGCAAAACATTTCTCTTCCAAAGTAAAAGCCCTTTATCAATTGATTGCTTGATCCCCAATCCAACTGTCCCGCACAGCCCTGGTAAAAATCTTCTTCATGTCTATATGGATTTATCTCTTCTGGGTATGTCTTAGAAATGGCATCATACAGTGTGTGACCTTTTGTCTCCAGCTTCTTTATTTAGCATAGAGTTTTTGAGACTTATCCTTATTGTAGCATCTATCAATACTTCATCTCTTTTATTTTAAATTAAGTATAATTTTCACTTAGAAAATATAAGCTATCAATGGAATACATATTACAAACTATAAGAATAAATATTTAGAAATAGATTTTGCATGTAGAACAGAATGTAAATTAAGAGTGAAATTCACTTAAAATGGTAACAATACCGAAAAGATCAACAACAACAAAAACAGTTATAAAACAACTAGGGATAAGCTCAGCCCTACCTACACATTTGGATCATCAGCTGTAGTACTTAATTCAGAATAAAACACTATAACAAAGCAGTGCTCAGCTCCAGACCCAGAAATTCAAATTTTATTGCTGCCAGTAGTGTACAGTTAAGTGATCTGCAATATTATTACAAAGTTGTATAAGCACACCAGTACTCACTTATGAAACTTTTTATTACCCCTAAACAGAAACCCTGTATCCTCTAAAAAAATACGTCCTTATTCCTCTTTCTCCCAGATCATGGCAACCTGTAAGCCATTTTTTTTTCTCTCTATATTACCTTATTTAAAATAATTCATATAAAAAGAATCATACAGTAGTGGTTCTTTATGTCTGGCTTATTTTATGAAGTGCAGTTCTCAAGGTTTATTCATGTTGTATCCAGTAACAACACTGCATTCTTTTTATGACTGAATTATACTTCACCATACATATATGTCATATTTCATCTATACATTGATGAGAGACACTTGGGTTGTTCCATCTTGGACTTGCAGTATTCTGCATCCTGTAAGTTTTTGTATTTTTTTATTTTCATTACTTTCTAGGTATTTTCTACTTCTTTTTTTTTTTTTTCTTTCTTGGTACTGGGAATCAAGCTCATGACCTCTCACTGTGCCACTGAGATATATCCCTGGCCCATTTCTACTTCTTTTTGTGACTTTTGCTTTTGCCACTTGTGGCTTAACACTGTTGTTTAATTTCCACATATTTGCTAACATATAAGTATAGAAATATATGTTAATACATAAACATAAGTAAATAGTTATTAACTACATAATGAGTATTAATAAGTATTAAATGTATATAATATAGTTAATATATACATTTCAGTTAATATATAAATATATAGAAATAGGCAAAGAGTACATATATAAATGACAAGCAGTTTGAATATAGAGTAAAAGAGCGATATTTTTGAGAGGAAGAAATACCCTCCCTTTATAGATTTTTATCTTCATTCCATTAAGATTGGAGAGAATAATTAGAATCGTGTTAATCTTTTTAAAGGTATTGAGAATCATTTTGTAGTTAAAAATATGTATTCTTTTGATTCTACCAATGTTTGTTATATTTATTCTGGGGCTGTGTTGTGCAGAACATGTGTCTTTACAATTGTTACATCTTCTTGATGATTTGAGCCATTAATGAATGTGTGCTATTATTATAAGTCTCTTGTAACTGTTTTTAACATAAAGTGTATTTTGTCTAATAATAGAATTGATAAGAGAATAGCTACCTGGAGTATTTGGTTACTAATTATGTGGAATGTCTTTCTTTCTGTCCCTTCACTTTTAATTCATCCGTTTCTTTGGATGTAAAGAGTGTGGCTATAGTTTGAGTATGGCTAGAATCTGTCCCTCAAAAGCTAACATGCCAGCTTTGTCTCCAGTGTGATGACATTGAAAGGTGGTGGCTCTTTTTATAGTTGGGGGATTCTGAAACCTTTAGAGATGCTACCCTCAGATGATACTAGTTTTCATGGAATCCGGAACCCTTCTTGGGAAACTAAGTTGCTGTAAAAAAGCAAGCCTTCTCCTCTGCATTCTCTGGCATCACCTTCCCCTGTGTGCAACTTACCAGACACCCTCGTAGCACCATGCCATCTGACATATCATGCAGCAAATGGGTCCTCATAGGAGCTGAAAAGTTAGTTGTACTATGTTCTTGGACCACCAAAACCATAAGTTAAATAAATCTCTTTTCTTTGCTATTTACCCAGGTGTAGGTATTTTGTTATAGCCAGAGAATAAAGACTAATAATAATGAGATTACCAAAAGTACTTTAAAAATTACATTCATAATTGTTATATTTTCCAAATATTATCTGATAAACTAATATTAACAGTGTTTGTGATTGTAATTTATTAATATAAATATAAACAAGGGGAGCATTATAGATGTATAGAAAATGAAATAATAACAAAAAATAGGATTCAAGTGAAAAATGGAAGTAATTTCTCAAGGGCAAGTACTGGTGTTGTCATTTGTATGAGGATGGTGAACTAGCATTATAGAAATTCAGAAGATTAGAGGATAATCTTAGACTGAGTAAACAGGAAATCTTTATGGAAGAATTTATTTTTTAACTATGTCTGACAGTGGGGAAAATGAAAAAAATTCTAACTGTGGGAAAATGATAGGAGTAAAGACACAGAATTTGAGAATTAGAATATCCATTTGGAGTACAGTATACGGTCAAAGGTTTTTTTGTAAGATTACACTTCTTATTTTTTTTTAAATTTCTATTCTTTCTTAGTTGTAGAATTATATCAGGGTGATGTCTCTGAAGTATAATCTACACTTAATCCCTGAATCACTGCCTCCTTTACTATTTTACAATAGGGAGCTCAGAGAGCTATTACATTTTCATAGCAGATTTTTACTTCTATTTACTTTAGGTTTCATATAAAATGAAAAATTGCATCCACTGGATGGGTATATGCAATTGATATATAGCTGGCTGTCTTTGGAAGGGCAAGCTTCTTGACATACACCAAACTGGAGAAGGGTACAGGAACCAGGAAGAAATGAGCTTCCCTCCTCTTTTTTCCCCCTTCCACAGCTTAATTTTCAGCTAAAATCCTTAAAAGGCACATTCAACTACAGATGCAAAGTCACAATTGATGCTGGCAGATTCAGAGTTTCTGGAACAGATACTTCCTCCTCTATCCACCTTTATTTGCTATTCCTAAAGCTTGCACCTATAGTTCGTTCTGTATGAATTTCTGTGCCATGTGACGTTTTCTTTCTTCCAGCTCGCTGACATATTTCTTTTTCCATGGGGAGCAGCAACTTTCTTTAACCAATTTATTAACATAAAACTTTAATAAAATAATTTATTTTAATTTTGCCCTTTGAATTTCATTGTGTCAAGGAGGCATATAGGCATGTAAGAAATCCAGAGATGGTTTACCTCAGAGAAGCATCAAAAGACCCGGACTAATCTCAACTTGACCTTGTTTTCCTTAAATTCTACCTCCGGGTTTCTCTGTGTTAACTCTGGGTAATTCCATTGCCTTTCCATTTTTCTGTATATAATAATAGTTATATACAGATACAGTTAAGTAGGATGATATCAAAACACTGCCCTTTCTATATCTGGAGAAACCTCACAGAAGATGAGAAACCATTAATACAAGACTTAAAAGACAAATAAAAATTCTGAGAGCTTTATTTTATGTAGTATCTACTGTATGTCAGAAACTGCATTTGTTCATTTCATCCTGTATCACTTGAAAGTTACTATTACTGCTGTTATCATTTCACCGATGAGGAGATGAGGAACAGACAGAATACCTGAATCGCCTGTATTCATTCAGTTAGGAAGTAAGGAAGATGGGCTTCTCATTCAGTCATTTGGGCTTAGGAGTTCAAATTCTAGATAGAAGAATAGAAGCATTTGGAGAAAATTGCATATATGAAGTTAAAGTAGAATGCAAAAACGCTTGTATATGAGACCTTTACTTTGAGCAAAGGTGAGGACGATGTTAGTACATTTTAAATGCAAGTTTGTTGTTGAGAAAGGCTAGAGGTGAGAAGAAGCGCTTTGTGGTTAGTAGCAAAGGAAACAATGAGGATTTGGAAACAGGCAGATAACATTAACTTCTAAAGTTATAATATGAAATAAATATATAATGGATCATTGCTGAGACAATTCATTTTAAATAGAATGACTCTTCACAAGGTCAAGACTTGACTGCAACCTGATTAAAGATAGGAAACTGTATTTTTAAAAGTCAATCCAAGTGTTACTCATTTTCAGCAACAGAATCACCCAGAGGGAAGAAACAAAGAAGCAAACAGTTGCAATCTATATGCAATACTATCCAGTGGCTAGAAAGCCTTTGATGCCAAAGCGTATATCAGGATGTCAAAGAGTGAGATGTTCTTATATTATCATCAAACTAAGAAATTCAGTGATTTGCACTGAATACTCCTTTTTAGTGCAAATTTATACATATGTTAAATATATAATATAGAAGAAAGTAGGACTTTTTAGATAAGGAAGAAGTGAAGGATTTAGCTAGATCCTGGGAACTCAGTTTCCCTTTATAGCTATTAAAATGACATAATTAATTTTTGAACAAACTACATCTCTGGGTGGCAATTTTGGGTTTACAGGGAAACTATATTGTGAATTGTCTTCTCACATAGATTTGATTACAGGCTGGAGGTGTGGTTGGGAGAAAATAATCATGTTCTGTTCTTAGCATCTTGGTTGCATTTTTGCCTAATCCAGCCCATCTAGCGATATGCGTCTCATGCAAATGAGCTCCCTGGAATTGCAGTTGACTCATTGGTTCCTATCTCAGTCTTATTTTAATGTTCTTAGGGTTTGTACTTCTTAACCTTAAGAATATGACCTTGTGCTATACCATCAGCTAGCTCATAGGTGCCTTCTTCAAAACAACTAAGAAGCTCCAACATTATTTTTGAGCTATGGAGTGCCAGTGTTTGTCTTTTAAATAAAGCATATACCTATGCTCATATCAGGAAATATCTAGAACTATCAAAACAGATAAGACAAGGGTATGGAACATTTCTTCTTTCTATCCCAGTTAACTTCAAGTGGCTCTACCCATTCCACAATAAACCATACTGCCCACATTACGCTAAAGGTTAGGGACAGAGTAGTCATCAAAATAACCAAAGGTACCTATAATCACCAACCTCACATTCCACTGAGGAAAGTAAGTATATAGCAAAAACAAGGCATCTGTTATACAGCGCAAGGGGTGGCAAGCTACCAACAATGAATCTGGCCTATTATGTGTTTTGGCAAATGAAGTTTGATTAGATCACAATCACACCCACTTGTATAAAATACTACTTCTGACTACATTCAAGCTGTAATGGTAGCGTGTAATACTTGCAACAATAACTGAATGGTCTGTTCGTCTCAAGTATTTCCTGACTGGCCCTTTTCTGAAAACACTTCCTAACTTATTGGTATATAGTATTTCAGTTTGCAGCAAATAAAATATAATAAAACAAAGAAGAGAAAGGCACTAGGAAAAATTGATAACATGGTATAATATGATCTAATGTCATGTAGTATGCACTGAATGAATGGAATGTTCAGATCTGCCCCACTAAGAGTGATATGAGCAAATAACACTTGCCTTCCAAATCAGTCTACTGACATATTTTATGTTTAAGTTTTGTGGTTAATCTCTAATTCAATAATACATTTTCTATATTAGTGCCTTATTGTTTAGCACTCATACAATTACAGTAGCACTGTGGCTTAGCTGTTCAATATCTATCTTTTTCCCCAGTGACCTTTCCCAGACTATTTATCCAGATGAACCTTTTTGAATTATTTCAGTGCCTGTGCAGAAACTTCTGCAAATTCCCATTAACTATAGAATGAAAGTTGAACTCCTTAGTCAAGACATAACATCCCTCAAAATCTCTCTTACAGTAACAGTTCCAAACTTATTTCTCTTTTATCCCCTAAAACTCAGTCAAAGTGTACTTTCCATTATTTTCTGGCATTTGTAAGGATTTCAGGTTGGATTTGATGCTTGGTCTATCCTTCCATCCCTAACCTGCAGGACACAATCGTAAGTATTCACTGAACAGAAAACTGAAGATGGAGAGACAGGTAGCAGTCCCTACAGACTGGGAGAGAAGTACAACCCCAGCCCCAGGAATGTGTTTGGAATATTTGGGGAATATCTTCAAGCTTCATGATGAAGGGAGATTGGAGTTAGATGAGAGAGCGAAGGAAATAGGAAGGGGAAAAGAGCAGGAATTTGAGTGAAATGTGAGCCACCATGTGTGTTGGTCAGACTTTAGCCTCATCTGTGTTCCAATAGACTGTAGAGAGACAAGGATAAAACAGGGTACAAGTTAGGAGAAGGTTGAATTAGTACAGGTGAATGCTATTAGCATCTTGGACTCAGTAGTAACTCCCTGCTCTGATTTGGATAAGAGCCCCAGTGGTTCATATGCAAGAAATGGTTTCAATGGAGGTGATACAGGGAGACGCTCCGGAAAAGATGGGTCCTACAGGAAGGTCCTTAGTTCACTGCCCTTGTGTTACATCCCCTCAGAAGGGAGTGTTGGTCCATGGACTCTCAGTTTCTCTCAGCTTCCTGATGTGTGCCTTACTCCAACACTGTCTGCTACGATGTGGCACCAGGTGCCTCTTCTGCCAAAACTAAGCTGATGGTGGTGTCATGCTTTTCAACTTTTAAAACTATAAGCTAAATTTACTTTTTTATTCATATAAATCAATAGCCTTGAATATTCCATTGCAGAAACTTGTAGTTGGCTGCATCAGAAATATTGTTGGGCTGTGAATAGTTTTGAAAATAGAGGCGATAGGATTTTCTGGAAGATTGGATGTAGGGGACACAGAAAGAGAGGAATCAAAGAGAAGCCCCAAGTTTTAACCTACGCTACCATAAATATAAAGGTGATATTTACTGAGATGAGGAAAAGTGGAGAAAAGGAAATTTTTTGGAGTGGGGATGTCAGTAAGGGAGAGATCAGGAGTTTCATTTCAGACATACAAAATTTGAAATGCTATCTGTACTTTTAGATAAACATATTGAGTAGAAATTAAGATGTATGCGTATTGAGATCACAGCAGATGTTAAAGTTAGAAATATCAATACATTCATGCCTATACATTCATGTTTCTACCTTGGAGAAGTACAACTGTAGTAAGATAATAAATTATGTATAATTATCTGTGATTAAGCTATAACTCAATTTTACATAAAAACAACAGAAGTATTTCAGGCATAGTTTTAATATACATTGAATTTGTTTGTAATGCAAGCTATTCTATAAAGCAAGGAATTACTTCTCTCACATTTAACTCACAAGTTTTGAAAAGAATTATTCACTGCTTTGGAAAGGTTATACTCCTGACAGCAGTGCTGCTTGAGGTAACTGAATCACCTGTAACACACCTGTATCTTTCCTGTTTAGAGTCATTGCCTTTAGACAGAAAGAAGCATCTTGTTGTAAGGTACATTTGCCAACTGATCATTTCCATATCGTAGCACTTATTAGTTTAGTATTTTTTGGCTTTATATTTAGCTAATGCATTATTGTGGGTTAATTCCTTTGTATTGTTGCTTTATATTATTTTTAAGTATTTGAGGTATGATATACCTCCATGAAAACACACACACACACGCTTTCTTTTTCTGAAAAATTCTTTTCCTTCATCTCCGATGACGCTAAGATGAAGCATGCATATGTGCATAGGAATGGCTACATTTCAAGATTGTAAAGTAGTCTCAGACAGTAGCTGTGATTAAAAATAGGTATTGTGTTTTACAAGGTTGAAATCTTCACCTGCCCAACTCCCAGGGCAGCATCCACATTCTCAGCATCCTTCACAGGAAGTCTTTAGCCCTGCTTCTGGGATGCTCTCAAGGGACAGAGACAGATGATAAATGGAACATGCAATTAATGAACCACACAATGGGCATTATCCAAACCACAGGGCTGGCTGGCCTTGTTGGTTTTTGCTTTTGCTCCATCGATTTTATGTAATTTTAGCTTTATGTAATTTTAAAAATGGCAAAATTAGCATTTCTACTACCTTTCTTCAAAAACATAAATAAAATGAACAGTTTGCATCTCCCCTGCTCTCTGAGAGGAACACAGTCTATTTTTTAGTTTTTTACTTCAACATCCCCCACCCCTCTCATGCAGCCCTACTTTGAAAAGAGCACTTAATGATATTTTTATTTTCCTTTGTCACCAATTACAATTTGCCAGCAGATGCCACAGGCTTCCTCGTTTATTTAAACAGGCACTGCTTGTTTGATAATGGGTCCTCCAGGATTTGCCTCTTTTTTTTCAGTGTCATAGTGAGTATTTTATTTCTCCCGCTTATGCACAGAAAGCACAATGTACTTTCACTGACAAATAAATTTACAGTTGCAGATTTGAAGTGTATTCAGAATGTACTTTCGTAAGAAAGGCTTAGAAAGCTCTTAAATCCCTTTTAGTCATTGGCAGTAACATTCCCCGACTAGACAACTTGGGGCTCAAGAAAGGAGGTTAATCTAGAGCTGGAGAGATTTGAAATGAAGAGAAACAAGTGCACAGACTGTTCACATCAAAGCAACAGGAAGAGGAATGCTGAGCAGCAGGCAGCCACGTGCAGAGCAGAGCGTACCCAGGGAGCATTGTCATGGCAGGTCGGGTCAGCTCAGATCCCGAACCTCAGCACACACTCTGTCTGTAATCAGCTAAAGTTTTACAAATGTTTATTATTGGGTCTGATACATAAGTTTAGAAATGTGGATTTCTAATGCCCCAGCACAAGTGAGCTTTTAGAAGTTGTATGGGAGTAAAGTACAAGCACGTGTAAGGGTGCATGCACTTTCTGTGCATGTACATGGCAGGTATTTGTTTTGGAGAATTACAGGAGCTTGTTTACCAATCATTACGTGATTCACAATACTTTTATCTCAAACTCTAACTTTTGCTCAGGGACTGATATATTATTAAGTCTTGTCTCAGGTCCTCTGTACACGCTATTTCTGCTATTTGTAATGAAGCAACATTCATTCCTTAATTTAGGTTTGAGATAATGTAGGTTTGAGAAAATAAACTTTATTTAGGTTTGAGATAATTAATGAATTTCTCAGGAAGAACTTTTTGCTTTCCCAAATTTAAAATTTAATGCCCCTTGTGTGCTATCATTTTCCTTTGGCACTCTCATCAGGATTTGCGGTGCTTCATATGTTTGATCAGTTTCTGGATGACAGTTTCTCCCCCAAAAAAGTATATTTTGTTAAGGGAAGGGACCTTTTCTATTCTGTTTAGTCCAAACTTTCTACTACTTAGAACCATGGAACAAAAAGTATTTATGAATAGAGAAATGTCAAAGCTTTGGAGGAATTAGAAATGAAGAAATAGAAATGCTGTTAAAATTTTTTCTTACAGATAATGTCTTAACGCTGATGTTCCTTCTTTTAAATTGCTTTTTGCACACATTCAAGTTTGGATGCAGATTGAGCATCTATAATCCACAAATCTTAAATGCACCAAGATCTGAAAAATTTTGACCACCAACATGTTACAAGTGTACAACTGAGCACCTGTCGTAATGTCAGGGTCACCGTCAAACTAGAGGTACACTAAAAATTTGTTGTATACAATTACCTTCAGCGTACATGAATGGGATATATATCAATGACCAAGTGTCCAAACTGCAGCCCCCAAACCCACTTATTTATAGCAAAGTGCCAACACCACAACTAAACCTGAATACTGATCGACCATGCAAAAGCTTCAGTGAATTTTGGTTAATGAGCCTCAGCTTGTGCCTTCATCTCCTGGTGCTGCTACTCCTTTCCATGCACGCATATGGCCCCTGTGTGCACTGTTATCTGATGCTCAGCTATTGAGGTGAAGCTGGGGCAACTTGGCTTGCAGGGCAACAGACAAGGCTCTGCATCCTTGCTGGGGCCCGCATACCATAAGTTCACCAACACTGATATATGTATATATATCACAAATGACTTTCATATCTACATTTGAGTCTCAGAAATTTGATAGATGTCAACAACTCTTTCATTCTAGGTGACAAAACATAAACATTTAACTATTCAATGAACTTGATCACATTAAATGTCTTAATATTTGTATTTAAGGGACCATATTTGTCAAGAAGATTAATTGTTCATAGAGAGAATGATTCTGTGGAATGGTTTCCTGGTTCTTCATTGAAGGAAGAAAGCTGTAAGACAATAACGATCATCTCCAAAGCCTTGTTATTACATGTGGACCCAAATGAACATAGGTCCATTTCCATTTCTATTACTGCTTTGCTTAGACTATAGACTGACCTTTCAGTTCTTTAATTTTTTTTCAAATATAAAATTAGCAATACTATGAGTTAATTCAAATATCTTCTTTCTCTGTTTTGTAAATTCTGATGCCTAGACTGAGAAAAATCACATAGACTAAGATCATGGTCGACATAATGCTACATTAGCTGGTGTTTTGGCTACCTCCCCAGATGCCCTTTAATCATCTTTCAGACCAAAAGCAGCTTTTCTCAGCTTTCAACACTCTCCCAAATCACATAGTAATGGCCAGTGTTATTGTTGCAAGCAATGGAAACCCTGCTTCATTTAAATAGAAAAGGCTGTAAGTCCAGAAAGAAGAACAGATGCTAGGCTTCTGTTCCAGGAATAACTCCCAGAGCCACATCATGGCCCAATTCCATTGTGGTGGTCAGCTTTACATTGCTTTAGTGAAATACCCAAGGCAATTAGCTGATGAAGAGAAAAGATTTACTTAGATCACAGTTGTGGGGGTTCAAGTGCATGATGCCTACATCAGTTTGATTTTGATGAAGACCCTCTCCCTTGCCTGCATCTCCTCATGTTGCTGGTGGTGGGGGTGGAGGTGGTGTGTGTGTGTGTGTGTGTGTGTGTGTGTGTGTGTGTAAAGCATATAGTGTCAAACATATAGAGATTTTTAGACTCAGTTCTCTTCAAGGCAAGCCCTCAAGGACCCAAGGACCTCCCATTAGACCACGCCTCTCAAAATTTCAGTCACCTTCCAATACTGCCACCATGTGGATCCAGCCTTCAATTGCAATGAACCCTTAAACCATAACATCTACCAAAGGAGTTGCTGGGCATTCCTGGTAACATCTACCAGGGGTTTTCTAATGAGAAATGCATAACCTTAGCTAAGCGTAGAACAGTGCTGCTACAATCTGTGCAGGAAAGGCAGATGTTGTGTGATCTGCCTCTTTCCTTTGAAAAGTCTCTATGGTATCCGTCTCTGACAGTATATGTGACTGAAAAATCTAGAACAACTGTTCAGTATTCAAAAACAAGGGAAACTAGGAAACAGGCTTTTTTTTTTTCTCTTTGGAGGTAAGTGTTCTACACTGGATAAGTAGGATTTTCACTACAAAAGACTCAGATTTCGAAAGGATATTTAAACAATGGGATCCTGTAAAAAAATGTTAAAAATATTTATGTTGGATTGTGTCATCAATCTGCCGCAAGTTTTACCTTCTTTATGGATGTCCTCTGAATTGCAGAGAGGAAACTACAATTTCCAGAAACCCCTTCCTATGCATTGCTTGGCACTTATCTGCCATTCATGAGTGAATTTCCAGGTTAGGACAAAGTAGAAGTTAAGATTTTCTGAATGCATTTGCAGACTAATGGATACATATAGAATTTCAACAAGTCTCAGCATCACCCATTTTACTCAGGAAGGCCAAGATAGTTGGTCAGGTCTTTGCAAAGGCTTTTGAGATTCTCAGAAGTTTCTAATGTGAACCCTTAGGAACAGCTTGTTCTGTAATTGAAAGTGGAGATTTCTCATTTTGGCTACTTGCCTTTTGCCACCGGCATTTTTCATATTTGTATAAAACTCTAATTCCCTGAAGTAAAATCCTTCATTCTTGGATTTGAATATTGTGACGTTTTATCTTCTCAGTTGACCTTAACTCTTATGTTAACATCCTACCATCTACCATGTCATAATTTCAACAATGTTCAACAAAATTTTTTTTCAGAAAAGAGAAAATATGCAGAAAAATTCCCGACATCATATTGATTATCATATCTGCACTTATATACTACTATAGTTCATTCTCTTCTGTCACAATGACATATTTTTTCTCTGCATATAGAAGACTGATTCTTCCACTAATCTATTATCCTTTGGTTTCTCTTTCTTTTTTCTCTATTGTGTTTTTATTTTTATCCTTGTGCCTGGAATATTCTAGCTCTCCTCCGTGTTGCCTTTTTGTTTTATCACATAAACATATTACAGTATCTCTCATATTAGCATAAACAGAGGACTGTATATAGGTTCATCAGGATGGCTAACTGAAAACTAATAATGCCTTGTAATAAACAAGACTTCTTATCACCCTGCAGATCTACTGTTAGAGTCATAGAGCTCTGTCCATCCCAGTCCTACAGAACTGAGGAAAACCAAGCCTCAGTATTTTCACAAAGCCTTCAGGGTTTAACAGTAAGTTTTATACACACACACACACACACACACACACACACACACACACACACAGAGAGAGAGAGAGAGAGAGAGAGAGAGAGAGAGAGAGAGAGAGAGAGAAGGAACCTCCAATCCTAAATGCCTCTGTCTGAATAGAGCATCTGTTCCTTTTTTTGAAATTCATGGCCTAAGAAGTTGTATGGCATACCTAGATTTAGGGATCAGAAAGAAACAGAGGGGTTCTCAAAGTACTGCTGAGCATTAGGAGCCTCTGTGAGAGACTTACAGCCCTCTCCCTGCCCTACACATGTCTGTCGTACTTCATATCAAACTGCTGCAAACTGTGGTCAGCATGTGTATTTATCCCATTTCCTCCCTCACAAACTATTGTCAAGTGTTTTTATGTGTTGTTTTCCTCTGGAAAAAGAATTGTAGCTGACAACCATTTCCTCTGAGGATAACTAAACTGTTGCTTATGTATTGTTTCTATTATGTTCTAGAATCCAATTATGCTTTTGAGAAATTCGAGGCTGTTCTCATTCTTGACCTGTTGTAATATTGGGATTTTTCTCTCTGATTATTTTAGATCATTAGCATAATTTCTAGTGTCCTAAATTTTTGTGATATTAGCTTTTTTCAATAGTTTTTCATTGTACATGATGTATGATGTCTTTTCTTACTGTCTTGGATGTTTCCTGGCACTTTGCAAGATGGAATTTTCAATACAGATTTAAAAAATAATTCAATGGCTTTTTTTCTATTTGTTTTCTCATTCTCTGTTTTTTTGGAATTCCTATTAGGTTTAGGCTGATGCACAATCCTTTTCACCTTTTATGTCGTTGGCTCTTTTATTCAGTGTTCTGAGAAAGTATCTTTATGTGTTAACATCTCTGAGGATTTGATATCTTATTCATTACTCTACATTTTCAGGATTAGTTGTATTATTAATACTCCTTTGTAAAACACTCTGATTTCATGGACACACTTTCCTGTACATTTCTTGTATATTCTTGTACACATCAATAATTCTGTTAAATACTTTTATTCTCTACATTTTCTTTTACCTTTAAATTGGTCTTCTTTGTTCATTTTCTTTGACCTTTGACCCTTATATTAACATCTTTCTTTAAAATATCATTTTAACCTTGGTTGTCAATTTACTGGAGTAAAACATTAAAATGTCTTTAGGAATCTCCATTCATGGATAATTGCTGACAATAGGTAGGTTTCATTGTGGAATCTTTGAGTTAAAGTCATATGATTTTTGTTATGAAACACTTTCTTTTCATAATTCTTCCTTGTTGATGAAACTCTGACTGTCAGTATACCAGGCATCAATTTTTTATATATTACATAACAAATTAACCCAGAATTAGTAGATTCAGATAACATTTTTTCAAAGGTTTTGTGACCAGTAATCTGTGTATACATTAGCTGGGACTTCTTGACTAGTAACGAGGGTGAACAACCATCTGAGGTTTTCCAGAGTATCCCTATTTTAGCCCTAAAAGTTCTTTGTCAAGTAAAATCCCTCAATCTTGGTGCATTAGTCATCTTTCCCATCCCTGGGGCACAATTAAAGACAGTTACAATGAAAGGAGGAGCAGTTTACAATTAGCTCAAGTTTCAGGGGATCCAGTCCATGGTCTCCTGGTTCTAAGTCAGGAACATCATAGCAGAAGAACATAGTGATGTGAACCTGCTTAGTTCATGATGATTGAATAGGGAAGGGGAACAAAGCCAGAGAATCAAGAGTGGTGGACCAGACATAGACATCAAGTTCAGGTCTCTTAAACTCATCCAACACACCCAGAACTGTTTTCCACCAATCTTATGGCCATATCCCAATATTAATCAAGTTGAAATTCCACCCATACTGCCACAGGTAGGCATTCACAGCACATAACCACAAAAACTTTGAAAAAATGTTAGCCCACAAGACTACAATCATATTAAAGCTAGACCAGGAAAGGTCTGTCCCCACCTCACTCATGTCTTAATTTATGTGAGGTATGAGCATAATTGTTTTCAAATCTTCTTTATTAGCACCCATTGATTATACAGAGCAATAGATTTCATTTTGGTACATTCATACATGCACATAATATACTTTGATCATTTTCACCCTCCCTTGCTCCTCCTTTATCCCACTGTTCCCCCAGTTTCACATATTTTAAGGTTCATAATGCATAAATGTTGACATCATGTCCCACTACTACCTGTTCTTACTTATTTTTCTGAGACTTGTGCATGTCCGTGTATGGGGAGATGGAACAGTCAGCTGAAAGATTTGGTGGAAAGCTTGATAAATTGTGTAGTAGCGGAAGGATCTTCCTGTTGGTTAGAAGTGTGTTAAGAGGTTCATCCTTGCCCAGTAGTTAACTGTGTTTTCTACTCCCATGAGAGCCCATTGTATCTTCTTCATCATTTAGGAATGTTCCCTCTGCCCAAGCCCCTAATGTCATTCCTCCATCACCTGCTCCACTGCTTCCTACTGACCACTTGCTGACCTTAGCAATGTAAGTCAAAGCTGGAGATAATAAAAGCTGGCAGAGACCTAAACTGTTAATGGGTTGTCTCAGTTTTTATTGACTTTTCCCCCTCATCCTGCCTCCCTCCTTTTTCTATCATTCTTATTTTAGAAAGAAGTTTTTCATTAGTGAATAGAAAATATTAAGCTCCTGACATCTCCAGTGTGGTGGTGATTGCATTGTACATTAGTCTGAAAGTTTGTCCTCAGCTTAATAGGCCTGAAGAGAAACGGATGCACTTTGGCTAAACCAGGAATCTGATTGCTACCTAAATAACTAATTCATCTTCATAGCAGAAGAATGTCAAGGGTATTCAAAAGCAGATACAACAAAGTTCATGGCAATTAGTTGTAAGGGAAGTTTGACTAGAGGTAATTTGAGATATAAACAGCCTCCCTTTTCCCAACCTAGTCCCATAATGAACACCTTACATAATTGAAAGGCTTTGGAAAGGCATCCAACGCCTTCCAGGGTGAGTGGGAACCTGAGGATTAATGCCTCCTAAAATCATACATACATCCATTTGGAACCATTATCAACACAGAGAGAAACTTAGGGAGTGATGATTCTCCAAACTCTGTTGTGGCTGTTCTTCTTTTCTTGCTTCAGTGGACTTACATTGTTGCAAGAAACAGATGTTGATTCTTCATAATGTTCAAAAATGAACCTATAGATGATGAGAGAAGAGACACTCAGTAGTCATTATGCTCTAAGATTGAATGGTACCAGGCCTTAGAATTTATAATTAATACCTTTCCAATAGTCTGTTTTTCAGATTGAATACATGTATTCAGAATTCACAGGCAGCACCCCAGAGTTCACAGAAATTCTCGTCTGCTATGAGAAGGTAGCCGCTCAGAACACTAACTCACTGTCCAGCTCCTTAAAACTACTAATTCTATTTTGCCAGTTAGTTACCAACCATAGAAGGCATTACCAGAATATGCAATTTTTTCTATTTCAAGCTTTCCATTCCTTCTCTGGTCACACCTGCTGTCAAGATTGTTGTTGCTTTTTTCTTTTCCATTTTCTACAGCTATGAGTATGTCAATGAGCATGAGCCATGAGCCATGAGCCATGCACACTTTTAAGCCACATCTAATGTGGTTAAGTCCTTGATTTCCTAGGTATCATCTCAGATTTTGTGAGTAAGTTGGGGTTAAAAAAAACATACAAATAATAAAACAAATTAGAGCAACTATTAAGGGCCAAGATTCTGAAAAGTTTGGCAGAAAGCAACATCAGCAAGAACCTTTATTATTTCCAAGTTTCGTAGATGGCCCCCTACAGTGTGTGCAGCCCAACTTGCGCTCAGGTTTTTCTATTTTGCTAGCAGCTCTGTTAGATTAATTTGATATTTTAAAACTCTGTCACCACTATTCTTATTTAATAAGTACCTAATCAGTTCTGTGGTCCATTGTGCCCTGCTGTTGCTAGCAAAGCTAAAATAGGACATTTTGATTAATTTTTTGTTATTTTTGAGCATTATGTTCTGATAACTCCTAATATATTGGCTCTAGGATTTTTGAAAGCACATTTTGGGTCTGATGTTGTGCCTTGTGGCAGGTGTTCAATTATGAAGACAATGCATTTCCAGGATGAAAATGTCATCAATGTACAACATGCATCCAGACTTTGCCAGATGCACAGTGTAGATATCCAGAGCAAAAGACTTTCCCAACTAAACATCTCAACGATAAAATTTACTGTCGGTTTCAGAAGATTTCCCTAAAGGGAGACAACTTCAAAATGATGAATATTCTAATTACCCTGATTTGATCACTGATACATATCGAAGCACCACATTGCACCCCATAAATATATGTAATTGTTATTTATGAATTAAAAATAAAATGAAATCTTAAAATCCATTTACATTTTTCTTATAATGACATGATCATTCTTCCTTCTTTCCTACACAGTTCTGTCTCTGTAGAGTCAGTCATACATGGACTCTTTTTTCTGTATTGAACATTATATTCCATATATAAGTGTCTTATCACATTTCTGTTATACTTTCTTTTTCAGAATGCTGAAAATAAGTTAAAACCTACACACTTTCTTGGTATGGGTTTGAATCATATTGCAACTAATCATCAATTATAATTTTTCAAAATTTGGTCATGAGACCCTTAAACATCTAACTATATTGTGATCTTTAAGCATGTTTCAGCTTATAGAAATACAATATGCATTTAAATATTCAAAACATCAGCGATGCATAAAGTAAGGTTCACTTTATAGGTCAGATGATAGATAATAATAGTAGCAGTGATGATAAATGACATTTATGTCATTCTTATATATAGAAGCCTTGTTCTGCAATGCTTTGCCATCACAAATAGTTGATTGGTTTACTCAAAATATTTGGCCGTTACATTGCCCTTTTGAGTGACACTGAGTTTACCCTTTAATGAAGCAAAAACATTTTTGTGATATATATTGCTTTAAAGCAGGAACACAAATACTTGTTTGGGTTGCCCTTACGGGGGGAAAGAGCACTACTAGAAATGATTTTATGTTCTCTGTTTCAGTGACCTGAGCACACTGAAATTTGGAAGACACGGATTTTAGGTAACAGAAGAACTTGGGCTGTGTAAAACTTTGGGAAAGACACACTGCAACAGTGCAGTAGCAGCTAAAAGCAGTGTTCTTCAACTCACTATCAATGAATCTTGATCCCCTGTATAACTGGCACACGGTTCATGACTGTTGGGGATGTGTGCACTCTCTCTTCCTCACAATCACACACACATATGTGCACACACACAGAGGTACATTTATCTAAACACTGCTGGTGAAATAAACAGATTAGTTCTGTACAGCTTTATACAGCCTTGTAGGTACTTTTGTGAATCTCCAAAATGATGACAGTTTACCTTCTGCTGTAAACCAACATGGCTCATTTATTTTCTGCCTCCAGGCCCCAACACTCAGGGTATCTGAAAGACTCAGTTTTTTGAATTGTACCCAGGGAGATACAGTTTTACATATTATTCAGAATTAAACATACCAAAAATCTTAATAAATAGCCATTGACTTATTTAGGGTAATCTGCATTTGCTCAAATAATGATCAAATAGTTTTAAGACTGATAATGTGAAATGGACTCTTCTGAATAAAATAAAGCACAGAGTCCAGAAAAGTAATAAAGAAACATGGGCCTTACCATCGTGTTGCTCACAGAAACCATATCTAGCCTATTATCCCAGTGGTCCTTATGAAATGCACATATGATGGATTATACAACAGAGTAGTATGAGTTCTTAAGCACCACGAAAAGCACTTGTGGTAGAAAGGCCGCCTGATATTAATGATACTTAAAGTTATAAGAGCAAGATTAAGCTGCCAGCCCCACCAAAGTTTGTACATTCGAGAGATTGTTAATTACATAGATCTGTTGCAAGATGGGATGAGATGAGATGACAGACATGTGATGGTACACAGTAAACCCTGAAGCACTGTAACAAAACTCTTTGAAAGTGAGGTTCACAGTCATACATATACTCAGGGGACTATTCTAAGCTTATTTTTATCTTGAATTTTATTTCAATGACACTCTTCCGAAGTTTAATTTTTATAGAATTCTCAGACTTTACATTGACTCCCTAAAAATTATTTTATAGTAATGTTTTTAATCCAAGGTCATCTTCAAAGTATACAATCTGTTGCTTTAAATCCATGCCTCTCAAGGTGAGAGCCACGATTTTTTTCCTGATGTCTGTGAAAAACAAATTTAGTTCAAATGTCTGTGGGAACACACAACTGTGAGAACCACTGCCCTTTATAAAAACAGATGTTAAAATATCAAAACATTTTTTAAGAACAGCTACCAGAGAGAATAGACCAATATTTCCACATCTCTTAAACAACTTTACAAAAATATTGTTTAGAAATTTTACTCTGAATAATTCAACGAGAGGCAATGAAATTGAGGCAGTAATAAAATACCTACCAACTAAGGAGATCCCAGGACCCTATGAATTCACCACTGGATTCTACCAGAACTTCAAGGAAGATCTAATTCCAATACTCCTCAAATTCTTCCCAAAGTCATTTCTGCAAGCTTATACGATACTGTTTTAAAAGCCAGACAAGGATCCAAAAGAAAAATAATTAGACCAATGAACCATAGACCAATGAACATAGGTGCAAAAATTCCTTAAAAGGATACTGACAAATGAAAAGCAATAAGTCATCAAAAAGAACATACATCATGACTAAGTATCTGCATTCCAGTGTTGCAAAGATGGTTCAACATATGCAAATCATTAAAAACAGTACATTACATAAACACAACATATAAAAATCAATAGTGTTCCTGTATACCAACAATGAACTCACTGACAGGAAAATTAGGAAAACAACACCATTCACAATGGCATCAAGAAAAATTGAATACAGAGGAATTATCCTTACCAAGAAAGTGAAAGACCTCTATAATGAAGACTACTGCAGTCTGTAAAAGACAAGTTAAGTGGACATTGAAGAATGGAAAGACAAACCCTGCTCTTTGATAGGCAGAATCAGTGTAGTCAAAATGATCATATTTCCAAAACTGATAAGAGATTTAACACAATCCCAATCACAATAGTAACAACATTCCTCACAGAAGTAGATAATACAATCCAAAAATTCGTATGGAACCAGAAGAGACCCAGAATAGCAAAAGCAACCTTGAGCAACAGGAACAAAACAGAAGGAATCTCAATACTGAGCTTCAAGTTACATCACAAAGCTATCATGATAAAAAACAGCATAAAAAGATCACATGGATCAACAGAGCAGAGCAGAGGATGCAGAAACAAGCTCTTTAACAAATGGTGTTGGAAAAACTGGCTATCCTTAAGCAGAGAATGGAATGTAAACCCATATCTCTCACCATGTATTAAACTAAAAATAGGGGCTGGGGATTTAGCTCAGTGGCAAAAGCGCCTGCCTGGCAAGCGCAAGGTCGTGAGTTCGGTTCCTGGTACCGGAGAAAAACCAAAAAAAAAAAAAAAAAACAAAAAACAAAAAAAACAAAAATAAACTAAAAATAAAATGGATCAAAAATTCAAATTAAAAAAACCATTTAATTTACTGGAAGATAAAATAAATAAAGCTCTTGAAGACTTAGATACAGACAAGGACATTCTGAACAGAACCCCAATTGCACAGGAAACAACATCAAGATTCGACAAATGGATATCAAATTCCAGAAATTATGCACAGCAAAGGAAATAATCAACAGATTGAAGAGACAACCTAAAGAATTAGAAAAAAATATTTTGCCAGCTCTTCCTTAGACAGAAGACTAATATTTAAATACATAAAAACTCAACATAATATATTCCCCCCCAAAATAAAAACCCCAATCAAAAAAGGGCAACAGAAAAAAAAGAGCAACAGAAATAAAAGCTACTTCTCAGAGGAAGAAGTGCAAATGACCAACAAATACAATAAAATATACTGAAAATATCTGGCAAGTAGAGAAATGCAAATTAAAACCACACTGGCATTCCATCCTACCCCAGAAAGAATAGCTATCACTAAGAAATTTAAAAAATGAAAACTGCTGGTGAGACTGTGAGGAAAAAGAAAAACCTTCCATACTGTTGTTGAGAATGTAAACTAGCACAACAATTATGGGAATCATTATGGCTTTTATTCAAAGACTTGAAACTGGAAAGTCCATTTGACTTAGCTAGGTATCTTCCCCAAACAATTAAAGACATCGTATTACAGCAATACATGCATACCAGAGCACAGTTCAGGACAGCAAATGCTTGAAGACAGCCAATATGTTCACCAAAAGGTGAGTGGATAAAGAAAATGTACTATATAGACAATGAAGTACTTGTCTGCCATAAAGAAGGGTAAATTAAGTCATTTGTAGGAAAATAAATGCACCTCGGGACCACAATGTTAAGTGAAATAAATAAGACAAGATTAAATATTGCACTCTTTCTCTTATGGGAGAAACCTAAAATAAAAATAAAGAGTGAAATAAAAGATAGATAATAGGAAGTAGGATGACTGATCTTTCTCTGATGGGAAGGGAAAAGAAGATGGAGGGAAAGGGGAAAGAAAGGAGGTGAAGGAGATGAGAAAAGAATTAAGATATGGTAAATACTATCACCCCACAGGGAATATAATCATTATATACTGCAAATCCATAGTAATACAATTTTTGAAAAAGATATTTTACTTGGAACACCATACCTGGGAGTTCACATGATCATTCAACATACAGCACTATGGAACACCCACTGATGGGACCAGGTGCTGTGGCTATGTGACGGTCCTGTCACTCAGTACACCTTGATGCAACTTATTTTAAAAACTATTGGAAAACTAAGGTGTACAAGTAATGACTTTATGTTATACCAATGACAGAATTTATATTTCTATCTGCAAATTTTAAATCAAATTGCCACACTATAGGATTTATGATGAAGGCCTGGGCTTTCTCTGGCCTTGAAGCTGCTGATCAACACTGTCAGTTTGCCTGTCTTGAGATGGGGCTTCATCTTTCTGAGTACACTGGTGGAATCCCAATTGGACTGGCCACCAAGACCTCACAAGGCTTGGCACCAAATCCTCAGCAAAGCAGAGCTCTCTCTGGGTGGATTCTCTGTTTCCTCAGACCTGCGGCTCCAGGCCACACCCAGGGTTACTCTCAGGGCAAGATGGGCAGGTGAACACTCTACATAGTTGTGCATGCTCCAGAGATCAGCCAATGCATCTTTCAGAAACTTCGAGAATTCTCTTAGTGAAGGGAGGAATCTTATACTATTTCTGTGTAAAGGAGAAAATGCTAGGCACCACTTTCTTGTTTTGAAGTTTTGGGAATCTTATAAACAGGTTGCTCTCTCTCTCTCCCTCTCTCTGTCTCTCTGTCTCTCTCTGTCTCTCTCTGTCTCTCTCTGTCTCTCTGTCTCTGTCTCTGTCTCTGTCTCTCTCTCTCTCTCCAGAATCCCCTTGAACTTTACCACAACGTTAAGAAAGATTAATGGAGCTAAAGGTTTCTAGTTAACAAGAACTGTATTTCTTGAAAGGACTCCAAGGGACAGCATGTACTCAAAACAACTAAAACATTTGAATAAATGTAGATGCTAGCCAGATTTTGATCCTTATTTTTTGCATGGTATGATTGCTAACACTTTGTTATAATTTTAGTGAATCTAATGGGTTTTATTTTTGTTTGGCATTTACAGATTAAAGAACCTCAGTAGGGGAAGAACAATTCATATTGCAATTAATTTTGGACTTGATTCATTTTGAAAAACATCATCTTGAATGAGTATATTCTCCAAACCATAAAAGTAAAAGTTGTGAATAAGATTATATTAAACACTTACCGTGGGAAGTCCTGACTCAAGTGCTTTGAACTTACCCCTGTAACAAACTCAATTTACAGTTAGAAAATTACAGCACTGTTAGACAAAACAATATACAAACTAGTGTCAGATCTGGGGTTCAAATTTTGGGGATCAGGTTTCCAGTGGTTCTGAGCACCACAACTCTACCCACAGCAGGTTAGATTGAATTTTAGTTCAAGGTACTGAAATGTACCCTAGTATTTTAAAGTAATTTAGTATTTTTTTTCTTAACTAGTTTAGTATTTTAAAAGGCGACGTGTCAGAGGAAAACAAATTTTACACTAAGAAACTGAGAAGGGTATGGATTTGAGTTGTAATATTGCCAGTAGTAACTATATGATTTAGGGGAACCAGGTACCCTTGAGGATCCATTTTTCTATTTAAAAAAATGAAATCATCAGATTAAATCTAGCATGGCAACCACATTATGACTATGTTGATCCTCTAGTCTGTAATCTTGATATAAATCATTATCCATTCTTTTCTACTGAGTTTGAACATGGTTTTACCTCCTTTACTATACTGCCTTCCAAATATTAACTTTTGACTAATTGGAAACCAGGTCTGAGGTGAAACCTAGTTTTCAACTATGGAGAATATGCTACATGTTTTCTTCTAGTTCTAGTATTAGATGTTTCTTCCTGTTTAAGAACATAATTACATAACCATGGGTGAATCTGGGTACTACAAAGTGCGGATGAAAAGAAATAGCCATAAATGGGTTAGGCGGGGAAGAACTGAACATAGAGAAATGTGAAGACACCATCTGAATCTTGAAAAATATTTTCAAGGCTGATTCACGCCTGTGTCTCGAGCAGTAGGCAGCCTTCCACAAAGAGGATATTTACTTCCCTATCCCGGCTTTGCTTGATTTCTCAGCATGAAGCCAGAACACTGAATTTATTACTAGTACAGTGAATTATTTCTTTTAATCATGAGCTTGGGCCTTGCTCTCACTTCTTCTCTCTAATTGTTTCATTTCTTGTACAGGTGAATTTTACCTTATCCACATCTCAAATTTATTTTCATACCACCTGCTGTCACAGAGTAAGAATGTTATCCTATATTATATTTAGGCAGCCACATGTACTTGTATTACTAATTCAATAATAACAGAAAAATTGAAGAATATGAGTAGGAAGAAATAGTAGTTGAATTTTGAAAGAAGTAAGATTTAAGAAACTGTTGAGTTTAATCTGTTGCCAAAAGATTTACATATAGTGAAAAAATCAATGCATTTAAAATTCTAAAATAAATTATATATGCTCTTACCATTTTCCTTTTATTATAACTCTCAACTCTATAGATGGTCTCTCTTCCTAAATCTCAGGAAATAAAATATGTATAGATTGAGAAAGAAAAAAACAAAACTACAATTGCTTATAAAGGATGATTATTTATGTAGAAAAATTCTAAAGAAGCCAAAAAAATTCTTTGAACTAATGAGCTATTATAGAAAGCTCACACAATAAGTGACTAATATACAGAGTCAATTGCTTTGCCATATACCAAGAGTGAGCAATTCAAGTCTGAAATTAAAAGTGCAATATTATTAAAATTAGCACCCAAAAATGAATACTTAAACATAAATCTCACAAAATAGGTACAAAATCTGTTTGAGGAATAATATAAATTTTTAAGAAAAATTCAAAGCGATAAATAGATATTCTATGTTCATGAATAGAAAGATTCACATAGTCAAAATATTACCCCTCTCCAGTTTGCTCATCTGTAGGTTCAGTCTGATCATAAGCAAATCTTGGCAAGTTGGTGGATTACAAAAAACTCAATGTAAAGTTTATTTGGTGAGGCATAAGATCTATAATCCTCAAAACAAAACTGAAGGAGAAGACAAAAGTCAAAAGACCAACCCACCACTTTGTAAGACTTAGTATAGTGATAGAATAGTCAAGAAGGGGTGCTTTTGTTGAAAGATTAGACAATAGATCAATGAAACAGATCCTAGAGAGATGCATATGACTGTGATAAATTGATACTTGACAAGGCAACAAAATGGAGAACAGTCTCTTCAATGCATGGTTCTGGAAAAACAGGATGTCCTTATGTGGAAAACTAAATCCAGATCAGACTGTAAGCCTTTCATAAAAATAAACTGAAAATGGATCGTTGATGTTAAGTTAAAATACAAACTATAAAAAGGATAAAGCCAGATAATCTTAAGCTTGACAGTGATTATTTAATATGTAACCCCAAATGCTTAATCCAGGATAAATATAATTGCTAATGTGTAGTTCATTAAAATTAAAAGCTGGTACTCTGGTTAAGACACTATGAAGAGAATGACAAAATAACTCACAGACTGGAAAAATGCATGGGCAAAAGATATACCTGATAAGGGATTCATCTAAAATATAAACAGAAGGGGCTGGGGGTTTAGCTCAGCGGCAAAAGCGCCTGCCTGGCAAGCGCAAGGTCGTGAGTTTGGTTCCCGGTACCGGAGAAAAACCAAAAAAAATAAAAATAAAAAAAAAAATAAAATATAAACAAAAGCTCTTTTAAGCCCAGCAATTTGAAATCAAATATCATGTTTAGAAAATGAACAAATGTCATAACAGTCACCTGAATAATAAGAATATGAAAATGTAGTCTACAGATATCATAGGAAATTAGAAGTACAAATATACACATATTAGAATGGCCAAGAGCTAAATATCAGTTTCTTAAAATCAGAAACTAGGGATATTCTTACCATATATTTCAGCCAAATTATACTTTTGTATTGGAACTGTTGGTATTTACCAAACGAATTAAAAATGTGTGGGCATAGAAAATCTTGCACCCACATTTATAGCAGTTTTAATGACAAATGTCAAAAGTTGGAAGCAATGAGATGTACCTTGGCAGGTGGATGGTTAGATAAACTATTGTGCATCAATACCATGCATGTTTTCTATCTCTAAAAATAAATGAGCTACCAAGTCATGAAAAGACATGAGAGTCCTTAACTTTACATTACTAAGTGAAAGAATCCATTATGAAAAGGCTACTTACTGTATGATTTCAGCTGCAAGACATTCTAAATAAACTAAGACTGGAGGGAGTGAAAAAGAGCAAGGATGTGTAGGAGTTAGGGGAACATAAAGGATGAAGAGGCAGAACATAAGATTTTTATGGCAGGGAAGCTATTCTATATGGTATTATAAAATGGCAGATACATATCTTTGTGTTTAAACCAATCAAACATTGAACGCAAACAGTGTTAATGTAAACTAGGGATTTGCAGGGTGGAAATAATGTACAGTGTGTGTTATTTGATTTTAACCAATTTAAAATCTTGGTGCTAGACACTGATGGGCGAAAGCCTATGCATACTAAGGGACAGGAGTATATAGCAGTTGTCTTAGCTATGTTCTCATCACTGAGACTCAGTAACCAAAACTCACAACTTAAAGGAAGTAAGGTTTACTGCAACCCACAATTTGTAGAGCACTCAGTCCATAGTTAGCTGGTTCCAAAGCAGAGCTGATTGGCAGAGGGGCCTCGCAGAAGAAAAACAGTTCATAGTAGGGCAAGCAGGAAAGAGAGTTCAGAATTTCTCTAAAAATCTTTCAAAAAACCATTACAACTTCAAGAAGAAATAGACAAAGCCACAATTCTAGTCAAAGATTTCAAATTCCCTCTTCACTAATTTATATCAATAACAGATAGACTAAATAGGCAGAAAATAATGACATGAACATGTCAATACCAATCAAATTGATCTAAATGACACTCCAGCCATAAAAAGTAGAATACACATTTATTCAACAATATACATTTTTCAAGGTCGAGCATATTCTAAGCTGTAAAATAATTAAATACATTTAAAATATTTCAGGTAATATGTAATTGCAGCTCTGGCCATACTGGAATAAAATTGGGATTTGAAAATGGATAGATCTTTGGAAGATTTCTGAACACATAGAAAGTTATAAACTTCTAAATAATTAATAGAGCAATGAATTTATAAAAAAGGAAACTACAATGTGTTTTAAAATGATTGAACTGAATAAGAAAACAGCGTAACAAATATATTTGCATATATTACCAGAGAACCACAAGAAAAAAAAAATTAAGGCAATAGTACCACTTATACAAGTAGCATTAAATGTATGACATTCTTAATAATAAATCTGATATAAGATATGTAAACATGTACACTGAATTTTTTTTAAATCCTGAGGGAAATTACTAAAATCTAAAATTGATGAAGAGATATGCAGAGTTTCTGGAGCAGAATATTCAGTATTTCTAAGGTATCTTTCCCTAAGTTTATGTATTCAATACTGTATTAACCAAAATCCTTCCAAGCTTCCTTGGAAACTAAGATGCTGATTCTAAATTAAGTATGTAAATGCAAAGAAACTAGAATAACCAAAACAGTGTTGAAAAAGAGCAAACTTGAAGTAATTATATTTTCCGAATTTAATGTACTATGACATTGGCATATCAATAGCACCAAAATGAAAAATTCAGAGACAGCCCAGCACACATTTGTTCAATTAATTCTTGACAAGACACAAACTTAGTCAAGAAATTATAGCCTTTCCCACAACAGGTGCAGAAGTAATTAAATGACCATATATAAAAGTATAAATTTGATTTATATCTTACCTCACCTATAAAAATTAACTAAAAATGAATCATAGACCTAAACATAAATCTTACTACTTGTAAACTTCCAGAAGAAAATTAAAGAAAATCTATATGATGTTGGAGTAGCTAAAAAAAATTTTAAATACAATACCAAAAGCACAATTCATAAAATTTTAAATGTTGGAATGTGTAAAAAGCTTTCTCCTTTCAGACACATTATTAAAAGAATGAAAATAAAACAGCTCAAGAAGATATTTGCATGACACATAAAAGCTAAAGGCCTTGGTACCAAATTAGGTAAAGATTTTTCAAACTTGAATAATAAAGAAAACAAACAAACAACCTAATAAAACTATGAACATTTAGCCATAAAAGATATCTGGATTATAAACAAGACATTCAAATAGGCTCCCTCTCAGAAGTCAGTAGAAAAAATGTAAATGAAAACCACAATAAGACATCCTCAGGATACTTTAAGATATCTAAAAGGTAAAATACTAAACATACCCACTGTTGGGTAGGACATTTTAATATTAGACTCTTCATAGAATGCTGATGAAAATGCAAAATATTACGACCAATTTGGACAAAAATTTCCTAGTTTTCTTTAAACATTTACCCACATGGGAGCCTGATATCCCATTCATAGTCATTTAGCCAAGAAAAATGAAATAAGAGCCCCATACAAAGATTTGTTTATGAATATTCATATGAACTTGGTATGTAGTAGCCAAATATGGACCCAACTCAAAAGTCCAACAAGATTTGGATGGATAAACAGACGGTGACACCACCACAATATATTATTATTATTATTATTATCAAGAAAACAAATGAAGACACAGCAGAGTACTTGTACGACATAACTGAAAATGTAACAAAAAATAAGAGAAGATCATTGTTATCTGGAGATGTGGAGCTGAGGAGATAGTAAGGTGTGATAATTATTTATCTGTTATGTACAAAGTTATGATGATTTCAGGAATATATCTGTTTCTCTCAACATACCAGATTGCATATTTTAAGTTGAGTAGATTTTCTTACAGCTCTGTGAAGTTTTATATATTAATTACAATTCCTTAAGATTATTTTGAGGAAAAGAAGGACGGGGGGAACAAAGGGAAGGAGGGAGGGAAGGAGAAATCAAAAAAGGAGGGGAAGAGAGGAAGGCAAAGAAGCATGTATTAAAGGCGGTAAATGAGTGTTTTCTTTAGCCATACAGACGTGGAATATTTTGTTTCAGGTAAATTCAGGTATCGAAATAAACATCTTGCAATGAGTATGAATTAAAATCTTAGAATTATGATATTGAGACAAAAGGGTAGAAATCACAGTGTACTATAATATTTCTTTTGATAATCTTTAATAATGATGTTTTAAGATCTGTGTAACATTTAGGGATAGAGTAGAGGGAGGTTGGAAAAAATAGAACTTCCTAGTAGTTTTACCTGTGCTTTCTATTTTCTTTCTCTCTCTCTTTCTTTTCTTAAATTTATTTTAAAAATAAAAGAAGGAAAACATATTAACAAACAGAGATCCATTTACAAAATAGCATAAGAACAATACAAACAATACAGA
>NW_004955412.1:28755325-28776022 GCF_000276665.1 Chinchilla lanigera | reverse complement strand
CATTCCCACCAGCACTGGAGAAGAGTTCCTATTTCTCCACAGCCTAGCCAGACTCTTTCTCTCTTTCTCTCTCTCTCTTTCTTTCTTTTTTTCTCTGTCTTTTTGAGATAGGGTCTCACTAGGCAGTTCAGGCTGGACTTAAACTCACTTTGTAGCCCAGGCTGGCCTCACACTCACAGTGATCCTCTTGCCTCAGCCTCACTAATGCTGGGTTGACAGTCATGTGCCACCATGCCTGGACTTTTTTTATTTTCAAGCCACTGCAATGACCCACAGATCTGATTTGCAACTTTTATGAATCAAACATGAGAAAGCACCCAAGAGATACAGTTTTTCCTTCAAATTCAATATCCATACATTAGGTTGATTCACCACTGTAAACAAAGAAAATATAGCTGGGTGACTTGAGAACAATGATTAAACTTCAGCAGTACTTGGAATAAACCAAAATCAAATCAGTGATGTTTTACCACACAGACTTGTCTTGTTCTGTGTGCAAATGCTCAAATAAAATTATATTCAGAATCTTTAACTAATCTTATTAATTAAGTAGGAAGCTAAATCACTAAGTAAGAGGCATTTTGAGTTCCCAGTTCACAAGTGTCAGATGACTGCTGCTACCTGATGAATACCAACCAGAGCCAAATGTTATTAGAACCATTCCTAGTATTGTATGGAACTGGCCACTCTAAACCCTGTTATTTTCAGCACTGTATTAAGGTAGTTCATTAACCCACTGGGAAATCCTTGCCCCCTCAGAGTACCATCTCCTCTATGCTTTTCCTGCTTCTCAAAACCTCAATAAAATCCATTACTTGTACTATGAATATCAGTAGGAGAAATTTGTTTCCAGGTTTTGATAATATGAGTACTCCCAAAAGTAAAGGATGTTCGCAGTACCTTAGGACACAATGGGGAAATGTGCACTTTTACATCAGTGAAGAAGGCGAGAACACAGAGGCCTCTCTTTACCAGGTGTCAGGACTGAAAACCACCAGGAAACTGGAGCTAGTGCCTGGCCCCTTTCCAAGTACTGACCTTTCAGATTTCTCTCATCTTAAACTGTGGCATCTATCCAGCTCCTCCTAGAGAAGAAACTGGCAATCTTCTTTCGCTTGTTCATTTTTTTAACTACCTCAAGGGAACGGAAAACACATGCAAATGGTCAAATTCCTATTGAGACTAAAATACCATTTCCAAGTTTATTAAGCATGAGAGAATCACATAGGTTTTGTTTTTACTCTCCCCCACCTCTCCCCTGTATGTCTTTGTCTTTCTCTTTCTTTCTGTCACACACATCTTCTTTGTAGTACAGGGATGTTCCTTTTGTTCATTTTCAGAGAAATGAAATAGTAAAAATATGACTCACAGCCAACTGAGATACTTAAATGCTTCAGAGATAATGAAATAACTATAAGAACAATTACTTTTATATGGATTCCCCACGTCTTTTGCCATCTTTTACAGAACAGAAGGTCTGTGCAATGTATTTGAATTAGCAGAACATGTAAAGTTTAAATAAGTGTTAAACCAACTTGAGCAATCACATGGAAACCTTGTTTAAGGCTCATATTCCAGTGTAATATTTATGACTTGATTCCAATAGGGACGAACTACAGTCAGAGAAACATAGCAGGTAAACTCTGCTCCCTGTCCATGGAGCCAGCAACAGGAAGAGAAGCTGCCATAAATCCACCTCTACAACCCATAGAGATGCTTTCTACCTTCTCAGGTGATTGTAATTTTTTAAATGGTCATTTCAATTTAACTTTCTGAAATGTCTAGCCACATTTTTGTTTTAATTTTGTTTTGCCTTTGTTTTCCCTTGATATAGAAGGTACATGACTGCCATTTCTTCTACACCAGTTGAGTACCTCTTATCTGAATTGCCTGAGACCCATTGTATTTTGAATTTCAGATGTTTTGTATTTTGGAATATTTGCACATAAAAAGATATCTTGTGGATGGAGCCAAAGTATAAGCATGATATTTATTTATGCTTCATGTGTACTTTACACACCTAGACCAGGGTAGTTTTATACAGCATTTTTACCGAGCCTTTGATTGATGGTTGCATGAAGTCAGGTGTAGAATTTTCCATTTGTGGCTTCTTGTTACACAAAAAGTTTTAGAACTTGTAGTAGTGTTGATTTTAGATTTTTAGAGTAGGGATGGTCAACTATGCTGTTCTAGATGCTGAAGCTGATGTTGACAGTGACCTTCCATTTTTCCAGATGAAGTAATCAAAGCAGCACTTTCTGAGCCTCAGCACTCCTGGTACCATAACCTCTACATTCCATGTTCTCCCAGAGGAGGGAAGGATCTTGCAACATCATTACAAGTATCGCCACTAAATGACCTTGCTATTGGGAAGTTAAATTTCAGACTTGGAGAAGTTAGTTTTTCTTCTCTATGAGTTCCCCTTGGAAATGTAGATCATTCATTACCATCTGCTCAAGAAACTCAGAGGTTATAAAATGCTTGAAATTTAGATGCCTTTGCCAGAAACTTAGGGAAGGGGAAAAGGCAAGAACCCATTCAACTGCGTAGGCTTTCTCCCATCTGGATGATAATGTAGCATAGCATCAGGTGATATGTTCCTTATTGGCCCATAGAGAAACACTTTCCTGTCTCCGGGCCGTTGGTTCTGGTGCTCTGAGGCTCAGCTGTGCAGCAGAATCAGATGACAAGGGGCACCAGATGTTTTCCACTCAGGGAACTTGCAAGTAGAAGACAGAATTCCCAGAGGAAGTCTGTTGAGAATATTGCAACCCAGGGACGTTGTTCTAAGGAAAACCTGGAACACTGTGTCGTCAGGTGAGGTGGAGAACACTTCACACTCAAATCTGGGAGAGAGATGAAATTAGCTTCAAACCTTCATGGTCTGCCTTGGAGATTACGTCCTCCTCCCCACGCAGAGAAGTTTGATTTCTAACAGTAAGCAATAAGATACTACTTTGGGGACAGTGCCCAGTAACAAAAAACAAAAGAAAACATTACACTCTAAAGCCAATGAGAGTGAAATTCAAATTAACTCTGTTAATGTCAAATTCTATCTATGATCTAGCACCCCGGAATCAACCTCTATGAGTCTCTCTTTTCTCCTCTATAACATTGGTAAAGCAATAACTTAGAAGTAGTTGAGGAGAAAATGAGCTCATATGCATATGAAATTCTTTGATAGTGCCTACCATGTCAGCAGGTGCTTGGAGAAGGCAAATTCTCCACCTTTTTGATCAAGTTGGGTTTTCTTTTCACTTCCTTAAAAAAAAAAAAAAAAAAAGCCTAAGGTTTCTGCTTCAATTGTAACTTGGAGATTTTTCTGGACCTAAAATGAGGCCATACTATAACCCCTCTGTCACTAGTCCCCTTCCCAGAATTCCATGCTTTCCCAAAGTCTATAACCATAGCAGTTGTCTGATGGACGTTAGGACACTCTCCCAAGGAGAGATTAAACACTGCATTCATTATGGCAGCTGGAAGGCCACATTATTGCTCTTCCAAGAGGGAGAGATTTATAGCTGTACTTAATGAATGTTAATAGTTTTCTTATCAGTGGGTAGCAATACAAACATTTTTGTGTATAGTAAGGTTAAAGTAAACCTTCGGAGTAGCCTTACAAAACTTGAAAGCTAATGATTAGTTCTTGACAAGTATGGCTAATAACATTAGCTCCTGGAAGGCTCTACAGGTCTGGCTTAGCCAGAATACATTATTCTTCAGTGTTTTACGATTTTACAATCTGTCCTCTTGGAACTGGGCTGTCACAGAAATGCAAGCAGCTTTTGTGCTTTTCTTAAACCTCTAGGCAGTTTGTATTCTTTAACCAATGTGATCTGGTTGTTGAGTAAAGAAAGTGAGAAAGCTTTCCTAATCAGTTAAAAAAGAATAATGCTCACATAGCATAAATTTTGTTTGCAAATAGAGGCAGATTCAACAAATATTTATGGGGACCTGCTATTTATGTAAATGTTGTTATACTCACGTATGTAGGCCATTTAATCATACAGATTCCCAGTAAGGTTTGGCTTCTGCACAAACTGAAACTTGGAGAGGAGATATGAGCTGTCCAAGGTCACATTTACAAACCTTCACCTGACTCCAGCTCCGGAGCACTCGGGCTGGCAGGTTCACAGTACATTTCAAGGGCAGCCAGGCTGCTCTTCTAAGCCAACCACCAGAGCACTGTGGCCCAAGACACTTGGAGCTCAAATGTAAATTCACCAAGATGTGAGGGTTTCTAAGATGAAAGAATGCATGGCTAGAAACTAACAATCATTATTCTCATATTGACAAACAATAGAAGTATCAATCAATTTATACAAATTATATACTGAGGATTTTAAATAATGCTCTCTAACATGTTGTTATAATAATAGCAGCTCCACAAAGCAATTATATTTAATAGTTAGCCTTAGTCTAGCTCAATCTCTCTGACATCTCCTACAGTGGTTATGATTCAACCCATAAAAATCAGATATTTTATGTCAAAAAGCCCATTACCCCCTAAATCACCCTGAGTTTAATTTGCCGTAAATTTGATAGCTTTTTCTTCTCCTTCATTCAAGAACGAAATTAATAGATAAAATAACAGGTAAACACATACTGGTGTAAAAATTGTAACTTTGGTTTGGGGAAGTCTTTTCATCTACAGGAGTGATTTAACACTGGGAGAGTTACTTGGGGTCTCTGAATGTGATTCTTTTGTTTTTCACAGTAGAATGATGGTATCTACTTTCAGAGGCTGTGTTCTGGAAAACCATTGGTCAAATTTTAGTATATGTCCTATAAAGCCCCTGCCAACACTACACAGCTGAGGAGATTTTTTTCTTTCTTGTAAAGGGATAATAAAATTAAATTACGACTGATATGTATTATATTAAAAGTGAGTCATATCAAAAACTGTGCAGCTTCCCCAGAAGATAAATTTTGTACCTTGAAACACATGCAATATGGCTTCCATGACTAGTGCTTGATGTTGTCACTTATACTAACATTCCCTGCACTGGAGGTGAGACTTAGGAAAGAGCCTCCAGGCTGCTGTTGATTTCTGTGCCCAGGTAGATAATAATAGGATCAGCATCCATGATCTTATGGAGAAAGAGTCACCTGGAGTGGATAATGTGCTGTACCTCTTCTCCACCTCCTCAAACACTGGGTGATCTGGAACTGTTAAATGTATGCAAACCTAAATCTTATAAGCAGAAACACTGAAATCAATGTAGGTGACGACTAAATATTAGTTAACTCTAATATTTACAGAAAACAAGGTATCCCCAGAAAAATATTTTCACTTGTCTTGGCTAGCAGAGTCCCCCAAACGCCTGCTCTATAGATGATTTAACAGAAAAACTTTAGACAAAAATAAAGTGAACAGAATTTATTTGAGTAAAAAACCATTCACACATCCTGTAGCACTCAAACCCGGAAGACCTTTCGGAGATCTCCCCTCCAGCAGCCTCAGCAGCGAATGGGAAGGAAAGAAAATATTTGATGCACCACAGCTAGGTATTTGCCTTATTTAGGTATGGTCTGATGGTAGTTCCCTAGTTATATGACCAACTGGTTGGTTGGCTGAGGCTCTTTTTATTTTCTGAGTCACTTACAAAAAATGAAATGGCTGGAAGTCAGGTTTTAGTTTGCTTAGGGAAGGGCTCTGGGTACAGAGACATCCTCAGGCTAATGACCTCCTTCCTCCTTGCTTTAACTCTTTAAAATAGCAGAAATACCAGAGTCATCCTGAATTGTGGTATAATCTAAAAACAGACAACATACACAAGGCTCCTGGCTCAGTGAAGGCCCATAATTAGCCATCAAGGGAAAAATTGTTGCTCTCCACTTTTCGCTTGTTGTTATTAAGGTGGGAATGAGTAAACCGCCTTAGCACAGCCAGGTACCGACCAGCCAGCCCACCCGGCTAGTAAAGGTGTTTCACAGTACATTGCCTGTGCAGCGGGGAGTTTAATGTGCTCAAACCTAGCCCAGAGCATATACTTCCATGATCTGGAAGGGTCTACTGAAGAACAGAGCTTTGTTGGTGGGGTCAGAACATCCTGGAACTGTTGAATCTTCCCACTTGCAAGGGCCTTGGCTATGGACTCAGTAAGCTTCAGGTGACGAGAACATTCCACAGCTCCTTAGTTGTCACAGATGGCAACAGGGAGGAGGTGGGGATCCTCTCCAATTTAACTCGTTCATTCCTTTCTCTCTATTCTTTCTGACACATATACATATGGTATAACTAGTATTTCTTGACCACATGCAAAAATCACTGTTATCTGTTTCTGCAGTGGTGCTTATATCTGCACACACAGCTTGCCTTTGGGAATTCAGTAGCTGTCAACAGCTATCTTGAACTGACTTTGCCACTCTCAATATCTCCCTCGTCATCTTTGTGCTGTTGTTAGAGGCACTTTGGTTAAATTCATATGACCAGTAAGGCTCTAAGAATATAACCTGCACTGGCAACTAATCTATTTAGGCAAAAATGAAGCTGGTTCTCATAGATGACAGTCAAGTTTTCCATTAGGAAAAGTTTGTTTTGAAAACCCTCCTCTGTTTAAATGATGTGAAGTTGTTATATCTTGAACTCAACTCTGCTCACAGTCTTTTCTCTCTTAATGAGTCAAGCATTGCATTATTCTTGGAGAGGGAGTTGTTTGGGAAACAGAGGGAAGTTATCCTTGTATGTGTCAAAGTCTGTCAAAATCTCACAGTCTCTGGGAATGAGAATGGCAGAGACACATAAATTCAAGACATATATAGAAACTTGGCAATAAAGCCTCTTGAGTTGTAAAATCTTTTGTCTTCATAATCTGCCAAAATCTGAAGTGTGGAGGCCCCAGGTACCAAGGACACAATGATGAAAATACATTTTGCTTGTTGCCAGAGAAACTTCCACTCCACTACCCCTCTGAGCCCTGTTCTTATCTCCCCTTCTCTTATCCTGCTGACCCGGGTCAGCAGAATGTGCAAGGGCTCCATTACCATATGTGCTAAAACTGGTGTGGTAGAAACTGTGTCCAGATTAGAATCTACAACCAAAATTCTTCATCCCACTGTCAAGGTGCTTCCCGTCTGTTCAGCAGGATTTAAGGAGGCCCTCTGCAGAGGGCAACACCTCCAGGCTGCTAAAAGCAGATAAAGGCCTGTTGTTTTACACAGGCAGGTTGGGGGAGCTTGTGGAGACCTCTGTGCATTGCACAAAGGCAGCCTGATAATAACAAATTGCCTTGTCAGCCACAAGAGATACTTAGTTATTAATGGAAATAATAACAGATTATATCAGCTCTGCACACTATAATCAAAAGAAAGATCAAAGGGAGCTAGTATTACAAACAGTTAACAGTGAAAACATGCTAATGAGATAAAAACAGCTTTCATTGCCTCTTCCCAAATGCACCAAGGGAATAATTATTGATAATAAGTAATGTCCTTTAAGTTTGGACAATATTTTTTTAATGCTGAAAGTCCAGCCACACAAATGAAGCTTTTTCGTTGTTATTAGATAAAATTGTTTTCAGTGTTCAAAAACTATTTACAGCATTTTGTTGGTGTTACAGGAATTCCTGATCATAAAGCATGTAACTGACCTCAGCTGGTTCAGGCTCACCTCCCACTGCTTTTGGTTGTTACTGCAAAGACTGAAGCCAAGAGCCATTTCAGTGTTAATAACTGAGGCAGGACATAGAACCCAATAAACTCCTCCCTGACTTGTCATTTAAGAGCAAATTGCTATCACAGTAGAGAATTTTTCATATGTGCCCAATCTTCCTCACCATTATGTTAGCTCTCTGCTTCTTTGCAGCCCTTTCAATATTAGTGCATCTCCAAATCCATTCTCCAGAGGCAGACAGATGTTTCTTCTACTTTTCCTGTTATAGAGAAAATGACAAAAAGAATCCTTGCAAAGTCTTGAAGGGAAGCTTCATATTGAAACTATTCTATCTGTACCATTATACAACAAGAATATAAAAGGTGATATAATATGATTTTACACATTTACTGATGATATCTCAAAAGCCTGACTTCTTCATAAAAATATCAACAGAAGTGAAGCTAAGATGTCCATATAGAAGGAAACTACCTGGCTAAGGATGTCCAAGAATTAAAGAAATGGAAGCCGAAGGGGTGAATGTCAAAAGATGTGGATTTTACCTCATTTGATTATTTGATGAACTTTAAAATATCAACCAATAAATTAAATTTCAAAAGGCTTTTTGGTTGGGGCAAAATATTTCTGGACTTTTATCAGAGAGTATAGTTAAATTTTATGATTTCCCCCTTATAAACTGTAAGACATCCTGTACATGTTCACCCTGCCTGTACAGTCGGAGGAACTACAGTGGCACTTGGCCCTTAGAAAAATGGAGCTGTAGCAAAACAGCATGAGAACTTGTTTCAAAGCCAAAAACAGAATAGTCTGAGCACCAAAACAAATACTCATAGCAACAGATCATAATACATTGCATAAAGTAGGAACACATAAGGCCACATTGATATAATTCAATCATCCAATTAATGGATCAGTCAGTCAATCAATAAATGGAGGTAGGAAACGTCTACTATACAGTAGTGGTTTGGGTCTCAAATGTCCCCTAGAGGCCACATGCACTCAGAGGAGAGGCTTGTGGAGGGGGTTGGATTAATGAGCACCAGAGCTGACTTGCTGGGTTAGCAGGTAGCGAGGGTCACTCGGGGCCTGAATTGGAAGGGAAGGTTTCCCTCCCGGGTTCTCTCGGTGCTCTGTTTCCTAAGTCGTGACCAGAGAGAGCGGCGCTCCTCCGCTGCGTGCTGTTGCAGTCCTGAATCCCTCTACCATGGGCTGTAATGGAACCAAAATAAACCTCTCCTCCTTTGAGCTGTGAGAGTCTGCTCTTTGGTCTCAACAACGACGAAAGCGCCTAAGACAGTGGTGAAATTTCACAGTAAAATTTAAGCTGATGTTAATTAACAAATACAAATTCTCATTAATATTAGAGTGGGAAGGCTGGGAGACGTCATTTTAAACCCCAGATAAGTTAGCAGCTCTAGAAGCGAGACAAGTGTCTTCCAATGTGTACGAGGAAGAACGCAGCATCGCGGTTGTGTTATTCCTGCCAGAGATGGCTAACCTGAATCTAATTCTGAGGAAATATCCCACAGACTTAAGCTGCTTTTCTTCAAAGCAACCTGCCCATATCATTCAAAAAACTTTAAGGTCAGAGAAAACAAACAGAAAGCTAATGTTACTTTCCAGATGGAAAGCTATCGCAGAAATTTGGCAACTAAATGCTGCAGAGGATTTTGAACAGAACCATCACATTTTAAAGGCATTTTTGGGTCAAACACTGAGTCTTTGACTTAGAAGTCGGTATTAATAGGAACACTGATTTCTGATTTTGATAGGTATACCATGCTTTTCTAGGAGTGTGTCCTTGTTTTCAGGGTATGCTCATCCAAGTACTAAAGGATAATGAGAACTCATGCCTGCAGCTTACTTCCAAGTGGTCAAAAAGTAGTAATGTGCATAAATAAATAGAGTAATAAGATAAATGTGGTATGTTAACACTGTTATTTCTGGTTTGTTGTGAACTGAATTTCCTCCCTTGCAAAAATTTGTATGTTGAATTAGTAAGACCCAGTACCTGTGACTATAGGGGTCCCCACAGCTTTATCTATAGGGGATGCATTCTAAGACCCCACAATGGGTGCCTTAAACCACAGAAACTATCAAATCCTCCCTATGCTGGTTTTATTTATATGTACATTCATTTGATAAAGTTTAATTTGCAAATGAAGCACCGTAAGAGATTAATAACTATGACCAATAATAAATAGAACAATTATAACTGTGATTATAATAAAATTATGTCACACTGGTATCCATTTCTCTCTCAAAATATCTAAATATATTTTTATATTTTCAGTTAAAAGAAGTGGCTTACAGCTTCTGTTTGGAACATCTGAATGACCAACATCACTACTCTTATACTTTCAAGCCTTTAGTAAGTAAAATAAGTGTCACCTGAACACAAGCCCTTCTGTTCCTTGGCAGTTGATCTGATAACTGAGGGAGCTGCTAAGTGACTAATGGGTGGGTAGTGTATACAGTGTAGATACATTGGGAAAAGATGATTAATGTCCTGGACAGGTCAGAGCTGGATGGTTTTATCACTATATTCAACAATTTTAAAATTAAGCATCGTTTATTTCTGGAATTTTACATTTAATACTTTTAGGTAGCAGGTAACTAAAATTTCAGAAAGTGATATTGTGAATGAAGAAAGTTTACTGCATATTTAGACATGGAGATTTTAAAGAGGTAATGAAGGTTAAATAAGGCCATATATGGGTATGTGGCAATCCAAACTGATCAGTGTCTTTATAAGAAGAGGGATATTTAGATATATTTGAATATGACAGAGAACTGGGATCACAAAGAAAAGACTCTAGGAGGACACATCAGGAAGGTGGCCATCTACAAGCCACCGAGACAAAACTTAGGAACATCAAAATGTTGACACCTTACACTTGGACTTCCAGCCTGTACACCTGTAAGAAAACAAGCATTTCTGTTTTTGATGTCATCCACTACGTTATTTTATTATGAGCCTTAGCAAACCAATACACACCAATCTCAATAGAATATATAGGCCTTCTTTTCTTTATATATTGTCTTATTTTATTAAGACCTGATTTTTAAACAGTTAAATGCATACATTTAAAGAATATAGTTCGATGGAAGTAAAACATCTATACAGTGAAATTCCAATACTCTGAAAAAAGATTAAAGAGGATTTTTAGAAAATGGAAAAATATTCATTGCTCATGGATAGGAAGAACCAACACTGTGAAAATGACCATACTCCCAAAATTGTTATATAGGTTCAATGCAATCCCAATCAAAATACCATTAATATACCTCACAGATCTAGAGAAAACATTCCTAAATTTCATCTGGAACCAGAAGATACCTAGAATACAAAAGCGATCCTGGGCAAGAGAAGCAAAACAGGAGGCATCACAATCCATGACTTGAAATTATACTACAAAGCTACTGTGATAAAATCAGCATGGTACTGGCAAAACAAACAAACAAACGAACAAAAAACCAGACCTGAGGATCAATGAAACAGATCAGAAGATGCAGACACAACTACAAACAGACTCAGCCACTTTATTTTTAACAAAGGGGCCAAATATTTTCACTGGAAGAAAGATAGCCTCTTTAATAAATGGTGCTGGAAAACCTGATATTCCACAAGCTGAAGACAAAAAACATACTCATGTCTAGCACCATGCACTAAACTAAAGTCAAAATGGATCAAAGATTTAAATATTAAAACAGAAGCACAATCTACTGGAAGAGAAAGTAGATAAAAATATTGAAGATATAGGGGTAGGCAGAGTCCATGACAAAAACTAAACTGCACAGTAGAACTTCAAAGAATCAACAACTGGGATCTCATCTTATTGAAAAGATTTTGCACATTAAAGGAAATCACCAACAGAATAAAAAGAAAAGCCACAAACTCGGAAAACATTTTAGCCAACTGTCCCTCAGACAAAGGATTTCTATCTAGAACATATAAAGAAACTTTTTAAAAATGAGGCTCCTCAAATTCAAAGACCCAATTCAAAAATGGGCATCTGAGATGCATACATACTTCTCAGATGAAGAAATACAAATGACAAATAAATATATGAAGAAAAGGTCAACATCATTATTCATTTGTGAAATGCACATTAAAACAACACTGAGATTCCATCTCACTCCAGAAAGAATGGCTATCATCAAGAAATGAACCAATAACAAATGCTGGTGAGACTGTGGGGAAAAATGAACACTTCCCCACTGTTGATGGGAGTGTACACTGGTACAACCACTGTGGAAACTAGTGTGGATATTCCTCAGAAAGTAGGATTGGAGGTCCCATTTGACACAGATATTCCCTTTCTGAGTATTTTTGCAGAAGAATTGAAAACATCATACCACAACAATATAGGTGCACCCATGTTTACAGCAGTGCAATTTGTCACAGCCAAATCTTGGAAACAACCAAAATGTCTACCAACTGAAGAATGGATAAAAATATGTGGTATTTTTATACAATGCACTATTATTTAGCTATCAAGAAAGATAAACTCAAGGCTTGTATAGGTAAATGGATGCAACTAGCAACTATACTCATAAGTGAAATAAATCAGACTCTTATCTGTAAACATCATAGTGTCTCTCTAGTGTAAGAAACCAAAAGAGTAAATAAAATCTGAAAGGTACAGTAGATATAGTAAAAGAGAAAGAAATTGCTAGGGAAAGGACAAAAGAAAGAAAGAAGGGAGAAAATATACATATAAGATAATTAAGGTAATTATACTACTAATTTCTATTGGTTCACTGTAAGGAATAGTCGATGCTTAATTTTTTTAACCTATTTTACGTGCTTATATCTGGTATTCTAAACAACTACTTTGAAGTTAAGAACATGCTATGTAATAACATTGTTGATTTCCTATCATTTTGTTTTGAAATTCTGGAGCATTTTTAATGTTTTTAATGTTTTCTTCTTTTTATTCTCTTTAAAATAAAATATCAATGCAAAAAAAGAATATAGTTTGATGAATTTTAATATATTGACTTTTTTAACCCAGGACCAAACATCTTAAGGTTTTCTGCACCTTATGTTTTTCATATAGCTATATCTATCTTGGACAGCATTCCATATTTAATGCATTCATCATTAATTTATTGTTAATGTTACTTTTGATTATCATACCAACTCATAATTGTACATATATGTGCGTGTATATATATATAAATATATGTGAAATGTGGCATGATTAAATCACATATCTATTAATTTGTTGACATAATTTTTTATAGTAACACATTTCAAATTTAGTCCCTTAGCTTGAAATATATAATGCAATATTATTGCCTATGATCACCCTGCTTTTTTTAATAGAACACAGAAACTATTATTTTGTCTACCTTAAACATTATATCCTTTGATCAATAACTTGCCATTCCCTCCCTCTCTCCCCTACTTCTAGCTCCTAGTAACTATCCTTCTACTCTTTCTTACAAGTTCAACTTTTTATATCCCACATATAACCTGAGATCATATCATATTGGATTTTATGTGCCTGGCATACATCACTTAACATATAATGTTCTCTAGATGATTCACTCACATTTCCTTCTTTTTAGAAATATATATATATATATATATATATATATATATATGTATATATATATATATGTTCACATTCTCTTTATTCATTCATCCATTGGGGGTGGACACTTATGTTGATCCTGTATCTTGGATAGTGTGATTAATTCTGACTAAAACTGCAATGAATGTGAGACTAAAAAATCTCTTTAACACTGATTTTAGTTTCTTTTAATAGACACCTGCAATTGGGATTGCTGGATTGTGTGGTAGAAAACAATTCCTGAAGTAAAGAGATACCCATGGAATGGGAGAACTTATTTGCAAACCATGTATCTGTTATGGGGTTAGCCAAATACATAAGGAACTCAAGCAACTCAACAGAAAACAAACACAGATGATCTAACTGTCATGACTTGTATCTAGATTTCTTCCCCAAACCTCCTGAGGTCAAAAGTTGGATTTCAGAGGTGGCTGGATATGGAGTATGTACTGCTGGAATCAAAGACATGAGGCTGGGACTGACTCATGGTGTGATGCTAGGATTAAGGGTGTGAGTGCTACCTGCCCTAGCCTGTGTAAGGTATAAAGGAAAGAAAGTGCTACTAAGGTCATTGCTCACTGCTCATCACCTGTAGCTTGCTGCTGTGCTGCCTTCTGCTTGCCCTGCCATGGACTGTTTCTCCTCTGGAATCCTCTCTGCTATGCCATCCTGCCTTGGAGCCAATCAGCTATGGACTGAAACTTCTAAAAACTCTAAGCCAAATAAACCTTTCCTCCTTTAACTTTGACTATCAGATATTTTGCCTCAGCAGTGAAAAAAGTAACTAAGACATCAACTAACAAATGAGAAAAGGATTTAACAGACATTTCTCTAAAAAAGACAAACAAGGGGCCACGGGCTTCATGAAACATGTTAAACATCAGTAATCATTAGGGGATTGTAAATTAAAACTGCAATAAAAGTGCAGCACATGCATGTTAAAATAATTTTACCAAGAAAAAAATAGTACATTCTGGCAAGGATGAGGAGAAAAGGGAATGCTTGTACTTCATTAGTGAGAATACACATTAGCACAACCATTGTGGAAAGTGATATGGAGGTTCCTCAATGAATTAAGGAATGAACTGCCATACTGGCATTGTTCGGATCATTCTTGCAACTTTTACAAAAACTTGAAACTAGTTGCTAAACATGAAAATGAAAAGATGAATGTTAAAGAATAAAGAAGACATGCCTATGTATTCAAACACAGAAAGACATATGTATGGCGTTATACAGTTTTAAACAATAATTTCCTCTGAGAAATGGAGTTGGTCAACATGCAAAGAGGAAGGCAGTTGATTTTTACCTTATATACCTTTGTAATTTCACATATTTTTACAAAGACAATATGCATTGCTTAAAAACATGTGCAGCCCTGTAAAGGCCCTATATAGATATAAAAGTGAGTAGTGTAGAGTAAAATCTATCTTATATTGGTATATGAAATGAAAGTGAGCACATTGTACCCCCTTGTCTACACACCTTAAATTTTAATAGGTATATTACTGAAAAGACAGTTTGTCATTAAACAACGTTCAGAATATTCTCTTTCACTGTAAGCATATCAGCACACTTGCCATTTTCTGAAGCAGTTCTGAAAGCCCTCCTAGGGAGTGTCTTCAGTTGCATTGTCGTGGCTACTTTTATGTGCTGAATTGACTGAAATCATTTACTTCTCATAGTCATTTTGATTTTGGAGAAGAGCCTGAAATGACACTGTGTCAGATCCAGTGAATAAGGTGGGTGAAGACATACTGTAATGTTTTTACAAGCCTGCCTTTCCATTACATGGCCTCCAGCAGCACCATTCATCGTATTTTTCATTATACTTCAGAAAACCCTTAAGAAAGAGGACTTTCAGAACTGCTTCAAAAAATGGCATGTATTTTGGAATGTGAGTAGGAAGGGAGAGAGAATATTTGAGGGAGATTAATGGCCTTGTGTTTTTATTGTAGTACATGTTTTAACTTAAAAACATTGCATTTTTTATCAGCCTTTGTATTTTATCCAAAAAACAGAAATATTCTTCTAATGAAAAGGAAAAATTTAGAAAAATAAAGAAGTGCTTAATATATAATTTCTTACAAACATCAACAACCACAAAGCAGTAGGAGAGTTGGAAGATATTATAAAGAAAAAATATGTAGGATATAGACCTAAAACTGGCCCCAAAGGAAAAAAAATAACTACAAAATAAAATTTTAGAGGTATGGGTGAAGGGAGTAGTATAGGACCTTCAAAATCTAGCAATATTCAGGGGAAAAGGAAAACTTTTTCCTTTTAAAGTAGGAAGAAGGGTGTGAGAGAAAGAAGAGAGATGCAGTGAAGAGGTTAATAATGGCAGAATAGAAATAATTTCTTAGAGAAATAATAATTGTCAGTGATCTTAACCTGTATGTTTAAATGTTTTAAAATGAACTATAGATATGCTGGCAATCCAATGCTATGTTTTTCAGAAGACTTCTCTAAAATAAACACAGCAATAGTCAAAACTGTATTCCCCCAAAGTTAATAATTTTTCCATATAATCTAATATAAAATTTTCCAATTGTCCCAACACATTATAGGTAGAGATAAAATACATATTCACATATAACCAATTTTTACTATTCAGAATATTTTGTTCAGTAAAATAACCATGAACTGAATGAGTAACTACTGAATTTTTGCTATTGTCCATGCGGGAAATACAAGGTTAGCTTTTCTCAAGCCTGTGATCCACTTTTCTTCAAATAAAATCTATTTGCATTGTGTATGCTGGTTTGCCACTGTCATTATGAAACAAGCCAATCTTATCAGTATTAGAAACTTAGTTGCACAAATAGCACTTAGCAAGGTTTTGGGGGGTTTTGTTGCTTCATTTTATTTTGTTTTGGGTTTGTTTTCAGTTCTGCAGCTCCTAATCTGCAGGACCTGTGTCACCTAGAATCGTCACATTTTTTATGCTACATCACCTCTTGAAATGTCTGTGCATCTCAATCAGTACGATCTGAGATAGGTGCAATATACTCCTGACTTTTTAACTTGGTCATCATCTCATGACCCACAAATTTTCCCACTTCACCACCATTCCACAAAGTTTTATTATGTACTACTAATGTTATTTTTTTTGTTTGTTTGTTTTTTTTTGTTTTTCTCCCGTACCGGGAACCGAACTCACGACCTTGCGCTTGCCAGGCAGGCGCTTTTGCCGCTGAGCTAAATCCCCAGCCCCTACTAATGTTATTTTAGCAGTTTTCAGGCAGCCTCAAATACAGATCAGCAATTTTTTCCCTCCTCTTCCTGGATATACCACATTGTTTGTTCATTATCAGTGAGCACACAATCAACATCATTATAACTCGTCTGAAATAAGTTTACTGATTGAAGCTTATCTAATACACACAGTTTCTCCATAAGGCATATTACAGCCCTTTTGCACTCAGAAACATCAGACAGCCCTTCAGTACTACTTTTAGAGGCTTAAAACTGTGCAAAACTATTTCACTGAATTGAACACAAAAATGATACTTGTTTTTACAGTATCAGAGTTTAAATAATAAGGCAGAACATTGCCTTGTTCAGCCTCAGCTGGGAAAATGCATGTAGGTAACATATTAATCTGTGCACCTCTCCCCATATCTATGAACAATTGCTGCATGTATTAAGTATTGACATGAGTGATACAAATAAGTTTGAGCAAGTAGATATGGAATCTGCAAACAGATTAGCTATGTACATGTATCTAACAATGATTAGCTATGTACATATATGTGTGTGTATGTATATTCTTACCCATATAAGATTTAAGAGATAATGGGCAATGTTTACTTTCCTAAGGTTCAAATTATGGTATTTAATTGTGCAATTGAATGATGGGTGAGAGGTCGCTTGGAGAAAAGGCTAGAGGCTCAACAGTTCTCATTTAGCTTAATTGGAAGTCAGGATAATTTAGGTACGTTAATAGATCAACACATATAAGTTAAATTACATTGCCACAGAGTCTTTAGAATCTTCCATTTTCATCACCATCAATTAAGATGATCTGACCAATCATCCATTTGAGTCTGTTTAACTAGCTAAATACAATTATTTTTAAAAAATATTTATATATATTATTGAGTTGGCAAGACAATAAAAAATACTTAGAAGCCCCAAAAGAAAAGCAAGAATCTGATACAAGTAATAAGATCATAGAGGCTGGCTTTTTCTTTACTATTTTTGTTAAATTTTGGTGGGCTAGTGTACAGTTAGGTAGCTATAACATAACAATACAGTAAGTTCCAACTCAGAAAATTCAAGTTGCAAACTTTCACAGACATGAATGGGCCTAGCATAACCACCAGGCCTAGACGCAAACAAATTGCGGAAGTAGCTCATGTGTCTGCAGGAAATTGTCAGTTACGCTACTGCATGCTTACTATTCAGTGTTCAGTCAGTGTCCAGAAAATCTGGAAGCAAGAGGAAAAGCAGTGGTGATGTGGAGGGAACTGCCAAGAAGAGCAAAGCCACAACCTTGGAAACAGAAGTGAAAACTATTGATAGATTGGACTGAGGTGAAAAGATGGTAGATGTGGCTCCACCATCTCCCAGCCACATGTCCTCCCCCTTAGTAACTTTTTTCTTGTCAGCACACTCCATGCAGTCCCCTAGATGCCAGTCGTTGTACTGCAGTGTGACACTATTTTAAGATAATTGTAAAAGTAAAAGTACTTTATTTACAGTATTGTTCTATGTCTTTGGTTTTTTATGCATTATTTTGAATATTTGTGTCAAAGGTGTATGTACTGTAATGTGCTGTGCATTTCAAAAATGTAGAAGAAAGGTTTTTGAAAGTTTTCAAGAAATTTGACCAAATTTAAATGCCACGAAATGAATACATGTGTTGAATCATTACATACCACCCCATAAAATATAGAATGTCTATGTTTTTATATATCAGCAAAATAAATTTTAAAATGTAAATAAATAAACAAAGGTATAGAGAAACATTGATGAACTTTGACTACAATGTCCAAAGCCTGACTAGGCCTAGAGGAAAAGATACTGAGTCCTAGCTAAGCAAAATTACAAAACATACACAAAGGGTTACATCTAGGCAGTGCTAACATTTGTACATATCTGAAGTTTACAATATTTTAAGAATTCTTTAATGAAAAATGAATACAACAGGAGCAGTATGAAGTTGGTCCTACATAAGTAGGAGCTTTGCAGTTTCAGCTTTACTAGTTGCACAGGAGAGCTAATTCTGACTCAGGACTCTGGGGCTTGGAAGAATTAATAGCAAATTTCCAAGGAAACCTATGACAGACTGTCAATCCAAGGCAAGTCAGAATGTCACACTGGTCTCCTTAAGAAGGTGAGTGATCAAAAAATTATCAGATTATCTAGGATTTAAAGGGGTCTTTAGTTGGAGGTACTTTCACTCATTTTACAAAAGCACCTTCAACCAATGTCAATCAGTACTCAGAAATGATACTCCAAGTACAAATAAGTAAGAAAAGATTACAATATGAAATATGTAAATAAATCCTTAAAGGAAAGGAAATGAAAGAAGGAGGCTATGAACCACATCAGAGGAAACAATGTCAATAGCAAATAAATACATTTAAGTGTGACCAAGTTCATTAAAATTCATACAAATTGGAAACTTATGCACAATACAGATGAATTGTGTGATAGTAAGCTAAGTGAAATAAGCCAATCACAAAAGGACAAATACTACACGGTTGAACTTGAATGAGCTCCCTAGAGTAAATTCATAGAGATAGAAGGTAGAATGGTGGTTGCTAGGGGCAGGCTGCCAGGAGGGAAGAACATGAAATTAGTGTTTAATATACAGAGAATTACAGTTTTAAAAGATGAAGAATTCTGGAGATGAAGGGTTGGAACAATTGTACGACAAAGCAATGCACTTAATGCCACTTAACTGTGTACTTGAAGATTGTTAAGATGGTAGATTTTATGTTAAGTGTATATTGTCAAAGCTAAAATTCTAAAGAAACTAAGTTGAGATACCTTCACTTCTAACAGAAAGTCACAATTTATAATTCTGATAAAATTACATGTGTCAAAGAACTCATGTACTTTTAATGGGAGTACAAGTTGTTTTGTCCATGTTGGAGAGCAGTTTGTCATCACATGGTAAAAATGTGGTCACCTTAGAATCTAAAAATTCAACTCCCAAGTCATGTTTTCCAAACTACACACTGGACCCTGTTAGAAGTCTGTAAAATTAATGGGCAATAACAAGAACTTTTTCCAGGGAATAAAATAGCAACAAAACAGAGAGAAAGCATGTGCATAGTGTTATGAAGCACTTTTAACTTATGCATTTGTGAGTTCCTGTATTGTATGTGCCTGTGAGGTAGTATAAAATGTTTTGCTTACTGTAAGTCATTCTGAAATGACTGAAAAATTTTACCCTAAAGCAAAGGTTGGCAACCTATGGTCTGGGCCAATCCCACCCAGAGGAATGGTTTTTATTTTGTTCATAACTAAAGACATTTTTTACATTTGTAAGTGGTTTTAAAATCAAGCATACAAACAAATAAAAAGACAGATAATGTAGCAGAGATACTGTGTGGCCTGAAAATTCCAGGATATTAGTTGTCTAGTTCTTTACTAAAACAGTTTCCCAACCTCTGCCCTAGAGAAATTCTTGTGCATAAGGAAACATGTTCAAGAAGATACATTGCAGTGTTATTTGCTTTCATGAAAATACTGGCATTCACGCAATATGTGTAAACAACAGAATGTGATATATAAATTTTTCCAAATACTGAATTCTATACAGCAGGAAAAAAGAGTTATAGCCACATGTAAACATTTAGATAAATCTCACAGACAAAAGCTGAGCAAAAAAGATTCAGAAAAAAGCATTCAGTACAAGCCTATGGATGTTAAGTTTAAAAGCATGATAAAGGAAAGAATACGTTATTTAAAGTTCTAAATCCTTAGTAGGACTATAAACCAAGCAGATGAGTAATAATCACATAATGCAGAATCAGAGTTATCCTGAAGGGGTCAGATAGTGCAATTGAGGATAGACATAGAGAGGATTAAAGATCATGCCATATCTTATACACACTTCATACATTTTCTTTTGGTTTTATTAATTATTCAATAACAATGAGACTTGAAGGGAAAATGTTAAAACTGTTATTGAGTACAACATAAAATAAAATTACTAAACTGGAAGGAGAAGGCAGAAGAGGTGTGAGGGAGAATAATTCACACAAGGTACAATTTTCAGCTTTTCAATGCCGAGCAATGGATATTCTCCAAACATGGTAAGTTAAGAAATGTGGGAATAAATATTCTACTTTACTGTCAACAAGTATTAAAGTAAAAAAAAAATAAAAAGGTAAAAGATGGTTATCTCTGAAATACTGGCCTAGGTGTAGGCTATGTTGGACAGGAGAATTTTCAGAAATTTCATGTCCTTCTAATATTTTTTAAACTATTTTAATGCATAATATATATTGTACAGTAAGATAATATATAAATTGTATAATT
>NW_004955412.1:28749686-28755225 GCF_000276665.1 Chinchilla lanigera | reverse complement strand
ATAAATCTCTCATTAAGTGATTAGATTTGAAATAAACTTACCGTAGACATTAAACACTCAAATGAAATCTTTAAATGTCCAGTAGCAGAATCTCCATCTGATGAAATCCCCTGCAGTTGGAGGTCTTAACTACACCTGCTCTGCTGTTAGATACCTCAGTGTTTTCTTCCCAGCAGGTGTTCCTGTCCTCCTGTCAGGAAGTGTCCTTCCCAGTTCCCTAACTCTGAGGGATTCTAACCCTGCAGTTAAGACAAAAGTCAAATGTTACTTCATCCACGTAGATTTCCCTGCTATGCCCCCATCTCCAATGGAAACTCTCCCTCCTTCAAACTGGTGAATACCCCTGCTACCTCTTTTTGGTGATGGCTGTTTTCTAACAAAAAAAAGCAAAAATCACTATTTATGTAAATGTTTTATCTTCATTATTAGATGTTAATCTGTTTGAAATATAGGTTTAATTAATTTCAAATAACCTCAATTTTCTTATAGTATGTATTTCCCAAAAGGGAAACTCCATCTTTTAGAAAATTAATTAATTATTTGGTCATGTAACTTATTTACAATAGATTTACCACATTTTATTTTGAAAGCCATAGCTGTATAGAAGAATAGACTCATACACTCTTGTCACAGACACATGGCACACAAACATACGTACATACCTGTGTAAATATATATAGTATACATATATGCAGAAACGTTTGCATAAATATGCGTGTGGGTGTGTGTAAGTGGTAATCAGTGGCCCTCAGTAGGAATCTTCCCACAACTAGGGAATGTTTAATGACTATCAGAAAAATTCAGTAAGATTGAATAAATGAAGATTAATGTGACTCACACAGAAATTTAGGTGGCTATTTCTCGAATAACTAATCAGACTTGTGATAGCTTTTCCTTTGAGAACCATATCCAGTTTATACTATTTAAAACTATTTATAGCATAGTTGAAAAAATACCTGACAGCTTCCTGTTTGGAGAATTATTTTACATTAACATCCTACAGGTGCTTAGAAGAAAATGCCCATGTGTGTGCTCTGGGGAGGGAGAACTCAGTGTGGCTGTAAAAGAAAATGTAGTGCTGACCACTTTCAAAAGAAGAAAAGGCATTTCTAATCTTCAAAAGAACCTACAAAGAGAATCCCAATCTCTGGTTTTCCAAAGATCAAAAAACATTATGTAACACATTTTGATAATTCACAACCTTAAACAAATGCCATACTACTTTCTCTTTTTAAAACAAACAAAAAACCAAAAAAACTTTTACTCCACATTTCCTTCATGCCTTTGCGTAGGGGAAAAACCCTTCCCCCAAGTACAGTGTCTACTGGAGCTGCCCTTTCTTCTTTCTCAGTAGCACATTCCAGCCAGACTTCTTGCAGCCCTCAGCACGAAGGGCTCTTTCCAGCCTGCAAGGTCCTCAGCTTAGCTGACCGTAGGGTCCAAGCACCTGTCCATGCCCACCTGCCAATCAACAGCCTGGGACACAGCGATGACTCAAGCAGGAACAATTCTTCAGATGGAGTCCAGCACTCCACTGAGCTTTGCTTTCAACATTGGCTTCTCCTTACCTCCCCAGCCTCAAGCCTTTGAGGCCTTCAGACTTCACCCTCGATCTCTTCTTCAACAACGAGAACACCTCAGATAATCTCATTCTGTTTCCTCAGCCATAGGAAGAGTAGTGGTATTCATATTCTGCAAGTGCTGCAATTCAGCATTTGGTTTTGAACCTTATGCACCAGCCCACATGCCACTGGGGAAGGAGGGAGATGGGAATGTATTCTGCCACTTGCTCTTCATGAATTTTCCTCAGAGTTGCGGCTCCTCTACACTGAAGGCCACAGACACAGAACAAATGGCCAGGCAGCCATCTGTTCATAGGTTTTAGCATTTATCTCTCCTTCTCTTCCCTGTCAGGTAGAAGGAAAATTATAGCCCACAATGTCACTAGCTTTGGGGTTGCCCATGTCCTACTTTGTAAGCATCTTATTGTGAACAGTTTCTTCGCTGTACTGTCCTGACCTCACATTACTTAAGTGTGGCATTTATTTCCTGCGAGGGCACTCCTGGTACACTTGCGTTAATGCTGTAGGTAATTCATTTTCAATGTTGTGTAATATTTCTACTGTATGAATGCACCATAATTATCCATAGAGCTGGTTAAAGTATATTTTATTTTTTCTTTTATTCTTTAAGAAAAATCCTGTTGTAAATACAGTTGCTGTAGCTATTCTTGTATATTATTCCTGTATAAGCACTTTGTTTTCTCTAACTCTCTATCCATTAGTGTAATTGCTGGATTATAATACATACATATTCCTTTTTAAAAGACTAGATCAAACTGCTTTTGAATAGTGTGTCTATTTACAGCCCACCGGTAATGCAGTACATTTCATATTGCTTTGCAAGACTATGAACTCTGATACTGCAACTTCAAATTTGGTGAATATTTGGTTTCCAAATGTTATCTCATTATGGTTTTCATTTTCATCTTATGGATTTCCTAAAGCAATTGAGCATTTTTTTTAAAAACCTATGTGGATTATTTGAATTTCATACTGTGCTAGTTAATCGGGATTATCACTTGACTGGGTGAGAAGGCTCCTGGAGAGGAAATGGCATGTGAGAGCCCTTGCCTTGCCGGTGTGCTAACCCATTGAGTTTGCAGCTGAACGAACGCTTTAAAGGTGGGGTCTAGTTGAAGCAAGTGCATTGGTCATGGGAGCATGGCCTTGGATGCTATTTTTATCCTTGGCCACTTTCTCTCTGGCTTCTCTCCTGTGCCCTCCTTCAGGCTTGCAACACAGCTGGCAGCCTCCTTCTGACCTGCCCTTCCTCCTGTTGGTTCTGACCCTGATCTAGCATGGGGAGGAAAACTCTGAAACTCTGAGCCACGATAGACTTTTCTTCCTTTAAGTTGTATATGTCAAGTATTTTGTGCCAGCCACAAAATGCCAACTAATACAAATATTCTGGCAACATTTTATGTCCTTAAGTTACCTTTCTATTGGGTTGCTTGCCTTTTGAAGATTTCACAGTTAAAAATGACTCACATATTGTATAAAAAGGACTCACAAATGTGCCCATTTGTCATGGATGTGCGTGGGAAATAGGTTCATCTCGGTTTGGGCCTGTTTTTCACTCTTTGTATGATATCTTTTGATGACAGTAAAGTTCCTACCTTTCAGTAGTTGCCTTTATCTATCGTTTTATGTCTATGTTTTGGAGACTTGCTCACAGTGCCCTCTCTGTATGAGATCATTAAAATATTCCCCTAGAGTCCTCCTCTAAGTTTTACAGTTTTGTGTTTCATATTACAGTATTAATCCAGTGATATTTTTTAGAGTGAAATGCTCCAGCCCTGGAAGAATTCTCCATCACATTCTAAATTCTATTATGTCATTTCTGTCATATTTTAAGTTTTTATATAGGCATATATTTGTTTCTCTATTTTGTTCTTTGGCCAGTTTCCCTGGATTCTTAACAACTCATGATAATTTAGAGGTAGGGTACAATATTTTTCTTTGTAACAGTTGAGTCCTTGTATTTTCATTCTTTAAATAAATTTTAGAATCACCTTGTCAGTCGTCATAGAAAAATCTTGTAAGAATTATATTATATCTATGGATCAGTTTGCAATGAACATATTTTTATTACATTGGTTTATTTTAGAAGTGCATTTATTTGTACTTCTTTAATATTATTTACTAAGACATAATTTTCTATATCATATTCACTCAAGCTTCTTATTTTTATTAGGTTTAATTTGTATATTTACTCTTAGGCTTCTTATTTTTTATTTCCTTCTGTAAGTTTTGTCCTCATGTAAAATATGTGGGGCTATTATTTTGCTATTGAACTTAAACATGTCAAACTGCTATATTATTTTTTAACTCAAAGTATTTGTTTACTGGTTTGTTTTTGTTCATTTGTTTATTGCTTTAATTTTTGGAGAGTAATCATACCATATGCAGATAATGACAGTTTTTTGTTGCTTCTAAAATGCTTCATTTTCGGGGGCTGGGGATTTAGCTCAGCGGCACAGCGCCTGCCTGGCAAGCTCGAGGTCGTGAGTTCGATTTCCGGTACCGGAAAAAAACCCTAAAATGCTTAATTTTCAAATGGTCTCTTTATATATTATAATCATTTTTATGATGTTAAATCAAAGAGATAATATTGGGGGTTCTTGATGTCTTCCTGTGTTTTAAGAGAATAAATGCTTTCAAAGTTTCACTACTGCATGTGATTTGATTTTATAATAAACACATCCAATAAGTATTTTTTATCAAACACAAAAGTCTAAATCTTGCTGTTACTTTTTAAAACACAAAGGTGTTTTGATTTTATCCAATGTTGTTCCTTTACATTTTGAATTATCTTGAGATTTTTCTTGTATTACCTATCAAGACACTAAATTTTAATTTATTGATAGAATGTCTAAACCTGTGCTGGCATTGTATTTCTCATATAAATTCAAATTACTTTTTTGATACCTTGGTGAATTTAGTTTGCTAATATTTTGTTGAAGATTTTCAATATGTTACTGGATGAGATTGGCTGTAAGCTTTTTCCAGTGTTTTTCTTATCTTCTGTATTAGTTGGCTTTCTCTAGAGGAACAAAATAAATAGAAAATATATATATAATTATGCAAGGGGATTTATTAGGTAGGCTAACAGGATCAGAGGTGAGAGTCCTCAATAGCCCACTGAGAGCTGGAGAGCTGGATGATCTAGAGCTACTCAGTGCAAAAGATACAAGCTGTGGAACAAAGGGTATCAAGGGTGCAGCACCAGCCAACGGCCTGGAGAATCGATGGTGCCAGTCTGGGCTGGAAATCTAAAAAACCTGGCAACCAGTGACCTAAGGTGATAGTAAAGACTCGGGCTCTTCCAAAAGAGGGACATTTCTTTCTCCCTTTCCCTTTTATCCCACCTAGCCTGCAAGCCTATTACTTGGTATCATCCAAATCTGAGGTGGGTCTTCTTCCCCTTAATTTGCTGGCCAAAATATACAGCCTCCATAGACCCATTTAGAACTATGCTCTGCTAATCTCCTAGGTCTCTCTTAATCCATTCAAGTAGACAAACCATGATTAGTGGTCCCCCTGGTATGCTTTCCAGTTTTGAAATGTGCAGGAGGAAATACATTTTTCCTTATTCTTAAAGGGGGTTGAAAATGATTGGAATTATCTGTATGTTCTATCTTCAGGAAGTTTACTTTTTCTACTAATTTGTTGAATTCATATTTTATTACATTTTGATCTGTAATTTTACTTTTTTACCCATACTTTCTAATTTTTACACATATTTATGCATATTACTTTTTAAACTTGGTATGTCTGCTTTTATGACCCTATTAAAAAATTCTATTTGTTAATTTGTGCCCTTTCTCTTTTATCTTCATCAGTGCTTGTTGAAACATCCATTTTATTAGACTTGGCAAAATGTCAAATTTTTTCCTGTAAGACTCTGTCCATTTTTTCCTTACCTTCAGTGTTGTTACTTTCTGATTTTTTTCTTTATTTCTTTTTGTTTTTTTTTT
>NW_004955412.1:28724200-28749312 GCF_000276665.1 Chinchilla lanigera | reverse complement strand
ATCTATCATACCCAGTTGGTCTCCTTGTTCAATTTATTAGTTTCTTCTTTTTTTATTTTAAATACTTAAACTTCAGGGTTTCAAATTACTGTTTCAGCAGAAATGCCTAAATTTTTAGGTGATTATTCTTATAATCATTTGGTTCCTTATTTCTAATTTTTCCAATGTTTTTTATTTTGAACCATAAATTATTTTTACCTTGTGTTTTAAAAAATTTAATCTTGTGCTTTAAAATTTATTTTATGGTTGCAAATAACCTAATTTCAGAGAGTCAAGTAATATATTCTGCATGAAAATGATTCTTCAACTTTAAATGCTCCATAGATAGTTGCTAAGAAGGTATAGTCTACAGGTACGGAGTACGGTATTCCATAAATGTATTGTTTTTCCACATATATTCTGTATTTGTCCAATCTTTTATATTTTTGGTTTATTCACTTCTGAGAGAGAAGTGTTAAAATCCTTAGTATGATTGTTAATTTATCACTCCCTTTGCCAATTCTGTGAAATATTGCTTTGAGAGTATAAAACTATGGTATTGCTGTGTACAAGCTCAGAATTTCTTGGGTGAATTTAATCTTTAATCAATGCAAAAATATCTATGAAGTAATGTTCTTTGTAATGCACTCTCTTGTTTGGTATTAACATAGCAGGAATGTCTTTCTTTATATTATTTTTGGTGTTTATTTTTTGGAAATTTTATTTTGTTCAATGCATATGGGAGTTTAAGTTCTCCAGATATTACTCTAAGTGTTTTATAAATAGATTTTTCAAAATATAGTAATTTCAAAAAGAATAACCTTTTAAGTGGAGAAGTATATCTGAACACGTTGTCATTACTTGTAAATTTAGAATAACTTTATCCTCTCCCTTGTTTTTATATTTATACTTAATTTTTATGTTTTCCCCTACTTTAATTTTTGCCATAATCTTGATAGAGGAATTTTGTTTTCTTTTACCTTTCTTGTTTGGAAATTTTATATTTGAGTCTTACAAAAATTTTAATGAGCATATTTACCTTAACTAAATATATAGTTCCTCTCTGGTACATTAGTTTTATTTTACTCATACTGCTATTGCTTAATCATCTTCATTTTGGACATCAATATGTTTGCTATTTCCTTATCATTCTTTTGTATTCACATTTGACTTCTATAATCTTACTTCTTCCAAAGCAAATTACTTACATGTTCCTTGAACAGTCCGTGGTAAATTGTTTCTGTCTTTGCCTAATATCTTTATTTTTCTCTCATCTGTAATAGATTTCTGGGCTGTTGGGACCTTTCCTTCAACCCTAAAGGCATTGGACTCCTTTTCAACTCCCCCGTTGCTGTCTAGCTTCAACAGTAATACCACTCTTATCTCTTTGGAGGGAATCTGCCTTTTCTTGCAAATGCATTTCAGATTTCCAAGATACAGTATATTTTCCTACTTTATGTTTTCACATTGGGTTCTGGTGGGGGGTTTCTGTGTGCTTTTGGTATCGATCCATTAGTCTTCCTAAATCTAAAGAGCTATGTCTCTCGTTAATTACAGAAACTCCTCTGTTCAGATACTGCTGCTCCCAAACTCTTTTGATTGTTTCGTAAGCCACTGGTGATCTAGCCTCTGTGTTTTTGTTTTTCCACATGTTCCATTGCTTTTTAAATGTTTTGTGCTTCATTTTAAATTATTTCTTTATCTCCATGTTAAAGTGTTAATTCCTTAATCTGCTATTTAGCTGGGTCAGTAAATTTTTATTTCAGTGATAATCCTTTTTCTCTGTAGTTTTTATATTTAATTCTTTATCAAGTATGCCAGCTTATTTTAATTGTTCACTGTTCTTTAATGTGTTTTAATAACTCTTTCAGTTCTTTTAACATATGTACTATAATTATAGCCATTCTATATCTATACTGCTTTTAGATCTGAGTTTATGATCTGTTCTATCTGAGGAGTCTTTCTCATAGAGGCTTATTTTCCTACTTATTTTAAAGTTCTTGCTGGGACTGGTGGCACATGCCTGCAATCCCAGCACTCGGGTTGCTGAGGCAGGAGGATTGTTGTGAATTTGAGACCAGCCTGAGTTACAAAGTGAGCTCAAGGCCACCCTCAACTGCATAGTGAGACCCTGTCTCAAAAAGACAAAAAAAAAAAAAAAAAATTCTTGATTATCTTTCTTAGTATATCATCAGTATAAAATTTTAAAGAGTAAATTTTAAAGTGAGGCTTACTTATATGTATTTATTCCTGCCACAAACAGGGATATTTCTGCTCCAGAACAATTTCAGATTAAAACCTGGTCTTGAGATTTTGCTGGCTATAAAAGTTTCCTCTGGATATCTAGTCCCAAATAAACCATGTTAATGACATGAATTTTAAAATCAGAAAGTATAGTTTTGTAAGACGTTAAGATCAGGCTTATTCAGAATCAATGATCTTTTGGCATTAAAAACAATTACCTTCTAAAAGGAGATTTTTATATCTTCCTGATATGCAATAAAATGCAAATGATGATGAGTCCAGTGACCTTTCTTTTTCTAACTATGTTCCTATCTTGCTTTCCATTTAGCATGAATTCTTTGATCATAAATGAAAGGATTTTTCTCCCAAATTTCCTCTCATTCATGATTAGGACCAGTGAGTGGCCGGTGAAAGCTGGTTTACACAGCCTAGGTGAGGGGAGGGGCTGCTCTGGAGCTCTGGAGACTCAGCATTGGAAGGAATGCACACAGCTGAGATAGGAGGTTGAACCAAAAGAGGGCAGAACTAAGTTTTGTCTGTTTGGTTTTTGGTACTTGGAATTTAACTCAGGACCTTGCATTTCCCAGCCAGGCGCCATGCTGCTGAGCTACATCCCAAATCCCTGAACCCGGTTTAACAGGGCAAACTCAGACACTGAAAGTCAGGAAGGAGAAAACAGATATCAGAAGGCCAAGAAGATTGAAAGTTCTTCAGTTTGAAAGTCAAATCGTTTCTGGGGATGGTGTATACACATTGGACTCAGCATAGTGTGAAGAAAGGCCAGCCAGGCTGGGAGAGTCAAAAGGAAAGCCAGACATACACGACCACGAGGAATTCAAACAACCTATGAATTTCCTTTTGTTTTTAAGATTTAATGTGCTAGAAATAAAGAACGATTTATCAAGAGGAGGCTAAATTGAACCGTTGTGCAATACAAACTAAATGAACAAAAGGTCAAGGAGCCTTCTTTTTCTCTATGACCTCTCTGTTCTGTAGACTACCTCAAAGGTGAACAAAACACTCCAGTCAGGTTCACAGAAAAAATACCAGGAGTTTTACTGTTTTGTTTTTTTTTTTGTAATTTGTAAGAATTTCTATTTTGTGTAGGTTTTATAAAGCAAACAGTTACTCAACAATAAATACATTCTTTTACTTATTCATTCATCTATCCCACAGAGTCACTTGCTTCCATATGCCACATACTTTCACCCATGGGGACATAGATGGGACCAAAATGACAAAACCTCCAAGCTCACAGAGTCTAGTGACACAGGGAGCTACAGAAAATAAACAGATGAAGATGTGAATATAAATGGTATAAAGAAATTGAAAAAATGGATCCAACTGAATAGGACTGGAGTCTGACTGGATGAGCAGGCTGCTGTTGGAGGGCAGTGGAAGGAACCTCTTGGAAGAGGTGGCATTTGTACAGGATCTGGATGGTCTCAGGGAGGGAGCCAAGCAGAGATCTAGGCAGGTCACTCTGCAAGTACACAGGCCTCAAAGCAGAACCTGCTTTGACATATTTGAGAAACAGTAAGGGAGCTGGCCAGTAGTATGGCCAGAACAGATGGCCAGAATGAATAAGGTAGCAGAAGGTAGAAGAAAAGGTCAGAGAGGCAGACAGAAGCCAGATCATGCAAAACTTTGTTGGCTCCAGAAGGAATTTGGTTATATTCTGAGTGAGAAGTAATATATGGGAGGAATTTAGCCTCATGATTCAATTTACATTTCCCAAGACAAAATTGACTTTTGCACTGAAAATAGTCTATTAGAAATAGAAAAGGGATCAGGCAGCCATGAGGTGGTTGTAGAACATAGGCATGAGATTCTGGTAATTTAGAATAAGAATAGTAAATAAATAAACAGAACATGTTTGAAAGCCATGTCCATATGTTTTATAGAGTTGAGCAATTGAAAAGACTTGGAATCCACTCTAAAAAATATTCTCAGAATGAGAAGGGGGTTACAGTACAGACCTGTGATATTTTCAGATATTTCACCAAGTGTCCTACCTTGCTTGCAGTTGTCAATTCATTGCTGATAGTGATTTTTAAAAAGGCACTCCTTTATAAAAAGATATGCAGCAAAAATCTAAAGATATGCAGAAAAGAATCCAACCATTGGTAGGTGGGTGCAGTATATTTTCTCAGAGGTTGAGTTTATCTCTTCAAACATGTAAAATTCATTGGGACACAATCTGTCCTCACAGCAAAGATCAACTGCAGGCAATCTTTCTTAAGTAAGAAAGATCTTCAGGCTCTAAGTATATTATATGGTGAACAAAATATAAATCTCATTTTGTAAATCAATGGTAGACATATAACAAAGAAGACACTTCTTTTAAGGAACCATTGAGCAGATCAAACTATGTGACTAGTTTAAGTCTTGAAGTTTGGCTTCAGTCCTGTCTAGATCTCTTCATTCATGACTTGGGCAATGTTACTGCTATGGTTTGTGTCAGGATGTACCCCAAAAGCCTCATGCAGTTATGGGGCAGGCTTCTAGAACTTATGATTTATCCATGGCCCAATGCTAGGATTTTGGGTGTGAGAGCTACACTAGCCCCAGGGCAGATAGTTTGCATACAATGTAAGGGAGAGAAAGAGGCTGCTTTATGCTGCTCCTCCCTTCTGTGCTTGTTACTTTTGCTATCTTCCACCTCCATAAACTGTTGCCCTCTGCCATGAGCCCCTCTGCCTTGGAGCCAGCTGAGTATGTACTGAAACCTCCACAAACAGTGAGCTAAATAAACCTTTCGTTCCTTGTTTCTGGGTGTCAGGTAATTTGTCTCAGCAACAAGAGAAAAGTAACCAAGACAGTTACTTTTGGAAATCAATCATAAAAATGTGTTGTTTTATGTGCAGTTTTTGTAAGGAACTCTGCTCCTCTGAAAGCATGCGAGCCAGTATGTGGTATGAAATAAATTTTCAGTAAGAAGTGGCTATTTTATTATCATCATCATTAAAATAGTTCAGAGATTTGACTGGCAATTTTCGGGGAGTCAAAACAACTGAAGTGATGTCATTTTGTGCTGAGTTATATCTGAGAATAAAATGGCATTCTCTGTGAATTTCTACAAAAGAATTGAAACCAGCATAGGTGAGTGCTGAAAATCCAGCATTCTCTGAGCAAAATGTTAAGGCATGGACCTGTGCTTCTGCAGCCTTCGATGAATGTGCTCTGAGCACTATCTTGAATCCACGAGTGCTGAAAGTCGCCTCCTTAAGTTTAATGGTGTAGTTGCTTATAAGAAAGGTAATGGCCTGAGGCCTCTCTTGAGAAGGGATGTTACTCCCTGTCTCTTTGGTAGCTACAGAACATTTCTCCCATGCTAGGATGCTACCGACTGAACTGTAGTTCTCGAAATTCATTTGTTTAAGGCTTAATATCCCCCAACACACCTCAGTGTAACTATATCTGGAAATACACAAATGGCCCTGTTAGGAAATAAGTAAGCTTATATGAGATCATAAGGGTGAGATCCTGACCAAATTGGCCTGGTGTTCTTATGTGAATAGGAAGAGCCAGCAGGAACACACATGCCCGGAGACGGGGCTATGAGAAGATAGAGCGTGAAAGTGGCCATCTTGAACCACAGGCCTCAACACACAGCCCTGTTGGCACTTTGATGCTGGACCTCCAGCTTCAAGACCTGTAAAAAAAATAAATGGATGTTGTTTAACCCATCCTGGCAGTATTTTTTCATGGCAGCCCTTGCCAACTAAGATAGCTTTTTAGTACAGAGAGTCATTCCAGTACAGAGAGTACATTCTAATCATTCTAGTGCATTTGGTACAGAGAGTCATTCATAAAGATAAATTTTTAAAATTGGTTCTCAGGTTTCCACTACTGGCTCTCAACTCTAATTAGATTGAAAGACAATAATAACTCATAATGAAATGAGCTCTGATTGTCTGTTGCAATCGATCTGGCAATAGAGATATGCTAAATATCACTGATGGAGATTGTTAATAAAATACTTATAAGAAGCAAGGATCTAAATAACATTTTCTAACATTTTTTTGTCAAAATAGTTAGTATAGTGAGATTAGCTGTTTGCTCCTAAGTTGCTAGTCAAGGTGAAAGAAAGTTAGAGTTCAATGATTCAAATTCCCAGCCCAAGCATAATGACTTAAAGCCTCTACATCAGTTGTAAAACTGATCCTTATCTCCTATAGGCAAAGGGCCAAGATTATGGAAAGCCAAATGTAGTATATCTCATTGTGAGTGGCTGGTTTCCAATGGAAAGTAACTTTTCAGACTTCTCTGATATCTATTAGTGAAGATGTTGATTGGAAAGTTATAGAATCCTGAAGTTAGAATGAGATGTATGAGAAGGCCTAATGACACTGTGGACATCTAGCCTCTAAATTCTGATGAGTCTCCTTGGCCAGTGGAAGCATCCTCACTGCCTCCAGTAAAATCAACCTTTTCACTCTTTATGGGAATATTAACTCTGTATTGCCTAAGGACACTCTAGTGGTCCTCTCCAGAGGCAGACACATAGCAAAATAATGCTACACCATTGATTCTCCCTAGGACACACTGCCACCACCCTGTTCTGTTTATAGACATATAGCCAGAATTAATAGCAACAGAACCCTAAAATACAATATGTGGCCCCTGATGCAAGTCTGCTACACTGCAAAGAACTATTAAAGTTTCCTAATTTATACACAGAAATTCAATGAATAGTTTTGGAAACAGATAAGGAAGGCTTGAGATCATCGTAAAAAGAAAATAGAGTTGTATCAAGCTAAATGTATTGATATACACTTACTGAGTGAAGAATCTGCATTCACTATTGCAGCCCAGGGTGTTAGAAAGGGTTTTGTGTCTTTCTTAGTTGCTTGAATCTACCCCCAAAGTGGGCTATGATTAAGTGAGCTAGAAAAGCTAGATTGGCCTTGGTTACCTGTACAGGAAAAGGCATGGAGGCCCGGGGAGATTGGAATGGCAGATTGGATTAGTCATTAAAAGCCTATTTACCTACAATGGTGGTAGTATGGGCAGTGTCTCCAAAACAGATTTCATCACAAATATGGGAATTAAATTTGTGAAGGGAGCCTAGTATCTTCAAAGAGCTCCCTAATAGCTCCGGACTTTACAGTGAGAATTGCGGGAACCCAGATGCAAAAGGATTAACCTGATTCCAGAGGATCAGGGGCTACATAGTGGCTGACAAGCATGAAAAGCATGGTAACCATCATGACTATAATAGACAACAGACCCAAAGCAGCAATCAGAATAGTATGGCTCCTAAAGAATTATTGAGTACATATTAGGTGTGAAATGCTGAAACTCAACTCTATCACTTAATCACATAGAAAAGCCTAAGAGACAAGGATAATGATCTGTCTTATATCTAGCACAGAGGATGATATTGAGGAACAGAACTGTAAAATAATATGCTAGCAGCTCACAATTTGTAGATGGCCAAGTCAGAATCTTAAACCCAGGTAACCTGACATCAAAGCTCAAGTTCTTACTGGTTATACCTCCCAGCTTCTTCTTCGGCAAGTTCAATTCCAAGGACAAAAGGAACATGTTTCCAGATGCCTATACTCTGAGTTGGCAGTTAATGTTCCATCTAGTTTTCTGTGTAGCTCCTTGCTGCTTCTTTCTGAACTGCACCTAATATACAAAACAGCATCACCCACCAACCATTCAACCCTCCTTCTCTCAGCATTACAAGAAAAACTTTGGTGTGCTTCACGTACATGTAAAAAGTCAATTGTAGTCCTTTCTACACGACAGAATGGTCTCCCCAATTTAAAATAGCATTAGGAAATCCACCCTGAGGGTAGGATGTGATGAACTTAGGTGATACATAAATCCATGGAAGCAGGAATGTATTGCAAAGAGGATGGGCATTGTTTGCTCCCAAAATGTGAGGAACAAGCTTTAGTGAGAAAGTATGTCTGTAAAAGCAGCATAAAGAGACTCTCGGTGAAAGCTGAAAGCTCCAATTGCTTCAGGAGGCTATAATTCACAAGTTCAATAACAAAGGCTTCTAGGCTGAAGCTAAAAATAAGAGGAGGAAAAGTAAATTTCTCTAAGGGAAATTAACTCACCTTCAAGGATGCTGGTTGGACTGGGGTTACAGGCAGAGGCCACGGTGGGGTGAGGCATGATGTATTTTCTCATGTTTCTTGGTAACCATAATCCTTCAGTGTAACAAGATAAGGTGAAAGGCAAATATATTTGTATTTCACAACATCCTTCCTCATTGGCACTGAATTCAGTTCTACAACCTAATTAAGACTAATTTTGCGATCCCTAATCTAAGCCAAATGAAAATCAATGGTCCACACAGATCCTCCTGTGGGAGAACAGGGAAGGCAAGCGAGGCTGGCAAAGTAGGTCATAGTGTCTGCTCTAGAGCCTGTGCTTCTCTCCATCAAGCTGATAGGCAAAAATAATAAATAACTCTGTGAATGATTCCTGATTACAGCAGAAGGCATTGTTGAGAAAGGAAATGAGGTCTGAATAGGGAAGAGATTACATTCGTCTACCAGCTGTACTGGGGGACTTGCATGTTGCGTATTCACTGTTTCACTTCCAGAAACACAACAGCTCTGCTGATGATGTCACCTGTGATCTTCCATCCTCCCCAGCAGGTGGTGTGCAAATGTTACACCTAGAACCACCCAGCATTGTCGTCCAAATGCAGATTCCTTGGTCAGAGCCTCAGACCTGACTGAATCAATTGGGGATGAAGCCCAGGAAGCATATATATCAAGCATCTCATCTATTTTAATATCGGTCATCTGAGGACTGCACCTTTAGAAACATCACTAATGGCAGTCCTGGAATGGATGTGTGTAGAGTGTTTGTCTATGTGTTCTCTATTATATGTATTCATGTGCTTTGACTCTACAGTATTTGACATAAATATTGCAAGAAAACTTAGCCCATATGCTCTCCCCTCAACTCCATACCCCATCTCCTCTGTCCCAGGTCAGGAACAGGATTATTTATATCCATCTCAAATGACGTTGATAATTAATAGCCAAGTTAATTTGCTTCTTAGTTTAGGTGTTTATACTTTTAAAGTGATTTTCACAGTGAACATTAAGAATGCCCTCTAGATTACATATCAGCTAGTTTTTGAAAATTGAATGTTGATGTCATTGTGGATAGTCTATACAAGGCTTTTATCTAAATACAATACCTTTCTTTATGGCTTATTGGCATGAAAAGAGAAGGGAGAAAATTCTTAAACCAGGTGTGCTGGTTCAGGGCTGTAATCCCAGAACTAGGAGGAGGGTCAGGAAGGAGGACCATGAGTTCAAGGGTAGGCTGTACTACACAGCAATATAGTCTGAAAAAAATATATTAAAAAAATTGAAAGTTTTTGTACATATTCATTTTTCTGTTTTTAAAAATATATTTATTGCAAAAATGCTTTTTGTGATTTTTTTTCTTTTTTGAGATAGGGTTTCACTATCTAATCCTGTTTTCATACACTTTCACACTAACACTTTTTGCTAGACTTCCTCCAAAGCAATCATATGGCCTGGTCAGGCTCAAAGTCCATATAGGTTATACATTGTAAGATATACTATTAAATGTCCTTCTGCAAGAGGAAAGAAGCATTGCTGAAGTTATTTCATAATAACTTCATAAAAATTCCACACTATGTGAGAATATGAAAATTCTAAATGTGTATGTGCCAAAAAAATGTAGCCTCAAAATATGTAAAGCAAAAGTGAATAGAGGAAAGAAATAGAAATCAGCAATCATAATTGGAGATTTTGACACATCCTACCCACTACCTAGTAAACAGTAGATGTAATCAGTTTGCATAAATTACATAAGTACAACTTGAGTAACACAATTACCCTAATTGACGTTATGTAGTACACTTACCCAACAGCTGAATAATTCACATTTTTCACGTGCTTATGGAATGTGTTCAAAAATAGACCATTTATTGAATTATATAGCAAGTCTGGAACAATTTCAAAGGACTGGTATACAGAGTACATTCTCTTATTATAGTGCATTTAAGTCAAGAATCACAAGTTAAAAGATGATCAGAAAAATCTCCAAATGTTTACAAATTAAGCAACACATTTCTAATTCAAGTGAAAATTAGAATTACATTTTGAACTGAATAACAACATAAAATGTGGTAAACTTTTGTAATGCAGCTGAAGATGTACTCATAGTAAAATTTACAACCTTAAATATGTAGTAGAATAAAATAGACTGAAAATGTAAACAAATCATGAAAAGAAAATGGAAACATAGGGCAAACTAACCCCAAATAAATGAGAAATAAGGAAATAATAAAAATATAAACAAAAAATCAACTAAATGAAAAACAGAAGAAAAGAACTGAGTCAATTATTTGAAAAGATGGATAAGGATCAATACTGAAGTAAACAAGAGGATAATCTATTTGTTTCAATTTTTAAACTTAAAAGAAATGAGTAAATTTCCTATAAAAAATTATCAAAATCAACTGAAGAAATAGAAAGTTTGACTATTCCTACATGCATTATGAAGTTAATCTTTAATTAAATACTAAATTTATACAAAGAAACGCAGAGGCCAGGCATAGTGGTGCACATTTATAATCCCAGCACCCTGAGGGTCTGAAGCAGGAGGTACACAAATTCTAGCCCAGCCTAGGCAGTTCAGTAAAAGCCTCTAGCAACATAAAAAATAAAAAAGCTTGGGGCCCTGGGTTCAATCTATAGTACTGGTAAAAACAAAGAGAGAGAAAAAAAGCAAGCAAGCAAGCAAGCAAGCAAGCAAGCAAGCAAGAAGTAGAAAAAAGAAAGAAAAAAAGAAAGAGGAAGGGAGGAAGGAAGGAAGGGTGGAAGGGGGGAAGAGAGGAAGGAAGGAAGGAAGGAAGAAAGGAAGGGAGGGAGGAAAGACCAGGCCCAGATGACTTCATTAGTGAAAGTTTCCAAACTTTAAACTTTAACAAGGTACACATCTTTCATAAAGTTTCCAGAGAACAAGTAAAAGACACCACACAATTTTTAAAAGTCACTATAAAGAAGTTCATAGAACTTTAAGTCATAAAGATCAGCTTAGGGCTGGGGATTTAGCTCAGCGGCAAAGCGCCTGCCTGACAAGCGCAAGGTCGTGGGTTCGGTTCCCGGTACCGGAGAAAAACCAAAAAAAAAAATAAATAAATAAATAAAGATCAGCTTAAAAATTTTAATGAAAAACCAAAGACAGTCTATCTTAGGAATATGTTTAGAAAGTATAAAAAAGAATATTAACAAATAGTATTCAGAAATAAAGCATTATATCCAAGTAACGTTTATTCTCGAGATGCAAAATTGCTCCACCATTAAAAAAATCAATGTAATTCACCACATTAATGAATGCAGAAGAAACCATGTAATCATTTTAATGAATGCAAAGCATTTGATAGACTTCAACATCAATTCATGATTAAAAAGCACAGTCTTTCCTGGGATATAGCTCAGTGGCACAGCGCCTGCCTGGCAAGTGCGAGATCGTGAGTTTGATTTGTGGTACAAAAAAAAAGGTACAGTTTTTCTCACCATTCTTGAAAATTAAGAAGTGCTGTTGCTTAATCTCATATAGAGTATTTTTAAAAGTAACTTACAACAAATATGCTTAACAATGATTTAAAAAAATTCTTTGAGATTGAAAGGAGACAAAAATGCCTGCTAATCCGAAATCTATTCAACATTGTAGTGATGGTTGCAGTCAGTATAATAAATCATAGAAAAAAGTAGCAATATTGAATAAGAAAAACAAAGTTATCACTACTTGTAGATAACATGGGTATGCATTAGATACTCAAAAATTGTCTGTGAATAGCCTTTGGGGTTAAACCGTGAATTAAACAAGAAAACATGATACAAGGTCAAAGTACAAAATATCTATTCTAACTTTTTTCGTATCAGTGAAATTCAATTAGAACACAAAATAGAAACTATTTTATTTATAAAAACATGAAAGAAACATCAAACACTTAGTAATGAAAGTAATGAAAGGTGTTGAAGACCGCTACACATAATACTAACAACATTACAGCGAGAAATCAAAGACCTAAGTGAATGTAGGAATAGAGTACTTATAGACTGAAAGAACATTTTTTAAAAATGTCAATTCTCCTCAAGTCTATCAAAGACTTTCCAAATTAAAATCCCAGCAGTTTTTCTTTGTTTCTTTCTTTAAGCAAATTGGAAAACTCCTTCTAAAATTTATATGGTTAATATATGGATTATGAGTTGTTTTCTATCAATTAAAATGTTAGTATTCAGGTTTAATTGCCATGTTGGCACTTTGTGATTAATACATGGGTTTTGGGGTGCAGTTTGGGCACTCAGTCTCTAAAAGGTTCAGCATCCTGGCACGGAAAGTTAAATTACTTTCTCACAGGAAGCAAGAAAACGATGAGTAGTAAAAACAGACGTTTTCTAGGTTTTGTTGTTGCTGTTATTTTCTTAAGCATCTTTTGATTCTTTAATCCATGTTTATTTATTCACTTACATTCAAAAATATTAGAATTAAAGATAATGCAAAATAATAGAAAACAAAAACATAGTAAAATTTGCTCATCTGGAAGGACGTAGGTGCCAAAAATGTATCACTGAAAAACCTGGCAAATTGCTTCAAATTTCATCATGGCAATCAGGAGTGCTTCCTCAGGGTTCAGTCAAACATACTTTCTAGGCCTATGCCATGGTGGTGTAGAAAACACATCTGCTAAATTATAAGTGGTGAAATTACCTGGTTATATCTAACTATTGATAATCTTTTGTTTCTCAGACTCATCTTTTAAATAACCTTTAACAAACTTCATCTGAGAATATCTACAGAGTAACACTGTGTTTTATTGAACATAATAGTGTATATGAAATTGTTTATAATGAGTAAAGGCACATTTTTGCCTGATAGGAACAAACTTTTGATAGAATCCACTTATTTCTCCAAAACCTGTAGTTAATCACAGAAGCTGTTTTGTTCTCAGGAATTAGATAATTGGACTCATTAAGCGGTGTATCAGAGAAGAAAAGGGTTTCTAATTGTGTTTACAACAAAATATACACGTTAATAAATAAAATGTGATAATAGTCTGTTAAATTGATTAAGAACTTCTACAAGAGAGCATATTATGCTGAGAATAGTTAATAGATATTTGTACACATAAAGATCTCCATATGTATTGGTTTAAATCCAATCTTTGGAATTCAATGTGCCAGGTAAAGTGTAAGTGTTAAAGAAAATTAAGTCCCCAAAATACCAGTGATTGATTGAAGTAAACTTTAAAATATTACCGACTCTCAAATCTGTGCTTTTGATGCAGATGCAGACCAGACTTTCATGCATTGTTTTTTGTTGTTTCTTTTTAATACCACATAAAAACAGCTTACATATTCAAAATTCGCCCCTCAGCTATTGAAGGCTGATCTACCTGATGCATCGGCCTGCCAGGGGAGAGGGTCAGCCCACGGTCAAGGTGGAGAAGCCCTTTTCTTGTAGGTTGGTGAATCTTCTTTCAAGCATGTGCTCTGTCCAGAGATACGGTGTCCTGGAGGTGAAGGTGGGTGGTTTCCATATTATTGCAGGCTTAATAAATCAGTAAAACCTATTATTATTTGGGCATGGATTTTGCTTATTTATTTTATGTAACTTTTGTGATTGGGCAAATTATTAAAAAAAAAACCTTAATGACAGTAAATGTTGTTTGTATTTGGCATTATTCGTTAACATCATTGATGAAATACCTGCTGAATTCCATTTCTGAATTTCATCTTTGAATAAATTTATCTTATCTTCACTCACATCCTCATGTGAGAAAAGAGTATTGGTAATGCTGTCAGAAGACTAGAGTTTGAATCCTAATTTTCCTAATAATCAACCAGATGACATTAGAAAGAGCATTTCAATTTTTAATATAAAAGATTTTGGTGTAAGTACCTGGTATGAGAATTAACAGCTTCCACTGAGAGAAGGTATTTGAGAGCATTTGTAAACTACAAAGCCTGTTTCCAGCTTTAAGTTGTCTTCCCTTCCTCACTGGAAGAATTCATATTTTTAACATGGTCCCGCAAGACTCATTACCGTTGGAGGCCATATCAGTGTAGTTCCAGCTATGGGATTCCCAATGATGTTTGCTATTTTTCAGTTGTCTTTACACATATTTTCTTATGTCATATATTTTTCTTTTCTTCTGATGCACTTATTTTCATCTATTCCACATGTCCCTTTCGCTGATAAAAATATCCACCATTCCTCCTGGATCATTAATATAATTTTTCTCTCTCTTTCTTTATTTCCTTTTGTCCTTCCCACATTTTCCCAGCAGTACACTGAACAGATACTCTGGAAACATAATTTGCAAAGAAACAGTTTGTATTCAGTTAAAGTTTTTCAGTGCAGTACTTAAAACTCTACATTTTCTAAAACTCCTGAAAACTCTAAATTGTCTAAGCTGCTCCATATTTGTGTCATAAACTCAGTATTCAGTCATGGAGGTTAACTGTGCCTGCTCTTTCCTCGTAAGCTGTTCCCATTTTGCCTGGGCTCTGTCTCTTGATTCTAGGTTCTCCGATGTCTCCCAGACTAGATAGTTTTCTTATGTACTTACCTTAAAATTCAATGCTAAAGGCTCTTGAAAACTAGACCGCCCTACTGTAACAACAGAATTTAAACCTTGTCTTTGAACCTTTGAACACACACATATACAATGAATAAAATTTATGTGGAATAGCCAATGTATTACAAAATTTCAAAAGTAAATAGGGTAAAAGACCTAAAATTTTGCTATAACCGCAAGATTATGGTGCAATTTTGTGAGGTCATTGAGAATTTTTTCATGCCTAATGGCCTCCTAGAGAGATTGTGCAGCTACCTCCTAAGCTGTTTTAATGTTTAACAACTTTCATTTCTTAAAAATTTATTTATTTACTTTTTTTAGAAACAAAAGGCAACTTGCAGAGTGTGTGAATAATTCATTTGCTTTTGTATTTACATACTTTCCTATTTGGTTGGATTCTGTTGGCTTTTATTTTTCAGTATATTCAACTTTTGTTTTCCTAAATTAATGCTGAAATGAATATGGCTGATGGTGTGCTAAGAAGAAACACAGGGAATTCTTACTCCTGAATAAGATTTTCAGCGATGGAAGTTCAACCAAAGATACTTCTTCCAGTATGAAGGTAAAGTACTCAGTGACGAAATTTATGAGCTTATTACCAAGTTGGACAATAGCCATATACAACCATTTTCATTTTACATCCTCCTTTATTCTATATGGCTATTCAAAGTGGCTAGCTTTGTGTAAAATATTTCATGCAGTAGGAAGAACTTCAAGAATGAAAGTATTAATACCACTAAGGTGATTATCACTAATGGGAAACAGGAAAATTTGATGTCCCAGTCCTATTTCATCTTTGCCTTCTTATTTTGGATTAGAATCCAGGAATTAAAAGTTGATTGGCAGGGTTGGGTGGGCATGAGATACTTTATGGGTCTGCCATGGCCATAGTCAAAAGCCATATTATCTGACATACATTTTGGGAAAGTAATAAAGATTAACAATCTGAGGTAGATCAAACATTTAACCTCCAAATAACTCCCAAGTAAATTCTTTCAGGATCCTGTTTTACTGCATTGAAGAAGAATTCCCTATTGGAAAGAAACATAACTTCTATCTCATGATATCAGACACTTTGAAAGCCCAGGCACATTCTCCCACTCAGGGGAAATGATTGTGTGTTACTCAGTATCAGGTTTCCATGAGCCAGTCCACTAAGAAGAAACATGTAGCATATGTTCAGGTTTTTGGTCAGTAAGGAACCTTGCATACAATGATTCCATAGGATAATAACAGAACTAAAAAATGTCTACCACCTAGAGACTTTGTAGATGTTGCATTTCCCTGTGGTACCAATTACTCATGTGCTTATGGTGATCCTGGTGAAAACAAACCTAATATGCTTCCACCCATATAAAAGCATAGTAGAGTGTACCAAAGTAATATAGGTAGTAATTATACTACCTATAGTTACTACTATATAGTTACTACTACTATATAGTTACTACTACCTACAGTTACTACTACTACAATCATATAGTAGTATAATTATACTACACATTAGTAGTATAGTTATATATACTACCTAATAATTAATCATGACAATAAATAACTGTAGTGGATTGATAACTGGTGGTCAACTTATAACCCCCAGCTGAACTGAGTGAGTGGTGCTGGGTGTGGGAGGCCCACCTGAGGACTGTTGCCAGCAGCATAAGAGGCAGACCTGGAGAAGAAGAAGCAGGCTGTTGGGAGCTGAGAGAAGCTGTTGGGAGCTGAGAGAGACCGTGGGGAGCTGGCTTCCTGATGAACTTGGCTGTTTTCATCCTCCGAGGAGCTCGGGACCTCGCTGGCACTGAGAATGGCTTCAGTTCACTTTGGGGAGCTCTGGTCCTCACTTTGAGCATAGCTTCCTGGTTCTGGAGGGGAAGATGGTGCATTGGCAGCCTCCTGGAAAAGCTTGCTGCATTGGCTTCCCTGATGGGAACTCAGCCATCCTGGTCATCGGAGGAGCTCGGGACCTCACTGTTGCCGACGATGGCTGTGGTACCTTTTGGGGGAGCCCTGGTTCTTCTGAGCATCACTTCCTGGCTCCAGTGCAGATCCCTCAGCCTGCTAGCACAGATCCTTCTTCCTGCTGGCACAGACTTTGTAGATTCCACCACTGACCTTTGGGCTTTTCCAGCAGATCCATGACACAGGTCCGCATGAGACATTGTCATGGGTTTTGGGCCTCCAGTTGGATTCATGGAGGCATTGTTATGAGCTCTGGGTATTCAGCTCAACTCGTGTAGACATTGTTGTGGGATCCAGGCCCTCAGCTGGATTCCTTGGTCTTAGTGTGTGGACAGATTTCCTGCACTCTTTTGTATACTGTTCTTTGGGTGACTTATAAATAATTATATAAAGTATGTGTCCTGTATTATGTTGTTCCCCTTGCAAAATAAGCCGCCCCAAACCAATACAATAACCATCCTCCTAATTTATATATTTACCATCCTATCTTATTATTTTAGACAGTAGTCCTACTTACTTTAAAATGTTCATTGTAAAGCAACATGCAATGTTACATCTGAGGAGGTCTCACATGTTTTGTGGTTACTGTGTCTCCTAATGTCATAATTTTCTCTTGCGCTTGATTTGATTTCTTCTTGTTTTATTCATGACAGCCAGGTGAATAATAGGATATGCTGTGTATACCATATAGGCAATCTAGGTTGTGTGTTTTACTATTTTTACATTAGACTTACATGATTATTTCTGGCCTTGTTTATCTATCTGGACTTTCCTGCATAATCCAGGGAGAGTCCATCTAAACTAGGAAGTTCTGACCACTCACTTACATGTACATTACATGTACAGCTGCTGCTCTCTTTCACATTCAAGCAAAACCTAAAACTTCTCAATTCTTCTGGACAGCCAAAAAGAAAGGGTAATTTACAAATTTGTACATCCTAAAGTCACTGTAATCTTCTCTCTGATATTGACATAGATGAGTCAAATCATTCAGCCATTTTCCATAGAAGTAGCAAAAATTTATTCTCCAAATAAGAATAAGTTTGTACACAGTGATCCACAAATTCAGTGCAGTCTCTTTTCAAAACCTACTGGCATTTTTTAACAGAAATGAAAATTATCCTAAAATTCATCGGGGATCATACAGATATTAAATAACCAAAAGAAATTTGAACAAGGAACAAAGTTGATGATGTTATACTTTCTGAATTCTTAATATGTTGCAAACCTACAGATATCAAAATAGTGTGGTATTTTCATGAAAACAGCAAAGAAAAATAAATATTTTTAAAGCATATAAAACAATGGGATAGAACAGATAATCCAGAAATAAATGCTCACATGTACTGTTGACTGGTCTTTGTCAAGGATGCCAATCACATACAATGGAGAAGGGTCACTGCTGTTGTAAACTAGATGCACAGATTTTTAAAAAAGAGAATAAAATCACACCCTTCTTTCAGACTGGGCACTAAAGTCAACTCAAAATGATTAAAGACTTAAATGTAGAAATCAAAACAATAAAAGTGTTACAGGGAACACAGAGAAAAATATTCCTAACTTAAAAGGTTTGGCAATAAGATTTTGGATGTGACCCCAATCTACAGGAAACAAATGTAAAAGCTGACAAGTGTCATCACATCAAGCTAAAAAACTTCTACACAGCAAAATGAAGAGCAAGTCTATTAATTGGGAGAAAATGTTTGCATGCAATACATTTAATAATTGTTCAATATCCAAACTATATAAAAACCTCTTAGAACCACATAGAAAAAAACTAATTAAGAATAAATAATGCACATTAATGGACATTTCAGTAAAAGAGACAGGAATAGCTAACATTTCTGTGAAAAAGTGGGCAGCGTTACTAAATCTCAGGGAATGCAAATCAAAGCTATGAGGAGATGTAACTTCATACTTGTTAGAATGGCTATGATTAAAGAGCAAAAGATAATTGTCGGCAGAATGTAGAGGGAAGGGAAGGCTTGTGACCTGTTAGGAGGAATTTCATTAGGTGGAGCGACTATGGAAAACACTACAGAGGTGTCTCAAAAAGTTAAAAACAGAATTTCTATTTTACCAGCAATCTCATTTCTGGGCATATATTCAAAGGATATGAAATCAATATGTCAAAGAGATATCCACATATCCCCATATCATTGCAGCATTATTCAAACTAACCAAGAGATGGAGAAAACCTAAATGTCCAATGACAGAGGAATAGATACAGAAGACTTAATATACCTGTGCAATAAAAGAGTAGTCAGCCACTGAAAAGGGAAAGGTGCCATTTGCAATAACGTGGATGGATGTAGAGGACATTATAATACAGTTAGACAAGTAAACCTGACAGAAAGATAAATACTGCATAATTAGACATTATGAGGTATCTAAAATGTCAAACTCACAGGATGAGAGAGTACAATAATGTTCACAAGACACATCACAGGGGGAGATGGAATGGAGAGATGTTAGTCAGAGCATATCACTTACAATTATAAAAATGAATAAATCCTAAGGTAATAAATACTGTACAACATAGGTCATAGAATTAACCATACTATGTTTTACAGTTAAAAACTACGAAGTGTATAGATTCCTATGTTAAATGTTCCCACTACAAAAAGTGCTTTTTTGAAATAAAAAAGAGAAAGTAAATAGAAGATATTTTTGAGGATAAGTTTTTCAGTAACAAGTAAGTTTATGGCCTTGGTGATGGTACTAGTTTCACAGATACATGTATATTTATATGCAAATTCATAGTTACATACGTGAAATATATACAACATTTTGTATATTAATCATATCTTAATATAATAGTTAAAAATCAAAGAACCTTTTACTATTATTAATTTTTTATTACCTTGTGGTTAACTTTTATACATTGTAGATTATCTACTATAGAATTTTAACACTAAACTGCTTGACACCCAACGTTCATTTTAATATTAGGTTACGTAAAACCAGATAAAGAGGAAAAATGAATAGTTGTCAGTATGGTCTAAAGCCAAAAAAATGACTGTAGGATCTCTCTCGTCCTTATTTTTCTCTATTAGAGCAGATAATCAAATATTGGCACCAATTTAAAGGAAAGTTGGAAATGATTTGAAAATGTGTTCATGTTCCCAGAATTTCCTGGTCAATTCAATGCTGTGAAACAAGAAATGAGCACAGTGTATCCTTCTGGATGAAAATGTTTGACAGTAAACTGGTAATATGCTACCCAACCACCCCTATAAAAGAATCCATTGTAACAAAGAGGAAAGATTAGAAGAATGTTAAAACTGTATCATTGAAATTGTTCACTTGTTTTCATTCTACTCAAGTGGTTGATTTAGAAATTAGACAATAATCAATGATGTAGTTGTATCCACTATGCCAGTTATTTTTCAATGCTATTAAAGTGTTTCTCTGAGTATGTCTCTGTATGTACATGTTTATGCACAGTGTTTCAATGTAAATTTAAAAAGTGATTTTGTTTAATGGAGTGTTTCTAATTGTGGCATAGAGAGCAACTGATGTCCTTGTAATAGTAAATTTGTAAGTTCAAAATATCTAGACTTCAATCTCTGGAATCAAGTAATAAGTATTGTGTGATATTAGGTTGTAAAAAATAGGTACCATTCTATTTTTTAAAAGTCTGTCCTGAAATAATTCATCATTGCTCTGGATCAGTAACTGCTCTGTGCCTCCCAATCATTCTTTCCAAAAAAAGAAAATGCTTATTTCATTATAAAATACTAGAATGTTTCCTGTTAGGGGATGATGGGTTGACAAATAACAGTCGAACTGATAAATTCCCAGATCTGAGATGCTACCCATATATGGATCTGATAAGGAGATCATAGATATTGAACAAGAAGCTGAAATTGGGTTTGATTTTGAGTTATTTCCCTATTTTAATTGTTGATGAACTATTTACTTTGTGGGTGCAGGACATACAAAAGCATAATTGGCAGCTGAGGGTGCGTTCCAGTTATTGCTAGAAAGTAGCTGCCCCATTTTGGAAACATGTGTCTGTCTCTTTGAATAATGTTGTAATTTGCTTCTTATACATATGAATGTAAGTGAACCATGCCAACTACAGGCTAAAGTAAGCAAACAGTTGTGATCTTCCTACTTTCTCTTTTCCAATTAGCTGAACAGAAAAGACTGAACCCAAGACTCAAGGCCTTAAGAGAAGGCCTTGAGAAGCCCAGGGCCCTGAAAAACTATCAGAAAGAAAATTGCTCACCCCCTAAAAGCTGCTTTAGCCTCAGATAAATTTCCATCAGTTTTAGTCATCTTATACTTCTAGAGTTTGTTGATTATAACAGCTGCTAGTGTTACCTGAATCAATACCTCATAACACCATTTTTATTTTAAAGAGAAAAAAACAATATCAAAATAACAATGAAAAAAAAACAAAACAACACAAAAACAATCAAAATAATACAGGGCTTCAAAATAAAATGATAATAATAGGAATTAACAATACAAACATCATTGTGACTGTCCTCTGTATTGTCTTCAGAGTCAAACTCTCAACATATGCTATAAATTTTATTCTATCAACATATTTAGTGAAAGTTTATTAATATATCAATTTTATTTAGGAAAATAGATTTCAATATATCACATCAAAATTCTAAATATCTATATCTATATCTATATATATGGAAAGTTAATTTTTTGTTTTTGGGTTTTTTTCCTCCGGTAGGCAGGCACTGCGCTGCTGAGCTAAATTCCCAGCCCCTGGAAAGTTAATTTTGTACTAGAATATATATGATAGTATAGCGTATCAAGAGGGAGAATAGATACTATGTAGATAGATGTATATATATAAATTAGATATAGATCTATAGATATAGATATATGGATAGACTAAACAAAATTGAAAAAGTACGATAGATACTGTGAAAGGAAAAGAAACTGCTCAAAAGGAAAGAAAAACTGGGATGAGAGAAAGGAGAAAAAGAAAGAAAGAAAGAAAGAAAGAAAGAAAGAAAGAAAGAAAGAAAGAAAGAAAGAAAAAGAAAGAAATATACACACAAGATAGTTAAGATAATTATAGTACTAATTTCTGTTGTTTTATTGAAAGGAACAGTTAAAGCTTAATTTTTTTCTTCTTAATTTTTTGACCAATTTTGAATACTTACATTTGGTAACCTGAAGTACTACTTTAGAGATAACAGTATGCAAAATAACAACCATTGTTGATTTCCTATCATCTTGTTTTGAAATTCTATATCGTTTTAAATGCTTTTTAGAAATTTTTATTCTCTTTAAATAAAAAATAAACATATATATAAGCAAGAGAAAGTACATTTAAAACTAGAATATAACTTTTTCTATGGCTCGCCTTCAAATTTTACCTCTATTTCCCTCTCTCCACCCATCCACCATTGAAACAACAGTTTCATGCCTTCCAATTTCAGAAATTAATTTGCCATTTTATGAAAGTGGGTGGGAATGACATCTGTTTGTTGGCACTTACCATGTCTAAATCTGCACAAATCCTGCTAATCTTTTCAATGTCACTGGGAAAGGCTGATCCTCTATGTGGTTTTTCCATTATTAGCAAATTAAGATGCCCTTTGGGAACTGATCTCTTCACATAAATCATTTAAATACTATATGGAGAACAATTTCAAACTCCGTACTAATCTCTTTGTGTCTGTGTTGTCTGTACTCTCAATCTCCTGCAAGTCTCTGAAGCCCAGACTTCCAAATTGCAAAATACATGTTTCTTGATCACAATCATGTTCAAATCCAATTAGTTAAAGTCTCACAACCTCATGAGGTTATAATCTTTCACTCTCAAATAAAAATTCAAATCTATGTAGAGAAAAAAATTATTTTTTAAAAAACTCCATTCCCAGTTTGAATAATTACTAACAGTGCATTTCAATAAGTCCCCTATGCTAGCTCTACAAATAATTTCTGAAGTTTCTAAGACAGCAATTTGCAATGAACTGAACTGGTACTAATTTCTCTGTATTTTAAGGAGGCTGAAATGAAGACAACTCCCCACCCTTCACATGGTATGACAATAATACTGTCATTAAGAGTTTGCAGTTTTCAAGATTCTGTTTAAACCTTGTTTCTCATGGGATTGCAAAATAACTAACAACTGTTTTGTCACATTCCCACCAGGTGGAAAAGAACAGCCATCACCAGAACAAGTCTGTCTGAGAGAATTGAATAAAAGGCTCATAACCAAGTAAACCTTTCCCACCTTCCTCTCTCTCTGCGGCACCTTGCTGTCTCCTTGAACATTGCTCCAGGTGATTTGTGCCTTAGAGTATATTTTACAGGTTCTGGTCCAGTAGAATTGCAAAATGGGTTTTGCCAGGAGCACTTTTCTCACTTATTTGAAAGGAAATTGCAACCATACATTACTAACTCATTTATGCTCAAATTATCAACATTTTGGTATCTGGGAGCTTTCTGATGACCATGTAGACTAGGTGATCTTTTAATAAACTTAAAATATATTTCTCTTGAAAACAGGAAACTATACAGTGTTGGCCATCTCATTTATTATACAAAACAAAGAGCATTCAACTGTGCAGTGAAATTTTAAATTATACTCTTTATTTTTCTTTCATAAACAGCATTTCTTTTTTTTTTTTTTTGGTTTTTCTCCGGTACCGGGAACCGAACTCACGACCTTGCGCTTGCCAGGCAGGTGCTTTGCCTCTGAGCTAAATCCCCAGCCCGAGTATTTCTTAATTTATAAACCATGTGCTGTTATATTTTCTGCATATTTTCATCTCTATTCACTTTTCTTATAGCATTTCTGACAAAAATTGAAGTCTCCCTTAAGGATTGTGTCAGACACTCCAGCACTTTCGGTATAAGGTACAAAGGTTCCTTGAAGCCCTGACTTCATATTTGAGTAAGGTAGTTCAGCATTTTCAAATTTTTTAGGTCAACTCAATGGATTTTACTTAAAAGTAATCCCAATTTCTTCACTTTTCAATCCAGCCATGGTACTATTTCTGGCCCATGGCAATGTGGTTACAGTTCTAGCATTAGTATATAAGTATCATTATGTCTGTACTACTTTCTTCATGATTCAGGAAAGGGATGATAGAAACAAAATAAGATGCATTGAAAATGGAATAACCCAGAGTTCCTGCAGGCCTTTATAGATGGTATAATTTCTATTGAAGAAACTATTCCATTCTCTAGTTATCAAGTGGGAGTCTTTGGGGTTTTTTTACCCATATCAATGAATAGCTAGCTACTCAGTCTGTTTATTTATTTTTTTATTTTTATTTATTTTTATTTTTTTTTATTTTTGGCTTTTCTCCGGTACTGGGAACCGAACTCACGACCTTGCGCTTGCCAGGCAGGCGCTTTGCCGCTGAGCTAAATCCCCAGCCCCTACTCAGTCTGTTTAAAACAACATTTTATCCTCATTGTTAAACACCCTTTTTATCTATGTCAAGTGAAATTGAACTGGAAATAACAAGATGTGATTCTAGTTCATTGCCTGTCATGGATTACCACGGTGACTTAGTAGTAATAAGTAATATTTAATAAGTGCCAACTGTATTCTACTATATTAATCAGCTGTTGCTATAACAAAATATCTTAAAGCAATGACCTTAAAGATTTAAAGATTTATTCTGGCTTATGCTTTCAGAGGCATCAGTCCATAGCAATATGGCTCCATTTTTTCTGGGTCTGCGATGAGGCAGAACATCGTGATGGAAAGCACATAGTGGAGCAAAGATGCTCATTTCATGTTGGCCAGCAAGTAAGGAGTCAAAAAGGACATGGGTCCAGGAGAAAAAATACACTACTCAAAAACATGCTTACAAAGACTTCCTCTAATAGGCCCTACCTCATAGTATTCACTACCTCTCAATACCCCATTAAGTTATGAGTCATCAATGCATTAACTCACTTATGAGGTTTGATTGAAAATGAACTAATCACACTCCAAAGGCCCTATCTCTGAACACTGCTGCATTGAGGATGAAGGAAGATTTTCATACATTAGCTGTGTGTGTGTATGGGGGGGTAGTACTTCATATACAGATATATAAGGATGCATAAAATTTTGTGAAGAAAATTTTATTACTACCATTGTTTTATATGTTGAAAGCTGAGGCTCAGAGAGTTTAGGTAAGTAGTGCAATTGCAATTTGAACCCATAAATTCTGACTTTAAAGCACTTAAATTCCTACCTCATTTCTTTTGTTTGGGAACATTAGTGTACTCAGAGACAAAATGAGAGCATTTGATGTATTCCACTCATTCTTTCACTTAGCAAGTATTTATTATGCATCTACCATGTCCAGATACAGTTGTGAAAATGAGAATGGAATGACAAGTGAAA